>NC_087222.1:25636810-25701810 GCF_015104395.2 Macrobrachium nipponense
CCTGGAAAAGAAGACGAAGGTCCACAAGGCCTGGATTCCAGTTATGTGGGCCACCAGGATGGTGGAGCAGGCCAGGCTGGACGGCAGGATAAGGAGTGACGTCATCGAGAACAACATCATCAACGAGATAGACACCGTCCGAGAGAAGTGCGGCGCCATATTGGGCTGGAACGACCATAACATCCCTTTGGTCTACACACAGGTTAGTGCTAGACATCTTCTTCTTCTTCTTCTCCTACTCTTAATGACCACTACAATATTCTCTAGAAGCTCCAGGAGTTTCGTGGCAGTGGCCTCTATGGTATTGTAAGAAATTCTCCTTGTTATTCTGGAAGTACTGGAATAACACCACCCAATAAGAAATTGAGAATAGAAACTGGTTAATTAGTCTCAAGTTTCTCCTTCTTAGCTCGATGAGTTTCGAGTCAGTGGCCCGTGTGGTAGTGTAATAATTTCTCCTTGTTATTCTGGAATGCTGGAATAATACCACCCAATAAGAACTGAGAATAAAATCTGGTAAATTAGTCTCAAGATACAGATAACCATAGGAAAGATCCATCTAGAGAAAAGTTCAACCTTTCTTTCAAGAAAGTAAACCAATAACATCATCAGTCAACCAGTGACGTCATACGAGCCGACATCTCTCGCAGGCAGCCAATTTGCCCTGGGAGTTATTGGTGACGATTCCGCGAGACGATATTCCAGGCCAATTGAGGTCGGAATTCCCATAAAATGGGAACGGGAGCGTCTGGTTTCAATTACTTCTCCCCCCTCTGCGCGTCGTGAGATTTATGGTTCCTGCCAGGAATGTGGATGGGTGGGGTGGGAGAGTAAGGGTTTTTGTTTTATGAATCTTTATGGCTATTGGATAAACTTGTTTTTATACTCTCTCTCTCTCTCTCTCTCTCTCTGTAAGCTTTCAGTCGGTTACATAAACTATTCTCATCATAACCTGTAGTTCATGGCTTCAAAAAAAGGGCTGGAAGACGGCTCCTTCCCAAAACCAAGGGATCCACAACCCTCCTTATTAAACGCCCCCTCCACTTCCAGGTGGTGACCATCGCCGTCTACTCGTTCTTCGGCTCCTCCCTCCTGGGCGAGCAGTACCTCGATCCCACGAAGGACCTGAAGGGTCACGAGATCGACCTGTACATTCCGATGTTCGCCCTCCTGCAGCTCTTCTTCTACATCGGGTGGGTCAAGGTGGCTGAGGCTCTGCTGAATCCCTTCGGGGATGATGACCACGACTTCGAGTTCATCCCTCTGCTGGAAAGGCACAGGGAGGTAAGGAGGATGAAGGGTTTGATGTTAACGTCCCTCGCGCGCTGCTGGACTTTGGAACGGTCTCCCTGCGGAGAATGTTCTCCTCCCATTTTAATATATCTTTATTTATGTCTCCTCCCATTTTAATATATCTTTACTTATTGATTAATTCATCTATTCATTAAATAAATCATCATATTCTTTGGAATCTTGAATTTCAAGTCAGTGGGATTGTTTCATAGGAATAAGTTTCATCCTCTGAATTAATAATAATTGTAATTCTCGATTCATTTGCTAATCTTTATTTGTGATTTTCTGTTGCTGGTCTCCTCAATGAAGTATTTGAATGTTCATATGAGTGTTTATTTATTCATTTTTTAGCTTTGATAAATAACTTCTTTTTCCAAACAGTGAGTGTGAATTCAAGTAAATTTTCAATCATGTTTATCTAATTACCATGTTAATTTTTCATCTTTCACCCACATCTGAAAATTAAATTATCTCTCTCTCTCTCTCTCATCTCTCTCTCTCTCTCTCTCTCTCTCTCTCTCTCATCTCTCTCTCTCTCTCTCTCTCTCCTTTTGCTGAAAATCTCCTCATCATCTGCAATATCTTGGCCAATTTGTAAGCACTGCACTTCAGCCGAATTTGAAACAGGTATACTCTCAGATGAGGATGCTGCTGAAGCCATGGCTATTCAAACACTGTTTATAACTCTCCTTCTCTGTGTCCTTTTCCAGATGTCCTACATGCTCTGTGGCGCGGATGACTCCCCTCCTTCCATACGAGAGTCGGACCGCAACGGCCAGCCCAAAAAGGAGGACCAGGCATCCCAATTTGTGGTGGTTCCTAACGCTGCTACTGCCGGGGCATCAGATGCCCTGGAGCAGGTCGACAGCAGCGCCTGACCTGATCAACAAGGTCAACAAGAAGCCTGCGAGAAGTAGGAAGTGGTTCGGGACCTGGATAAGCCACCAAGAAGTAACAAGATGTCGAGCTTACTCCAGTTGACAAGAGACACTCGAAGAGAGAAACACTTTGCTGGGAGATCATTCCCAAAATGAAATGTGCGACAGAGCAGTGGCAGAGTTGAATGAAATGGTGATCAATTACAGATTACCGTAAAAAAAAAAGAAAAAAAAAAGGCCTTGCAACCTTGGTACCGTTCTCATAAAGATGGCTGAACCCAAAACTCTACATATGAATCTTGTGTGTGTTGGTGAATTTAATATATAATATTTGTATGACGAATCATCACAATTCAGTGACTATTATCTGCGCATGACGTCGAAACTCACACATATATATTAATAATGGACTCTATTCGTATGGCTGTGTCTTCAATCTTTCGAAAGGAGTTTCTTCAGCTTGTCCAATGTGTCTTCCCCTCGTTACATATAATGGATCTTGTTTATCGCGACGTCTACAGAAACAATCAATCAAACAATCAAACGGTGGAGTGTCTTAAGAGAGGAATGTCTGCAATTTTCAAGAGTTGAAGAGATTCTTGTCAATTTTAAATTTATAAATACCAAGTCTAGATGGAAAGATTGAAACGGACAATTCACACTGTGCCTGTAGTGACATGAAGTGTTGAAGTGTCGAAGTGAAGTGACGGCGAAATGAAGAGTGAAATGAGGAAATGCATGACAAGACGTGTGAAGTTTACGCTTCAAGTTACACAAGAAAATGAATGGGACGTTATTTATCTAGAATAGCAATCACATTGACTCAATAACCTGGGAGGCTTATCGAAACGAAATAGAGAACAAGACGGATAATAAAAACATAATAGCACCTTTTCAATCATTCTTTTATAAATGAAAAAAAAAGACTCCTTTAACATATGTATAGCCAAAAAGATACCTCCTTCAGAGCCCGATATATTTATGTTTAGCGGGAATCCCAGGATAATTCCTGATTAAAATAATCATGTCTCAAAGTTTTTTTATCACTTAAGGGGATTATTTCCAAGATCGGTGGATGATGGATGTTGTCTATACAGCAAGCTCAAATTAAAACGGTAAAAACCTCGTGTGTTTAAATGCAGTTTCCCTGGGGAAGACAAGTCCACATTATTTTCTGAGTTAACTGAATTACAATATCCTTCAGACCAGTTCCTGTTGTCGTATGAACTCATGTGATTCTCCTCAAACACTTTTAGTGGGTAATGGCTTTTCCAAATAGCCCTAAGGAAGTTCATAGTTTATATTTTGTACGTCTATGGTGGTGTCTGCTGTATGTAACTCGTATATAGGCAAAATCTTCTATGAGTGTTGGTTCTGCATACAGAGCCCCTTCATTGTTTAGTTCAGGAGCTCTTCTTGGCATACTGCAGTTGTAGTTGAGGTTCCACGCCAATTTTGTTTGATTTTGGGTAAAATTGGAAGCTAAGGCCATTCCTAAAGAACTGATAATACGGTTTTCAGTTGCAAAGATTGAAGTATTACCATCAGCTGGCTTTGCATGTGAGCGAGCTTGTCAAAAGGTTAATCTACATCTTTGTGTCAAGACTTGAATGTGGATTCAACTAGCACAGTGATTTCACAGCAATTCCTGCTGAAACCAAGACTGCAATATCTGGCAGCATATGGAGAACGCGCCGCTGAAGTTTGCCAAGAAGGTAAGAACTGACCTGCTGTTGTGGGAGTCACTCTTGTACTGCCAGAAGTTGGCAGAATCTCAGCTCTTGATACATCTTCTGGATCTTTCGCTCTGGTGTAAATAGAGCTGAACTCGAAAGTCATTATCATCTTGAGAGTCTTTGTTTCCGTGGCGTGAGTCGCCTTAGGAGTAACAAGTTACCCAGAAAGGTTACATGGACAATGTGGGATCTTCCTTGGTACACAGATACAGTCTTACTCTGCCGTCGTCTGCAATCAAATACCATCTAAACGGTGTGGATTCCTGAATGATCAGAAGGTAACACAGTCTATTCTGCCCATTTCTAAGCAAACTTTTAGCTACCTTAACCCAATCAGGGCTGTATTTTCAAAGAAATGAACCAGTATCTCCATTCATAAAACCCTACATGATTTGAGGAGACTATGTTGACCCAAGAGTATAGTCAGCGTGAATCGCAGATAACAGACAAAACACACAAATAGACAAAGATAGCATTCACTTGGTAATAATTCCTTATCAGCTGACATACAAAGACTATGTGAATTTATCATCCTTATCCTATATTCTGGACGACACCCTTGGAGATCTGACACGGTGTCATAACGGCGATAAGATCATGAGGATTAAGGAGAGATTACTTGAACTAAAGTTTTCTCAGATTATGGGGGTCCCATAGCTTATTCCCCCATTTATATTAACGATCCTTAGGCTTCATATACTCGAGTCTAACACGCATAGCTGAACCTCTACGTAGAGGTGTTATTTTCAAACTTGTTTTTACCGACAGTTTCCGTGTCAACGCTGAATGACCTCGCTTGGTCCAGTGCTTGGCCTATGGCCTACGTTCCACATCCAATTCATAGCTGCCCTCAACTATCAAATCTAGAAACACCTTCACAATGATACTACAGATAGATAATAGGGTCTTGCTAAACTCTCATTCACATAGAGTGGAGTAGTATTATTTCAGGGCTCCTTTTAGACAAGTGTGTCTTTATCAGCTGTGAAAGTGTGGGTGGAAAGTGTGATATTATTCGTGTACAAGGATCTTTTGTTAAGCGAGGCTAAAGGATGCTTGGGGGACAGGAAGGAGTCCTTCGCTTGCCCAGACATGAAGGAGACATGATTGTAAACTTTTGCATGAGAAAGAGAGAGAAGAGAGAATTAACAATAGGTGTACTCGATCATACAAATTCAAATCATGATTCTCTCTCTCTCCTCCTCTCGGATCTCTCTCTCTCTCTCTCTCTCTCTCTCTCTCTCTCTCTCTTCTCTCTCTCTCTCTCTCTCTCTCAGGAGGGAGAAGAAGCTGACAAACAAAATTTTTGAGAAAGTATTTCTTCTCAGGTTCAGATTTAAACCAAAAAAAGTACTGATTCTCAAGCTGATCTACTTTTCTTCAACGAGTCGATTTTACGAAAACACCTCAGGACAAATGAATAGAAATTGACGACAGGCGGAATTTAAGATATAGATATTTTGATTTTTTAAAAATAGTTTACAAAGTTTCTGTGGCGTTTCGGGAATGACGGCTGAAGTACAACACAGAAGGTCGCCAGTCAACGAGGCTTCGGGTCCTTCGCGAAAACTACTACTCAGGTCAGTGTTGAAGAAGAAGTCCTCCTCAGGTCAGTTTTACGATCAGACTCTTCCTCGATGTCATTGTTAAAGGCAAAAATCCCTTCACCAGGTCACCAAGTACCATCAAAGAACAAACTTCTATCAGGTCCAGTCACATTACAATCAAACTTTAGCTGTTCCGCCTGACTCTTTCCATAAGACCAACTGCTGAAAATCAGATCAGGTTAGCTTTTTGTAGTAATGACGAAAAAGTCTCAAAAAGTCTCGGTTAAGTCAGCCAGTCGTTTCGGCTGTCGGAAGGTTTATCCAAACATGGCCCCTAAGAAAAAGTCTTCATATCTGCTCAACAGATGGCGCGGAACGCTCTACAGATGGTGTGGCAAGATGTTCTTGTTTATCTCATCCTTTACTACAGCATCTCTCTCATTTATCGCTTGGCCCTCGAAGGAGACTCGAAGAAGTGAGTATAATAGTGGTGCATTAGAAAATCCTGAATCATTATACTAGAGGAGTCTCTTTTTTAGGTCTCCCATAGGCTATAGGTACCTACATTATGTATGTAGGGCTATGCATAGAACTATAGGCACCTAGAGTATGTATATAGGGCCATGCATAGAACTATAGACACCTAGAGTATGTATGTAGGGCCATGCATAGAAACTATAGGCACCTACAGTAGTGTGTGTAGGGCTATGCGTAGAACTATAGGCAGCTACAGTTTGTATGTAGGGCCATGCGTAGAAACAACAACCGTATACATAACTCCCCCGTCAGTGCCACATCTCTCCCTGCATCCACATATTCAGGTAATGACGTAGACTGCCAATTTCTAAAGCTATCCTAGAAGGTTTTGTTGTACGCCATTAAGAGGTGCATCACAATTACTCAGATCAGTTTCCATACCCCTGGATTCCAGTTTGGTGTATGGCAAACCCCGTACATAAGAACCTCTATCTTAAATATCTAGACCAACCTCAGGCGATAGTTTTACTAGTTTAAAACAATAATAACCATATTCTGAAGTGATGGAAAGGTTTATAAACTAGATCCATACGACACACCCTCCCTTCCACACCGAGAACATTCGAAGACCTCGTCCTGACGTGTGCCCGCTTTCGAGATCTGATCCCCGTATCGTTCGTTCTGGGGTTCTACGTATCTCTAGTCGTAGATCGTTGGTGCGGGACATACAAGAGTATCCCCTGGCCGGACACGACGGCCATTTTGGTCGCAACGTACATCAAGGGTCAGTGAGGTCAACGGACTTGCGTAGGTTAGTTCACTGGAAGTACGCGCTTCTGCGTATTTGTAAGCTATTGTTTCTTTCTTCTTCCTCTTCTTCTTTCTTCCCACAGGACCCCGAGGCTAGGCTGATTCGCACTACGGTCCTCAGGTATGTCAACCTCGCAATCGCCATGACCTTCTCCATGATATCTCCCGGGGTCAAAGACCGCCTGCCAACGCTCCAACACTTTGCCGGTGCAGGTTTGTGTATTATTCTCTCGTTCTCCTTTCTGCTGGGAATTGTAGTCAGTTTTCCTTTCCCTTCCTCTCTCTCTCCATCTAACTCCTTCCTAGGTCATCCTTCCCTGCCTCTACTAAGGCTTATGTATTATGTACTTTTTCCCACAAACCTATTGTCTCCCATGACCAGACTTTTCATTCAGAACAACTACCAACTTCTCATGAATGAACTTATGCATCTACTGTTTTATTTTCACCTCAAAAATGCTTCAGTTTTCCACTGAAATCTACCGTGTTTTGAACAGGATACCTGACAGACTCAGAACTGAAGATTCTCGAGGACCTGGAAGCCGTGTCGGGGTACACAAGGCTTAACGTCCCGACTTTGTGGGCATGCAAGCTAGTGGAGAAGGCGAGGAGGGAAGGTAGGATACGCACGGACGGGCTTGAGAAGGTCATCGTGGAAGCCATACTTAACGTCAGGGGTAAATGTGGAGAGCTTATGGGCTGGAATGAGCACAACATTCCTTGGTGTATACACAGGTAAGGCAGTAATGTCCTTGTTATGTTTTTGAACGTTGTTAAGTCTAGTTCCATCATCATCAGTTGAGCGAAATTTGTTGGTGGCCTCAATATGACATTGCTATAACTCCAAGGTAGACCCTGACAGTACATTCATCTAAAGCACATTAGAACAATATCAGTTATCATACGTCCTTGTAGGAGAGTGTAGTGCTGTCATTGTGCCTCACGCAGTGCATTGTGGGCATTACTTTATGGCTCTTTGCAGCCCCTTTCAGTTTTTGTACTGTAATTCCTTTTCTATCATCTTTTCTCGTCTTACTCTCTTAAGCCATCTCCTAACAATTAATTCTCAGTGTAACAGCGAAGTTTTCCTCCTGTTACAACTAATAAAACCATTTTTCCTCTCAATTTCACTTTCAGCTTTGAGTGACCTCATTATAGTTCCCAACTCTTGGTCTCTGGCCTAAGTTTGATATCCAATTCCAGTAATCATTTGCATCCTGGGAATAGCAATATTATAACTATACATCTCGTACCCCTGCAGGTAGTGACCATCGCCGTGTACTCCTTCTACGTGTTTCTCCCTCCTGGGGGAAAACAAATCCTAGACCCATCACAGGGGTATGATGGCCACACCATAGACATCTACTTCCCGGTTTTCGGTATTCTCCAGCTGATGGTGTACGTTGGTTGATCAAGGTAGCAGAGGCCCTTCTCAATCCATTCGGGGATGACGACCACGATTTCGAGTTTATACCACTTTTGGACAGGCATCTAAAAGGTAGATTTTTTTTTCATACATGTTGTTTTACCAAGTAGTAACCATGAGTTCCCTAACTTATATTGTAAGTTTGAGGAGAATTCCAGTCAATTTAAGAAGCGAAATGGATACAGAGATCTTTTATTTGTATATGTTTTACTGTTCCTCCATCTTCATAAGTCCCATGACACTTTGGTTAAGTGACATTCCTTGAACCTGTGTACACCCACAAAAGTGGTACATGAGTTCCCTCACTTATAATTGTAAGTTTGAGTAGAATTCCAACCAATTTATGAAGCGAAATGGATAGATATCTTTTATAAGGTTAAAAATACATCAAATAAGACATCGTATCGTCCTTTGGCCCCCCATAAAAGTGTGGAATCTTCGAGATCTATCTGAGCTTGACCCTTCTGGAATCTAACATCAAACATTTATTCCAGATGTCTAACCTTCTAGGGAACACAGAAGAGAGCGAATTGCCTCACTTCATCCAGGAACCGCCTGGAAATGGGATCACGACCACAACAGTCGCCTTATCGACTCTGGAGACTTCGTTAGATCGACTTCCTTTCAGACGATCGACAGCTGCAACTGAGAGTAACTGAGAGAGGGAAAGAATCCAGATTTTATTATTAAATCAACCCAATAAATTTTGTGACGTTTTCTTTTCTTACCTTCATAGAAAATTAGTTTTTTCAAATGATAAACTTTAGTATTTTGACACTCTATCTGAATTTCTCAGTACAGACCTATGTATATTGTACTGATATATTCCCCATATTTGTATACATACGTATATACATATGCATGCAAGTGCTTATGCGTGTATTTTAGATGCATTACATACCACTTAAACACGTTTTTTGTATACATGAATACGTTTCTAAATATGTCTTTAATAAGTGTGTTTATGTGCGTATATGTACACGTAAGTCTGCACGTTTGCATACGTTTAAACCCGTGCATGTATACGTAAATATGTCCATGAATATGTATGATAACTTATGTATAACTTATGAATATACTTACGTACAGTTTAGATGCGTCTAAACACTTAAATGTACTATACATAAACACCTCAGTAATTATGCTTATAATATGTATATGTTTACGTGTTTTACGATCAGATTTTAATGAATGAATGAAAGTATCAATGACTTGGATTACAAATCTTAAAAAAAAAAAAAAACGGTTCATACACCATCAGCCAATGACAGGGTCGCTTACAAGGCTCTTAGGCGACGCACGAAGCTTCCAACAATGAGAGAGGGCGATGGAAAAGTTGTTTTTTTTTTTTTTTTTATTCGAGGTCTCTGATTGGCTAAAGTAATTCTTCCTCTATCTTCTTACCTTCGAAGGATTCACTTTAGTTCTGGACTCTGAAGTGTGAGGGTGTTATGAATAAACTCTTAATGTGTATGCACAGAAGACATATAGGGGAGTTGGTTTTATATATATACATACATATATATATATATATATATATATATATATATATTATATATATATATATATATATATATATATATATATATTCTTGATAGACATTTTGACTGTAGATAATAGAAGTTCAAATAACAATAAACTTTAATGTTCTTTTATTTTTATATTATGCAAGAAGCATTATTTGCAAGGCAATCTCCTTACAAATCTTATGAGTATCGCCAAAAGTGCTTAAACACTAAATCAAAAGTCCATTTGTCAGCAAAGTTCAGATAAAAACTATTAAGCTAAATTTACAAGTATGTGTGTAAATACTTTAGGTTGTAATATGGCTTTTGTATATATAAAAAAAATAAGCTAAATTTACAAGTACAGTAGTACCTCGTACTTCGAACTTGATCCGTTCCAGAAGGCTGTTCGAAGTACTATTATTTGTTCGAAAATATTTGAAATATCCCCATAGAAATAAAGCGAATCAGGATTAATTCGTTCAAGCCAACCCAAAAAGTCCCCCTTTTCACATTTTTTCTATTATTAATGTGTTTAAAAGTTAAATCAAGAGTGTAAAGTAATGAAACTGTAGTTATATGAAGTAAAATTTTCATCATTTTTTCCTGTGTACGATTTACGAACTGTTTGGTACGAATGGCGCTAGCCGGCTGGGGGATGGAGGGAGAGAGACAGGAAACCCTTTAGAGCAAACCGATTTGATTGCAGTATGCAAATGTTGATAACAAAATAAATTTTTTTTTTTAATTCACATTAGGTACAAAGATAATTAAAGGAATCAATAGTGTGTGTGTATCCGATTGCGTCCTGAGAGAGAGGGAGAAAGAGAGTAATCGGCGTGTTTACACTTGGTTTCTTAAGTGCACGAAAATAGATTAATTATGCCACAATAAATAAACAAACTTATTGTTGGCAAACGGCAGACTTTTAAAACAAACGTGATGATTTGGCAAAACATATAAGTAATAATTCAAGAATGCAAGAAAAACAAGGAATGAGAAATAAATAAGTTTTCACAAGGAAGCCGCTTCAACAAACAATCGATGGCATCAGGCCAGAAGCTGAAAGCGGCGCCAGTTAGTTTTATTACAGAGCTGAGTTACTTTTGACAGTAGTAAAATATCGTAAAAAGCAATTATCACTAGATTGGTATTTTACCGTAACAAAAACTAAAAGTGATTTGGGCAGATCGAGTGTAAGCGAAAGAGATGGGCGAATAATCATCCCAGATCAGCTAATAAGTCTCTCTCAGCGCACCGAACACTGACTCGAGCTTGCGTTTTTTTTTTTTTTTTTTTTTTTTTTTTTTTTTTGCAGTGTTGCATTTGTTTTCCAATGTTTTATCATCATGTTAAATTTATTGTGAAATATTTTTTATGTGAATTGGTACTGCTTTACGTACTATTATAGTAAGGATTTCACTGTCTCTTCTCTCCTCAACAATACCACGACACACGATAACTTAAAAATCATTCATTAATTATACCTAAAAATTACAAACGCTACCACCATCTACCTCAAGTTAGCTATGTATCACCGCAATGACGAATGATTTTGTTAATCATTTGTCTAAGATTTATGTGAAAAGCTTTGTTCTTTCATTTACTATTTTGTTAATATTGTTCAACTCAAGGTCCAAAGAGTATAGGAGGTCTTGTCAGCGCTGACCCAAAATAAGCTTCTGCCAGGTCGAGAGTATGACGTTCAACTCAAACCTCGCCTTAGGCTACCACGAGGAAGGTCCTTTATTAATCCAATGGACAACAGCAAATGCTATACGTAACGGGTTTGCGAATACTCTACATCTACTTAAGCTTTTTAGAAATAATTCTCTTGACCATGGATTCATATTGTCGGATGGTACAGTTGCCTCAAAGTGTTCCTTTACCCCGTCCCCTTCTGTTACATGATAATGGTCTGGTAACACAGCAATGAAGCCTGTTTGTCTTGTAACTACTGATGTGAATGGTCGAACTATTGGATGCCAATGTTCATATTTTCTAATCACTACTGTAGACAATATGTTAATGATATACGAATAATATTTCACAATACCAGTGAAACTGAGTCGATGTTAATTAAACAAATAGAAAAATAGTATAGTGACAGAACAATAAAAATAAGCGTGGTGAAAATTCATATTCCTTATTAACCCATAATCGTCAACCTTTTCTCATTCATTGGTGCGGTTGTGCAGGGGTTTACTTGGATCAAACTTTTGTTCATGTAGATCATTATCAGGTTTCAATTTCAGAATGGGGGGGGGCGTTATTTGAATGGAAATACGGTTGGATGTACACAAAACCCATCTACTTACAAAGTATGAAATTATAAACCGCAAATACCAAGACCTATAAATATAATTTCATAAAGGGAGGCGATTATGATAGCCATGGCCAGGTTACGATATGGAAGGCTTTGGGAAATATTATTGACCACCAGATGTGTAAAGGAACTAATGTATCCAGTTTGTCACGCATAACCCACCCCTACCATTCTCACCATAGTAGCCTAGATGGAAATTTCTCTGGCTGGTATTCAACTCGAGTCATCCGAGTAACAACACACCTTAACCACCTGATGGTCCTTTATATACCAAACCCAAGAGTGGATAAAAAGAAAAAGGTTGCAGTCGATATGAGTTTTCATTTCAGCCTTCGTCTCGTGGGATTCGTGACTGGATTTCTTGTCGCTTCAGTCTCGAATTTGTCGACTATTTATGATCCTGTGGATTTGTCAGTTCAATTAATCCAAGATTCATTTTTGCTATTTTTGCATCCTTGTCCATTAATTTTTTATTTTTAATAAAATTTTAATTGAAACTGAATTTGATTCGTTTTTTTATGTGTGAAAATGAGCACCAACCTAACCTTGAAGGGAACACATAGTTCAGTTGGCGACATGCCATTATAATTGCTGTTCATTCTTTTTCATGTTTAAGAGGCATTGTGCCTAGTTCAGTAATTGCAGCTTTGTATTATCCTGACCCTCTTTTTTCAATGTTAGCTCGGTTAACAACTGCGTTTGAAATTCCCGCCAATTACAGTAACTGGCTATTTTAGTGATCATTCTGCCTGACTAGATAAGGCGCATGTTTTTCTAACCATTAAGTATGTTATTTGGACACGAGGACTACTATATTCATTCTATATAGCATCTCCGTATTTAAATGGCCTTTACAATATACATGATTCTGACCAGTTTCATATATATTTCGGGATATTGAAGATAAATGAATCAGAGTGCATTCGAAATCGTGTAAAATACTTGACTTTGACTATATGAGTTTATACTTTAGTGATAGTTTTCTCAAAGTTCTCAAACGTTTTCATCATTTAACATACATTTTCATTTTTTTAAAAGAGTATAATTAACTTCTACAATAAAAAGAACCTGAATTAGTCATTTCAAGCACCTTCAACACACTCAAATGAATAGCCACACGAATTGTTGCGATCTGTAATCCAATTACCACCATTCGCTTTAGCAATGGGGCGGGGCATCACCGCCAACTTAGCGTGTGGCAGGTATAATGTCGCTAAGCTGTCGCCGTCCACGAAGACACAGCGATATTGGTGAGGGTGTGAAATTGACACTAAATAATTGATCTACCATGACAAAAGGTATGGATCCCAGCAAGCGCCTGCAGCAGCCACACCTGAGCGGAACAAAGGTTGACGATTAATAAGGACTGAATATGATTTTCACCATTGCTATTTTTATTATCATGTTACTAGTGTACGATTTTTCTATATATTTAACAACTTAATTCACTGGTACTTTAAACTATTATTCTTATATCATTAATATCATTTAACACATTGTCTCAGTAGTGATTAGAAGATATGAGCATTGGAATTCATATTCTCAACCATTCACGTTTGTCGTTACAAGTCAGAGAGGCTTCATTGCTGTGTTACCAGACCATTTTCATGAAACATGAGGGGGGGATTCTGGTAAAGGAACACTTTAAGGCAACTGTATGTAGTGCGTACGCTCGCAATGGTCCAGTTAGAGAGCTACTAAAGAGGAATGAAGTGATCTTCGGCAGCTTATAAACTTTCTGAAAAACATCAATGTTATTATAGGTATGCAACGAATGAAAGTTAAACTTGCCGTGCAACTGCTGTCCAAAAGTACTTATAAATCTTTTGATCACTTCGACAACCAAGAGTGTTTGAAGAGAAGGGCTGGAAATTTACAAGCCATTTCATTCGGTTTGTTGATAGAGAGTTTTGATCCGTTTTATTCTTTACTGCCAAGAAATGCTTACGTGACTAAACCTATAATTGCAAGACAAAATATCAAGACATGAATAGAACCGCTAGAGAAATGAAAGTGAAGAAAAGTACAATGCTCTTCCCTTTGTCTAACTTGCTGAAAATGGCAAAACAAAAACTTGGCATGACGTATACTCTAAATTACAGACTAAATCAGGCTGGGTTGGGGCACTTTTTGGTTCCATTTAAACATCGTCGTCAGAGTCCACCTTTTAGGAAAAGACAGCACACTTGTAAGCTCAACGAGCAACGTTTAAACCTGCACAGTGAAAATGTAACATCCGCCTCATTTTCCCACGTCCCTGACAAGCAAGAAGCATCATTCCAAGACGAAGTATTCCCTTCAGAAAGAACCCAGTATATCAGCCATTTTATTTAGCTTACCAGTATTTAATAAGGATGATCAAAATGATGACTCAAAGACCAGGAAGTTGAAGAACAAACATGGGAGGATGCCATAGAAAAAGAAGAATAAGAATAGGGTTTGCTATATGTTGGCGGGTTCATTGCTCGCAAGTTTCCACAACTGGAACATTTGGAGCAAAAGTAACAAAGAAAGATGACAAAGATTGGTGCCATAAGCTTTATAGTAAAGATTTGACTGCCTCTTCTTCTCTCCTCAACAATACCACGACGCATGATAACTTAAGTCATTCATTCATTATTCCTAAAAAATATTAACGCTACTTCCCTCTACCTCAAGTTAGCTGCGTATCACTGTAATGACGAATAATTTTTGTTAATCATTCGTGCTAAATTTTATTGTGAAAAGCTTTGTCCTTTCATTTACTATTTTGTTAATTTTGTTCAACTAGACCGTCTCACTCGCCGCACTGAACACTGTCTCAATTAAGACTATTTTTCTTTATTGCATTTGATTGTTTTCATATTTTATCACGACATTAAATTATTGAGAAATTCCCTTTTTTATGTGAATTGTTATTGCTTTTACATACATACAGTAATATCTTTACTCTCTCTTCTCCTTCTCTCCTCAACATATCAACGCTACCTCGTTCCTCAAGCCAGCTGAACGTGACGTCACTGCGGTTACGTACGATATTATACATCTTTTATGCTAAATGTTATATTGAAAACTAAATTTTATATTAAATGCTCTATACTTTAATGTATTTTGTCGAATATTGTTATCATTAAACTATATATGTAAGTGAAAAAGTAAATTAATACAAGTTTTACTTGTAAGACCCAGTAGCCCGTCGGAATACAAGTATAAACTAGATGATTAGTCAGTTCGAAGTACGACCATTTGTTCGACAAACGCACACAAAAATTTTCTCGAAAATTTTGTTCGAAAAAACAGAAAGTTCGACATATGAAACGTTCGACAAACGAAGTACCACTGTGTACGTGTAAATACTTCAGGTTGTGATATGCCTTCTGTATATTGAGATCTAGAGCCTATTGAGAATTTCGCTCTAAAAGATCTCCTGAAGGAACTCGGATGCAAATGAGTTACTCAAACAAATTATGGAATGAGGCTACATGGAGTATCTGAGATGCTTCAAATTCAAGTCCTTACTTTCATGGAGGTTAGTGGAACTAACTATTAAACTCATTGGGAAAAACTGTCACAAATCACTTGTACTTTAACTGAAAATATTAACTATTGCCAAAAGGTTAATACCTCATAAGGTTTAACTCCACAATACAATCCCTAACTATACTGATTACCCATAAAATAAAATGCTTCACAGTATTCATAAAATCTATTCTCTGGAGTAATGAACTGACTTTTTGATTGAGTCATATATGGGCTTCAGGAAAATGATAGAAAACGGGAATAGATAATTGCAATTACATGGACACGTGGAAAAAAAATCTTTGTACCGCGATGCATATACACTGAACATGACCTACAGGATACTGAGCATTAAGAGTAAGTTTGTTTGTTTGTAGGGTGCTTTTACGTTGCATGGAACCAGTGGTTATTCAGCAACGGGACCAACTGGCTTTACGTGACTTCCGAACCACGTCGAGAGTAACTCTATCACCAGATATACATACTCTCACTCCTCAATGGAATGGCCGAGAATCGAACCCGCGCACCACCGAGGTGGGTCACAAACACCATACCAACCACGCCACTGAGGCGCTTATCAAGAGTAAGCTGTCTAGGTGAGTGTGTCCTCAAAAAAAAAAAAAAAAAAAAAAAAAAAAAAAAGTTATCTGACAAATTATACTATCCTAAAACATACTAGATTGCCAGATACAAAATAGTCTAACTATACTACTGCATAGCTGACAGTAAACTAGAATTAAAATGTATTTAAAATATTTAGTGTGAAATATACTGAACCCACAGCTGACAATCGAGTAATACAAAATACTACTAGTAAAAGGGTATGTATCCTGAATCATGCTGGGCTGATTATTGTTCCTACTTGGAAATTACTGGATGTAAAAATGAACATGACCTGACTTTAGGGCAACAGGTACTCACACGACCCTGATAGACTAATGTATGGTCAGTACTACTTATGACCCTGATAGAATGTTTAATCAATACTGAACATTTAGACTTATCCTAGTTATATAGTTAATGAAGGTAAGATTTTTACGTCTAAGTATCCATCATGACTTTCCTCACACGATGCTAATGGGACACTTTTCTGTTTCACGTGTGTCATTAGCAACGTTTAACATGATCGGTAAACATATGGCCAACTCTTGGTGTAAATGCTCTTCTTGTGGAGTTCTAAGTACGAGGTTAGTGTCAATTCAATTTTTCCTCTCTATGTTCGCAAGCTGTCGACATTCTCCTGAAAAGATGAAGGCATTAATAACAATACAAACTGAGATCTTATAAGGACTTTATATGTCAACTGAAAATTCTGCTTACCGAGAGTTTCTGAGAAAATTACAATAAAAGGGTCCACAGCTTAATTAAATATTAACATCATTATCATTTTATTGCTGTTTGAGCCTGGCTACAACCTATGCATGAAAATTCAATAGTTTGAGACTTGCAAAAGCTTTACCAACCTTTCTTTGTTAACCTGAATCCTCCAAGTATTCCAATGGTTAACTTATTGGTAATGCACCCTACTCATTAATTGCAAAAACCTTTATTATTAGTAGTAGTTCAATATGAGCAGATGGCTAGCAAAGCAAAAAGGACTATAGTTATAATGCAAGCCTTTATGTTAATTCAGTACAGATGTCCCTCACATTGCAACCAGTTTAAAAATTACACATACTGACTCTTCAATTCAGTACAAATGCTGAGCGCATCACAGAAAATAAAAAAAAATGCAGGCCAATCTTTAATTTTGGTACAAATCCCCTGTACATCAAACTTTTTCTGGTACTGATGTGGACTTCTAAAATTTTGTTAAATGCAGCAAAATGGGTGATAAGAGCCCTTATAAGGGCAGTTAAGGAACTGGAATCTTAGAATAAAGAGAGTACACACATAGCCAAGGTTCAGGTAAACATAGTTAGAGCCATCACCTCCTTGGAGACACTGCTTACTACGTAATGCTAGAAACATGTAGTTAGCCACCTGTATTGGGGAAATTAGAGACATGAAAGATGCAGATTTAATTCTTTTGAAGAGGAAAGGCCACGGTTAACACGAAGACTATTTTCCCCAAGATCTGTGGGTGTAAAATTAAAAAACAAAATTTTAAATAAGGATTTTAAACGTTGCAAGTATGGTCCGATAGACATTGAGTTGTGAGAGCCCAGCCTTTAGTTTCAAGCTTAAATCTGCAGAGGAGCTTCTATCAATATTACTATTTCCTCACAGTCCATAATATGCACACATCTGGAAGCCTTCAATTTGAAAATACCCACAATTCTCCTGTCTATGAGTTTGAAATCAACATTGTGTCAAGCTACCTAGGTTGGACAATTGGTATTCCTGCATAATTGCTTTGCCCATTGAAGTTTACACAATCGAAATAATTGAAACCAAAAGGTTTTAACAAGATATGGTATACTATACATTAATTTTAAATTCTAATTGCATTACATAACAACTGACATGATTGTGCACCAAGTTGGCATTAGTGTGAACTTTTAATAATGAAGTGTTGGTGCAACAATGGGTTGTAATCACTGAAATTATAATTACCTTAATATCAATTAATATGCCATAAAACTAGTCCAATCAATATTGAATTCTACATATGAAACTCAGTCATGTAATATAGTCTCAACAACCAACCTCTAATCATGCAATGGTGCGTTTGAAAATGAATCAAATAGCTAAGAAAACTGTAACAAGAATTTCCTAAACAATTTTCAAGATACCACAGAACTTGCATAAAGGACAACTATTCTTTAAAAAAATTAAAAAAAAAAAGTATACCTATTTTTAAAGAATATTGTCCCTAAATTTTAACCAACCTACTCTAATTATATCGCACTTCAATAATTTTGTAGTCTGACCTTCTATCAACTTGAATTAAAAGTCAATATTTTCAAGAATTGTTGTGCACTATTGTATCAAGAGCTTTATGGTTATGGCATCTCTCCATATTTCAAAATACTGCTGGCCTCTAAGATTCCAGATTAGACATTTTACATTGAAGTAGTGTGACATTGTTGATAATAGTTTTTCTTGATAGATATTTTAATAAGTAAACTTTAATTTAAATTGTTACGTAAAGGGGAATATAGCACTGCTTGACTGACTGGTATTCTTGGTAAATTTAATTGATTATTGCTCGAATTGAAACATATGTAAGTTAACTCTAATTCAAAATGCTGCTTTAAAGGCAGTTTGGATATTGTTGACAGTGGTATCTTAAGTATGTAAGTAGACTCAAAAGTTATCATTTAACGGGAGTTTGAAAGGGAATATTTAGTTTGTGAATCTATAAGCATTCTGAAGTAAGTGTAAGAAAGGTTTGTCTTACTGTTACATGAACAAGTAGGTTTTCTTGAAGGACTCGAGTCATCCTGATAACTGTAATTTCCTGGCTTTTGTTGCAAAAGTAAAATTCGTTTATTAGTGCATTTCTTAGCTACTGGGAGAGTGGGCTTCACAATTAACTGATGTCAGCAGCGAGTCACGTACTCCGCTGATCCAGAGTGAACACGAATCCGCGATTATGAAACCCCGAAGCAGTTGACAAGTAACTAACGGAGCATCCAATAGATGTCGCGCCGTCAGGCCAAGGAAGGAGGAGTGGGCAGGAGGTATTTTTCTCGAGCATAGAGTAAATTATTCCATAATCTATTAACGTTAATTAAGAGAGTGGTCGTAAACATTTTGTTGTTGACGATACTGGGTTTAAGTGTAAAATGTGCATTTAAGGAAATATGCGAGATAAATATGAAACTAAAGTGCTTAGGAACTCAGTATTTATGAAATAGCATTTCCTATAGATTATTAAATCTTATATACGGACATGACTGTCCACGAGATCGATACAAAACTTTCACCAACAGTGTTAACGGTGGTGTGTCTGGTAAGCAGCAAGCCACCTCTTTATATATATATATATATATATATATATATATATAATATATATATATATATATATATATATATAACATCTATATCAGCAAATTAGCACAAAATTTTCAGTTCACTTTCTTTATTGAGGTAGCACAACCATACACACAGATACAGTCTAAATCAACTTGTACAATTCATGATTGTGCCAACTCCATAGAGGAGGTGGGCAATAACACTAAAAAAATTACGGCTATATATATTTTCTTCATTTACTAAATGTTAGTAACTAAAACAACATGAAATATAGGATAACTTTCACCAATATAACAGTTCATATTTGGTGGAAAAGAAAGACAAGAACCACAGAATATAAACAGACAAAGATAAGTTATTAGATAAAGAGAAAGAGAGAGAGAGAGAGATAACTTATTATAAGAAGTTTCTTTTCTAGATTATGGGTGTGAAGCAGCCTCGTGTCCTTATTTTCTTCCTAGCACCAGGTCAGTTGCAAAATATCAGTTATTATCAATTTTACTATATTTCTTTTCTTAAGGATATTTTCATCCTTGTTTTCAATGTGCATCGTAATAGAAAATAACTGAACTCAATTTCTGTGTTTCAAGAAGCAAAGTAGTTTTCTAGTGCCGATGTAGTTACAGATAATTCAATGTGTAAAAGAGTTAATATGTTCTTGTAGGAATTTAACTGTCTCTCCTGTCCTTCCGTTCCCTGACCATTTCCTGTCTTAGGGAGGGTTAGGAACCACTAGCTTCTACCTTTGCATTGGCGAGTTAAGTTGCCTAGTATATGGCCATTCGTAGGTTGCAGCTTTTAGCTCCACTAATTCTATCTGGGCTTATTTCTTCAACCTTTTGGACCCCCCTTTTAATATTCCAGCCTTAGTTTCTTAACTGCTGTGCTCTTATTCTCTCTCAACTTTATTGCCTAATCTGTTTTTCCGTTCCTTTTCTTCTTGGAATGAAGCGCGTTTTGTAATTTCCTTTATTTCATGATAAGAAATAAAAAGTAGTGATATTTACAAAGCTTCTGTATTCAAAATTTAAGTCTTATTTCAGTTTGACGAAATGTTAAACTAAAAATCCATAAAAAATTTTTCCGACAATCTGGCAGATAACTTTGAACCAATATAACTTTTTTCTTTTTTTCATTTTAATTTTTGAGATACTATAAATATTACTTTTTCACTTTCTTAAACCTTTGAAATATGCATGATCTTCCAAAACATTAGCATTAACTGGTAATCAAGTAGAAGGAACATAACTAAAAACACGTGAGCTAGTGTCAAAAATATATCATTATTATTAGTATGATAATATACAAGAGTAGGATGTCCAACCTCGTTCTGCATCTGTGATCTCACACAGATGATCAGGTATGGAATCTACAGTTTGTATTATGTAACAGAAGTGTGGTTATGTTTTTGATTTCCCTGGCACGTGTTTTACGCAGATATTTTTTTTTCTTTATCAAGCACGCTTCTGCAATACATTTTCTTAACCTTACATGTCATGTCGTTTTCATTGTTGTATTTATTATTTGACGACATTATTGACTCTGTAATTGTTTTTAAATTGCAACAGTTTCTTCGTACACATCTTTGAGAGGCCCAGTATTTAATTGTGTCATTATCAATCCTTATTAAACAGTATTATTTACATTTGTGTCTAACGATCCGTTCACACCAAATGCGTCGCTTGCCTTATATAGAAATGGGTTGTTGTTAGGAATTTCTACTTTATTTTTATATGGATTTCAATTTACGAATAAAGTATTACTCTAATAAAATTGTGCTCCTTTATAACCTGATTTTCACTTTTATATAGGACAAAATCTAGTATAATTAAATTTCGTTTTACCTATTCTTTGTATGCATATGATATGATTTAAAATCTTAAACTTACCTAAAGTTTTGAAATTCATTATGGTTGAGCAGTTGATTATTATATATAATATATATTATTTCTCTTGATGTCTCGGCTAATTCATTTAGAATGATATCTTTTAGTTTTATTAGTAAGAAATTTCAATAAAAATAAAACGTAGCCTAGAAAAAATGGTCATTTTTTGCTCAGTTCCAATTGCCCGCCTGTAGGTAGTATTGTTTTTCTTGTAGACAGCAAAGGAAATAAAGGACGTAGACAGAGAGAGAGAGAGAGAGAGAAGAGAGAGAGAGAGAGAGAGAGAGAGAGAGAGAGAGAGTTTTTCTTGTAGACAAAAAGGCAAATAAAGGACGTAGAGAGAGACCGAGAGAGAGAGAGAAGAGAGAGATGAGAGAGAGAGAGAATATATTGCAGCAATTTATAACACCTAGAAACAAGGCATGATTAGAAATCTTTCAGAATGTTTCCTGCTATATTTCGATAAATCGAAACATCTCTTGTGAAATATTGAAAATCAAGGAAAAAGCGAGAGATATAGAGGAGAGTATATGAACTGGGTATTCCAGTTTGAAGAAAATGTGGCCTCCTTACCTGGCCTTGGCAGCAGCTGTTGTGTGACGTTGTTGTCTAGATGTTATTTGAAATACGGAGAGAAGTCTAACGCATGGATAGTCACGTTGTTTATAGGCTGCCTATTCACTGGTGAGGTTGAACAGCCCAAGGAAATGGAAGTGAACGAGAGAATTTCGGCCTAGCGAGACACCATCCAGTACCAGAGAGAGCAGCAGGTGAACTTGGACAGGATAATTTTTCAGCTGCAACAGAGACTTGACTACAATGAAGAGATTCAGAGGGCGGGCGGAAAGGAAGAAAGCACTCGTGTGATCCAGATAACTCAGGAGGTGTTGCAACAACAGGCCTGGCAAGAAAAGGCCCACTTATTCGAAGGTGAGACGTTGTTTCTGAAGGAGAACGATCAAGTGAAGATGGAAAAACAGCAGCCGGAAGACAAGATTCTCAAGACACAGAAGAAAATCTGCAGTTGATGGATTACACAAAGGAGATTGGGCAGAGAAACGATGCCCTATGTGAGAGGATAAGGAAACCGACAGTGCAGTTGCCAGAGGCAAACTGCCAGGTTGAGAGGGAAGAGAAACTGCTACGACAGAAGAAGAAGGACCTGGAGATATAGACCGAAGAAGCGGAGCGGATGGCGAGGCTCGTCCAGGAACGAAAAGACGCGACCGAAAAGCGCTAATCCGACAGGAAAGACGCCGAGGTCAGGTTCCAGCTCCTACAGAAGGAAGTGGAAGACCTCACGAAGGAAACGTGTGGACTCCATTGTGAAGTTCAGGTTGCGAAACTGAAGAGAAACGAGCTCAGGTGCCTTCTAGAGGAAGGGAATCATCGCTTCAAGTCGCTGGATAGGAAGACCGGTGTCCAGGGCGAACGGAACGACCAGTTGGAAGATGAGGTTCGACAGCTGCGAGGAGCGAAGGAGAAATTGGTTTGCCAGCTCAAGAACCTGCAGGGGAATTACAGATGCCTGGAGAAGGACAACTGGAAAATGAAGAAGCAGCTGTCCATCTTCAAGGAATGGCGCGACCAAGTCTAAGCTGGCCTTGCGAAGAGGGATCAGATGTTAAAAATTTGAGGAGAATGTTTGTTGTATGGAAAGTTTTTTTTATTTAAATCAATAAAGTTTATTTACAAACTGCGATTTTCATTTACACAATAAATTTTTGAAGCAAATTTTGTTATTTACATAATTCGAGTTTAACTCGAATTTAAAGGACTTCTTTCATAAATCCATCTGTTACAATTGATCTTAGTTTGCAATAGATTTTAGAAGTGAACTGCAATATTTTATTTTATCTTTGAGAAAACTAAAGGTTTGTATTTCATGAAAGTTTTGAACTCTACTATATGGAAGGTTTGATGTTTATATGTAATAAGTTTGCTTTGTTAATCGTTGAAAAAAAGAAATGAAAGTTAGAGGGAAATAAGTATAAAATGTTTTGTAAGAGTTTTATTGATTCCTGAAAGGGAAAGGAAAATGAGAGGATTGGTGGAGTGCCAGGATTCGAAGCATTGGATACAGAGAAGATTGGTGGAGTGCCAGGAAGAGCAGCGGATTCAGAGAAGATTCGTGGAGTGTCAGGAGAAGCAAAGGATTGAGAGAAAATTGGTGGAGTGCCAGAAGAAGCAGAGGATTCAGAGGAGATTGGTGAGTGCCAGGAAAAGCAGAAGATTCAGAAAAGATTCGTGGGGTGGCAGGAGAAGCAGAGGATTCAGAGAACTTTGGTGGAGTGCCAGAAGAAGCAGAGGATTGAGAGAAGATTCGGGGAGCGTCAGAAGAAGAAGCAGAGAAGATTCGTGGAGTGCCAGGATAAGAAGCAGAGGATTGAGAGAAGCCCCTGGAGAATTGAAAGGATTGAGTGGCATATTCTGGTTCTAAGGTTAAGCAAAGGTGTTACTCTCTTTAGGGACGGCGGGCAATGCCCGCCACGGGTCCCGGGAACGGGCGGGCGAGGCTCGCCTCGGGTGGTCCCGGGACGGGCAGGCATGGCCCGCCAGTTGTCCCGGGACGGGCGGGCGACGGCCCGCCTGGACCGTCCCAGGGACGGGCGGGGCGGGCGACGGCCCGCAGGCGGCCCAGGGAACGGGCGGGACGACGGCCCGGGCTGGCGTCGACGGGCCCGCCTGACGGGCCCGGGCCCGACGGTGTCCCGGGACGGGCGGCGACGGCCCTCCTGGCGTCCGGGACGGCGCCGCGACGGCCCGCCAGGCGTCCCGGGGACGGGCGGGCCGACGGCCCCCAGGCGTCCCGGGACGTCGGGCACGGCCCGCCAGGCGTCCCGGGACGGGGGCGGGCGACGGCCCGCCAGGCGTCCCGGGAACGGGCGGTGCGGACTTCCCGGGCCGGGGTCCCGGACGGCCCGATGCCCGGAACGGCCCGGGCCATGGCCCGTCCCTGGGACGGGCGGGGCGACGGCCCGCCAGGCGTCCCGGGACGGCGGGGCGACGGCCCCCGCCAGGCGTCCCCGGGACGGGCGGCGACCGGCCCTCCAGCCGTCCCGGGACGGGCGGGGCCGACGGCCCGCCCAGGCGTCCCGGGTGCCGTGGCCCGTTAGGGGCGGGACGGGCCCTCCAGGCGTGGCCCGGGACGGGCCCCCCGGGCGACTGGGCCCAGGCCCAGGCGTCCCGGGACGGGCGGGGGCGACGGCCCGCCGGGCGTCCCGGGAACGGGCGGGCGACGGCCCGCCAGGCGTCCCGGGACGGGCGGCGACGGCCCGCCCAGGCTCCCCCGGGACGGGCGGGGACGGCCCGCCAGGCGTCCCGGGACGGGCGGGCGAACGGCCCGCCAGGCGCCCGGGACGGGCGGGCGGGACGGCCCGCCGGGCGTCCCGGGGGCCGGGTGGCGACGGCCCCGCCAGGCTCCCGGGACGGGCGGGCTACCCCGGCCCTCCAGGCGTCCCGGACGGGGGGTGGGAACGGCCCGCCAGGCGTCCCGGGACGGGCGGTGGCGACGGCCCCGCCAGGGCCGTCCCGGGACGGGCGGGCGACTGCCCGCCAGGCGTCCCGGGGACGGGCGGGGAGCGACGCCGCCAGGCGTCCCGGGACGGGCCCGGCCGACGGCCCGCCCAGGCGTCCCGGGACGGGCGGGCGACGGCCCGCCAGGCGTCCGGGAACCGGGCGGCGAACGGCCGCCAGGCGGTCCCGGTGACCGGGCGGGCGACGGCCCGCCAGGCGTTTCCCGGGACGGGCGGGGCGCGACGGCCCGCCAGGCTCCCGGTACGGGCGGGCGACGGCCCACCAGTTCCGTCCCGGGACGGGCGGCGCGACGGCCCGCCAGGCGTCCCGGGAACGGGCGGGAGCGGCCCGCCGGCTCCCGGAACGGGCGGGGGGCGCGGCCCGCCAGGGGCGTCCCGGGACGGCGGGCGACGGCCCGCCAGGCGTCCCGGACGTGCGGGAGAACCTACGGCCCGCCAGAGCTCCCGGGACGGGCGGTGCACGCCCGCCAGACGTCCCGTGACGGCGGGCGACGCCCGCCAGAGCGTCCCGGGGACGGGCTGGCCGACGGCCCCCAGGCGTCCCGGGACGGGGCGGGCGACGCTGCGCCAGGCGTCCCGTGACGGCGGGCCGACGGCCCGCCAGGGTCGGGACGGGCGGGCGACGGCCCGCCAGGCGTCCGGGACGGGAGGGCGGGCGACGGCCGCCAGGCGTCCCGGGACGGGCGGCGACGGCCCGCCAGGGCGGTCCCGACGGGCGGGCGACGGCCCGCCAGGCGTCCGGGCCGGGTCGGGGCGGGCGACGGGCGCCGCGTTCCCGGGACGGCGGGAGCGACGGCCCGCCAGGCGGTCCCGGGACGGGGGCGTACGGCGCCAGGCGTCCCGGGACGGGCGGCGACGCCCGACAGGGCGGGGTCCGGACGCCCCCGGGCGGACGGGGACCGGCCCCCAGGCGTCCCGGGACGGGCGGGCGACGGCCCGCGGCGTCCCGACGGCGGGCGACGGCCCGCCTGGCGTCCGGGAGGGAGGGGACGGCCCGCCAGGCGTCCCGGGTCGGGCGGGCGACGGCCCGCCTGGCGTCCCGGGAACGGGCGGGCGACGGACCGCCTGGCGTCCCGGGACGGGCGGCGACGGCCCGCCTGGCGTCCCGGGACGGGCGGGCGACGGCCCGCCTGGCGTAAACCGGGGACGGGCGTCGACGGCGCCTGGCGTCCCGGGACGGCGGGCGACGGCCCGCCAGGTGTCCCGGGAGGACGGGTGACGGCCCGCCTGGTGTCACGGGACGGGCGGGGGGCGAGGCCTGCCAGGTTTGTCCGCGACGGGTGGGGGGCGTGTCCCGCGAGCTTTCTCGGAGACGGGTGGCGAGGCCTGGCCAGGTGTCCGGGATAGGTGGGTAGATGCCCTGTCTCCCGTCCAGGGACTGGGTGGGTGAGGCCCGCAAGGTGTTCTGGGAATGGGTGGCGATCCCCACCAGAAGTTCTCGGACGGGCAGGCGAGGCCTGCTCTCCTAGGACTCTTGTCTGGCCTTGCCCTTCCGTCCCGGGACACCTGGAGGGCCTCGCCTGCCCGTCCTTTGACACCTGGTTGGCTTCGGCTGTCAGTCCCGGGATACCTGGTGGGTCTCACCCACCCGTTCCGGGAACGTGCGAGCGAGGCCCGCCAGGTGTCATGGCGGTGTCCTGGGATGGGTGGGCGAGTCACGCTAGGTGTCTGGGGAACGGGCAATCCCCACCAGGAGTCCCTGGATGGTCAGGTAAGGCCTGCAATTGGGCCACTTAATGCGACACATTTGTGTGAATGCACCCTTGTTGTTTGTTATTACACTATAAAAAGTAACTCCTTTTTAAGGTGCCCCGGGATGGGCGGGATAGGCCCGGCAGGTGTCCAGGGACAGGCGGGTGAGGCCCGGCAGGTGTCCCAGGGACGGGCGGGTGAGCCCACCAGTTTTCCCAGGGCGGGCCGGCGAGGCCCTTGTTGTTTGTTTATTACACTTATAAAAGTAATTACTTTTAGGTTACTCTCTCTCTCTCTCTCTCTCTCTCTCCATTTTCTTTACTGTACATCTAAATTGCCCAGCATAAGATGGAGATAAACGGAAAATATATCATTAATGAGTTATGCGTAGTGGTACCACTTCCAGTCAAGGATTCCACAGTTCCCCCCCAATCCTCCCCATCCTCTTTAGCAATGTGACACTCATTATAGCGATTACACGGTGGATGCGTCTGTCCACATCGCTACGGGTTATTCCGAGACTTACTGTCAATTAAGGCAAAGAGGTAGGTTCTCCAGCAAACTATCTAATTCCTGTTATAAAACGATAATCATCCTGTGCTCTCTCGCTAGTGAGAACATCCGGTCTGGCGACGTATTCGCTGGAATGATAACTATAACAATATAGTGGTTATTGATTGATGGTGGTGTAGTACACCGCTCTAAAGCATAATGAGAGAAGAAGTGTTTTGGTACTATGGCACACAATAGTTCGTTCCCTCCGCTGATCCAGAGCGGACACGAATCCGCGACGATGAAACCCCGAAGCAATTGAATAAGTAACTAATTAAGCACCCAACAGATGTCGCACCGTCAGGCCAAGGAAGGATGAGTAGGAAGCAGGTATTTTTCTTGAACAAAGAGTAAAGTTCCTGTGAGGGAGACCATTGATCTTATTTTAACCAAATTGTTCCCCACACCTGACTTTATATATTGTAATTTTAATTATGAATCTTTTAAAACACTTTCAGAATTAGCCGTGCTGGACACGGCCTTTGTTTTTAGTAGGCAGCGTTTTAAACAGATCGATGGGATGGCGATGGGGTCTCCCCTCGGCCCCACCTTTGCCAACATTTTCATGTGTTCCCTGGAGGAACAAGTGATGGAGGAGTGCCCCTTGTCCTTCTGTCCCTTATTTTACGCCAGGTATATAGACGACACATCCGTTCTATTGAAAAATGAATATGATGCTGACAGATTCCTAAACCTAGCCAACAACTTCCATAATAATATTAATTTTACTATTGAAAAAGAACAAGACGGTAAGTTGGCTTTCTTTGATGTTTTAGTTACTAAGGACAATGATCATTTTAACACGACCATTTTCAGGAAAAGTACATTCACCGGACTCGGCTCCAATTTTTATAGTTCTTGTTTTATTAATTTTAAAATTAATTCTGTGCATACCTTGGTACATCGGGCTCTGTCTCTAACTTCTAATTGGCTCTCTTTTCATTCTGAAATTCTCTTCCTTAAGCAGTACTTCCGTAACAACTGTTTCCCTGCCCATCTAGTACTTAAGGTTATTAAGAAAGTTCTTGATAAAAAAACTTGCACCCTTAATACCTAAATGTAACGTACCTAAACTTACTATATATGCAAGCTTTTGTTTTTTACCCACCAATCAAAACTTTGCCAAGCAGTGTGCTAAAATTATTGAAAAACATATTGGTGCTCTAAGTATCAAACTAATTCCGAAAAATCCTAAAACTATTGGCTCTTTGTTTCCCTTCAAGGATCGGCTCTGTCCTTTGATGACGTCGGGCGTCGTATATGAGTACAAGTGCCCCGGATGTAGTTCCGGGAATTACGTTAGTTCGACTCGGCGTCTTCTCAAGGTCAGGGCCGATTCTCACATGGGCGTGAGTTATCGTACGGGCTGCAGATTGTCTAATCCCGAACTTTCCAATATAAGATCGCACGCTAGAAGTTGCAAGACATCGATCAAAGATGACAACTTCAAAATAATTGGCCAAGTCAAGGAACCTGGAGAACTGCTTCTCTTGGAAAGTCTGCTAATAAAAAGAATTGTACCTACGTTAAATTGCCAATCATCGGCTGTTCTCCTGTTCATAGCATAACTGGCTTGTTTGTTTATATTTGTCCGCCTTCTTTTTTTGTTCTTGTGTACTCTTTTAGTGTGTTTGTCTGTCATTTTGAGAGGTGCGCCTTACTCTTCATTTTAACTTCATTTTTACCTTTATTTTTTTCTTTATTGAGTTTTTTAAGGATCATTTTAAGCTTTCTTGGTTTTTGTAATGTGTAAATGTATTTAAGTGTGATTCAGTATTTAAGTTTAACTTAGTTTCCATTTAAGTTTTCTTATGCTTTATATATGTTTTTCTTTTAAAAAATTATTGTGCTCGGATGCTCCTTTTTATATAGATGTCCTGATGATGTGACCATGGGTCAAGAAACGCGTTGGCAATAAATGTATCTAATGGATGTGTATATGTTCCTGCGCCTTCTCCTGCCTACTATAGTACCCTTTGATGTGATGGATATATATATATATATATTATATATATATATATATATATATATATATATATATGAATCTCTTTTCACAGTAATGCAACAGTATAATATGAAGATAAACGGCCCGTAAAACACTATTTCAACGTTGTAACCATATTTTTCGAGCACTTCCTTCTGTGCTCCTGATCACTGGTAAAATATGGACATAGGATGTCTTGTATATATACAAAAACATATGTAGTGTGGCAGTAAATCTCTGTTGGTGACCCAGGAAGGGTGGAAATTAAACTATTCCATGGTGATTTCTGGCCTCATTAACTCCCGTCTGGCGACTCGTCCAGTGGTCGGATGTTCTTGGACACCTGCTATAGGATTAGTTTGTCGATGTCATCCGATATCCAGTGTCCTCCTGACAGGTTCATATTGTTGGTTTGATTGATGATAGCAGATTCCAGCATTTTCCTTTTGTACGGACAGCTACTTTTGAAAATCAGCTCCGCCCCACTCTAGTTCATAGTATGGCCTTGTCCCTAATATGTAGGAAAATCCCCGAGTTCTCTGTTGCATATCGCACTGATCTTTTGTGTTCTGCTAAACTTTGCGAGATGGATCTACCGGTGTCCCCAACGTAAATCTCATTACAATTGCTACACGTGTCTTGTAAACCCCGGCTTCTTCTTCTCTTTTATTTAGGTATACGTTAATGAGCGAACTCCCGATGGATTTGAGATAATGGAAAATAAATGGATTATTATACCTGAGGTGTTCTGTGGCTTTTTGAATGCTTTCATCGCATGGAATTTTCAATTTATCGCTAAAGACTATTTGTCTATTGGGAGTGGGACCTCTATAGTATATTGTGTTCTCTTTATTTATAGCCTTCTCGATAATGTATGGTAGGTAAAGCAGTTGCATTAGGTGTTGGCGGATCGTGTTGAATTCTTTATCTACGTACCCATTTGAAATCATTCTAAGCCCCGCGAGGAATAGGTTGCACCCGACCATGGTATTTACGGATACATCGTGGTAACTTAGGAAATGAATATATGAAACAACGAAAAGTTGGTTTCCTGTGTTCAGTGAATGCATATCTATTCTGCTCTCTTATGATTAGTACGTCCAGGAACGGCAATTTCCCGTCCTTTTCCCATTATGTTTTAAATTTTATAGTCGGAACTAGCGAATTTAGTTGATTGAAAAATGCATTGAAATCTCCCCAGCTATCATCCCAGTAAGTAAAAATATCATCTACGTATCTAAGCCAGACCCTGTTGCGGGGTTTGATAGAGCACAAAATTTCTGTTTCAAAATATTCCATGTGTAGTTTTGCTAGAAGGGGGAATAGGGGACTGCCCATGCTACAACCTATGTTTATAAAAATTACCATTGAAAGAGAACACCTTGTTAGTTACACAGAGGTTGATTAGTTTTATCATTTGTCAATACTAAGAGGACGAGTCGCGAGACGGGAGTTAATGAGGCCAAATATCACCAGGGAATAGTTTAATTTCCACCCTACCTGTGTCACCAACAGAGACTTACTGCCACACCTACTTATGTTTTTGTATATATAATCTTGTAAGACACTCCTATGTCCCATATTTTACTAGTGATCGGAGCACAGAAGAAAGTACTCGAAATATGTGGTTGCAACGTTAAAATAGTTTTTTTATGGGCATTTTAGCTTCATGCACGCACACACACACACAAACACACAAATATAAATATATATATATATATATATATATATATATATATATATGTATGTATGTATATATATATATATGTGTGTGTGTGCGTGTGTGTGTGTGTGTGTGTGTGTGTGTGTGTGTATAATCAGTTTGTGTTTGTCTACCTCAATAACGTAAGTCGTAAGTGAACTGAAAATTTTGCTAATTTGCTGCTATAGATGTTAGTTTTTGTATAAGAGGTGTCTTGCAGATTACAGAGCAACACCAATAACGCTGTTGGGGAAAGATTTGTATCGATCTTGTAAACAGTCGTGTCTGTTGATTAGATACGATAATCTAAAGGAAATATTAAAAAAAATTTAAAAAAAAACATGATTACTGAATTCCTAAGAGCTTTTATCTTAATTATTTCTTCACATATTTCTTAACTGCACATTACTACACTCAAGCCCAGTAGCGTCAAACAACAAAAACTTTCACGCTCACCACCTTAATTAGCGATATTAGATTATGGAGACTTTACTCTTTGTTCAAGAAAAATACCTTCCTTAGCCTGACGGTGCGACATCTGTTGGGTGCTAAATTAGTTACTTGTTCAACTGCTTCGGGGTTTCATAGTCGCGGATTCGTGTTCGCTCTGGATCAGGGCGGGGGGACGAACGTTTTTTGTGCGCCATAGTACATCCCTGTCCTCGCAAATTCCCGCATAGCTCTAGATTTTACGTGAAAAGTATAACTTAGACCACAGTTAGGTTTATGCTAATAGTATCTTCTAAGTTATTTTAATCGGCTCCAAAGCGAGAAAAGGTCATTTTTCCTATAAATACCACTGTAAACGAAGTAAAATAACCAAATCTATTGATATCTATAGATAAATTATCCATTACAGCTCTAAAAATGTGAATTTGTTCGGGTACAAAGTCCATATCTCGAGAGCTACCGGTCATGAATATGTTTACAATAGTTTTTCGTCGTCTCTTCGGGTTAGATTTCTTATTTTCTACGACGCAACAAGACCCGTTTTCTATAATAGAATACGCAGAAATTCTCATTTGGAATTAAAAAAAAAACTAATTTTCTTGATTTTCATAGATAAACTTAACAAATTTCTGGGACCATTTTCTCTCATAACGGAACTTGTGGGGGGGGGGGGGGGGGGGTGGAACTATACGGGAATTTAACGCCATTTTTCATATTATTTAAAAGCTTAGTTTAACAAAATCTACGGCCGCCATGATGGATGATGACGTCGTCATATGTTGGGTGTTCCGTGTTTGTCACTTAACCCCTCACACAAGCCCCCAAATGGACTCCCCCCTTACCGAAAAAGTCCCCCCTTTACATTAAGAGTCCAACTTTCTTATTTAGCATTGAGAGGAAACGGGAATTATGTCGATACGTAATGGTGTTCCCAATGGTAGTCCGTTGTCAGCTTAGAGTCAGTTTTCGAGGTTAAGCTGGTTACGTTTTTTATCTCCTGCTGTGGACATATTACCTCCTCGAGGCATTGCGGTGCTGGTTTCAAGTACAAAAAAATTCATATCCTTAAATTGTAAATATTTTTGGTTTAAATTAAAACGTACATCTTAATTTAATGGATTTTATTTGCCTTCATTTTACATTATCTTTACTCAGTTACAACTATTAATGAACAGAGTTTCGCTACACACATTTTCACTTATTCAAACTTTCAACTACACAACCATTGTAGTAAATGGAATATAGTCAAGCTAGTTTTGGTGCTATCCCCTCAGAACGACACTAATTATGACGTTCTTGGCGACGTAAACTCCATTGGTTAAATATATGACGTCACCAGACCGTGGTTATACCTATGACTTCATTGACAATTATATGACCACTAAGTTCTTGGTGACGTAATCACCGTGGTTATATCTACGACGTATAAAGTTATGACGTTCTTGGTGACGTCACCAGACCGTGGTTACACCGATGATGTTTCCAACTAAATCTCCATAACGTCACCAATCCGTAGCTTTTCGTCATTTTTTGTACGCGCTCCAATAACTTTTAAAACAAACCATTCTTAAGAGTTTCCCCTTAATCTTCGGCATAATCCATAATAATTTGTTTGTTTGTATGGTGCTTTCACGTTGCAAAATGGACCAGTGGTTATTCAGCAACAGGACCAACGGCTTTACGTGACTTCCGAACCACGTCGAGAGTGAACTTCTATCACCAGAAATACACATCTCTCACTCCTCAATGGAATGGCCGAGAATCGAACCCGCGACCACAGAGGGTTCGATTCTCGGCCATTCCATTGAGGAGTGAGAGATGTGTATTATAACAGAACTTTCTATTGGCCTCATAATTATCCCGATGCCATTTCTAACAGCTTTTAGTCGTAGCTCTAAACCTTCTATTGGCCATTTTGGTAGGCAAGGATTACTATTGGCCTTTTTTTCCGTTGGCTTTTTACATCGATACGAACCTTTCTATTGACTTGTTCCATAAATACTGAACTTTCTATTGGCGGTCATTTGTAACCTCTTTTGGATCTTAGCCGTGACTTACGTGACTTGAGCATACCAATTTAGGCCTGAGAGAGAGAGAGAGAGAAATTTTTAAATTGAAGTTGTTAAATACTAAAATGAGGGAGAGGAGATGAGGGGGGGGGGGGGGGTGGGGGGGGGGGGGGGGTGGGAGCACAGAGGATGGAGGAACCAGTGTTATAGATACAGAATACATAAGAGATTATTAAGGAAAATGAAGATGGTAAATCACCAGATTATTAAAAGCTATATGTGAAGAGAAATTTGTTTTGATTGTTTGGAACCAGTGGTTATTCAGCAACGGAACCAACGGCTTTACGTGACTTCCGAACCACGTCGAGAGTGAACTTTTACCACCACAAATACACATCTCTCACTCCTCAATGGAATGGCCGAGAATCGAACCCAAGACCAACGAGGTGGGACGCTAATACCATACCAACCACGCCGCTGAGGCGCTTGGAAGAAATGCCAATGGACTGGAAGGAGAGTCTAATGGTATACAGGAGATGGCGATGTCATGGATTGTGGTAACTACAGAGGAATTAAACTAACAGAGTATGGATTGAAAGTTTTAAGACAGAAGACTGGATGACAGATTAAGTGGGTAAAGATCGGGAAACAGCAGTGTGGATTCATATGAGAGGAAGAGGGACAGAGATGCCATCTTCATAAGATAGCTACATGAAAAGAGGCTTCAGGGAAACCAGGAGCTCTATCGTACAATCATAGACGTAGAGAAATCATATCTTAGAATCCCGAGAAGTGATGTTTTGGTGTTTAAGGAAAAGAAGTCCCAGAAAAGTTGGCTAGGCTGGTCGAGCTGAAATATAAAAGATCATGCATAAGTGATGATGCAGTTGGGGAAAACAGAAAACTTTGAAGTTAGTGTTGGACTACACCAGGGGTCAGCATTAAGCCCATTTTTGTTTGTGCTGGTACACTGATGATCTGGTGATTACTGCTGATAATGAGGACGACCTACAGGAGGAGTCTTTAGAGAGGAGTGTCTTAAAGGTGAATGTGAAAAGCCAAGAGGGAGGATGTGAGGCTGAAGTTGACAGTAGGATAAAAGCTGCATGGGGTAAGTGGAGAGAGGTAGCTGGAGTGGTATGTGTTAAGAAAATGCCACTCAAGCTAAAAGTCAAGACATATAACACAAGTGGTAAGACCAGTGTTAATGTATGGAGCAGAAACATGGGCTCAAAGAAGAAAAGAGGAAGTAAAGCTTGAGAGAACAGAGATGAGAACGCTGAGGTGGATTATGGGTATATCACTGCATGAGACTAGAAAACGATGAAATAAGAAGGGCAGGCAGGCTTCGTAGAGAGGTGATAAGAGTGTCACGATTGAGATGGTACGGGCCATATGTTGAGGATGGATGACGAATAGAGTGAAGAGGGCTTGGGAGGAACCTGTTAGAGGAAGATCGAGAGGGAGACAGAGAATTAGATGGTGAAGGAAGATATGGAGAAAAGTAGTTTGGTGGAGGATGATGCTGTTGTATAACCATTAAGGGCATAGACCTAAAGATGACAGAGTTGCTGTTGCTATAACCATGAATGACAAAGACCTGAAGACATTGCATTGCTGTTGCTATAACCATACATGAAGATATGACATTTGCCATTGTTCGTGCCAACCTAAACTCCTTTTGTTACCTCGTATTCAACTTGAGAAGACACACACACATTATTACCGGAGTAGGAAATCCTGGTCCCTGAGAGAGAGAGAGAGAGAGAGAGAGAGAGAGAGGAGAGAGAGTTTCCTGGTCCCTGAGAGAGAGAGACGAGAGAAGAATTTCCTGCCGGTCCCATGAGAGAGAGAGAGAGAAAGGAGAGAGAAGAGAGAGGAGCGAGAGCGGAGAGAGGAGAGAGATGAGCGAGAGAAGGGAGAGGCAAATGTATTTAATTGATAGAGAGAGAGAGAGAGAGAGAGAGAGAGAGAGAGAGCAAAAATGTATTTATTTACCATCAATTAAACACAAGATACATTTATTTAAAAAAACAATGAAACGATATATGCATAACTAATGACCCTTAATTCTTAAGCCACATAACCTTTCACGTAACAAACGTTTACAAAGTGAATTGTTTTACCACATACATATTTGTAATCGTAATATTGTAAGTCTTCACACACTTTTTATTTTATCCATAAATGAAAAGCATGAAAGCCTTTTCCTACAGTACTAACACAACACCTTAACTACTCGGCCTAAATCGTGCGTAGTATCAAGTCCCAGTATACCATAGTCCACTGTAGATGAAAAAGAAACGGCTATTTATTGTCAAACTAAAAAATATAAGTGATTCTGACAAATTTCTTCAAATTATTTGTTTCCAATACATAATGTAAGTTGTTGGCTGAAAGATGTACAATCTCTCAAGATATGTCCGAGTTAAGTCTTCACTTGAATCCTGGGATTACGTCATAAAGGTTATTCTTACACGAATGTGACCAATGTGAAGATGGGGTCATATTACTTAAATGGAGAACACCATAGCACAACAGTACATTGTTGTTTTAGTCTGTCATTGCCATTTTCCACAACAGCACTTGTGGTTAAGATCAGAATAAGGCCAATTTGTGCGCAAGTTATGGATTTGTATATGGAAAAAATTACATTGCTTACTCACAAAACCTGGTTAAACTAAGCAGGAGGGAACTTAGTTACTCAAATGCAAGCAGGTGTAACATGCCAAAAGAGACCAAGGGAAAACTCATAGGATATATAAGCAAAAAGAAAGAGCAGGCTCCAAAGGTAAAATGCGTTATATAATGCAAACCCTACCAAAGAAAAGTGAATGAATTCTGAAAGGTACGATGCACGAAATCCTCTAGAGACAGGAAAGTTTACTAGGGCTATGAAATGATGGAGAAGCTCTTGGAACTGTGGAATCCAAGGTAAATGAAACATCTCTATAGGTAGCGCAACCAACGTCAGAGAATAGTCAGTGAAAAAAAAACCTAATAAAAACAATCACAAAAAATTTGTTAACTGACCAGGATAAGCAGCAGTAAGAGCTGTAATTGCTAAAATAGCAAGACTTTTAAAACTTCAAAAAATAAAATAAACAATATCGGGAAGTGAACACTGATAAAACAAAATAACCAAAAGAGTATTAACAAATCCACCAACTGTTTAACCAGACCACAGAGTTGACATTTGTAACTCTTCAGAAGGACGGCTTGATGGGTATGTTCTTGAAGAACATCTTAAGCTTTTATACAAGACATGAAACTCGTAAAATTTCATGACTAGATAACAAAAATTGTTGAACTTGCACAAACAGATGACCAATTCACTAGAAAGAGGTACTGAACCAATAAAAAAAGAAGCAAAGTTGAACTGGGTCATACACATCACACATATTCCCTGTCACAAAGACCCAACAAAATATGGAATGGATACTGTCTGGGTTAAGTTCTTGGCCAGGGAAAGGAAGAAAGGATATCACCGAGTCAGAGGAAGATGCTGACAGTCATAGAAAAGGACACTGAACTTGGAAAAGTAGGAAGACTGGAAAGAGAAAAGTTGCTCAACCCATGGATGAAGGGATATCTGAAACTGACAAAAGGCCACAATCTCTTAGAAGCTGATCACTTCCAGAGAGGTTTATCAAGGAGTTCCATCCCACTGTTACAGAAAACGATACCAGTTCTTGAACGGACAAAATGTATGATCTTAACGGGTATTATTGTACTGTACAAGATGACAATGGTTGTAAATACTTATCAAGAAAGAGAAATAGCAATAAACTATGTATAATAAAAATGGAATTACCTGTCCAGAGAATGTGAATTTTGGATTCCACAATCAGAAGAATCATAGGGACATGAAATATCTTAATTTACCAATTCCAGAATGGAACAGAATACAAAATTTAGGCCAAAGCCCAACCACTGGCACCTATGAGGTCATTCAGTGCCTAAACAAATGAGAGAAGGCAAAGCCTTATTGATAATGTTTACCAGGATGATTATCAGTAACCTTGAGAGGGCCCTATACGATGATGTCACACAACACATAAATAAGGCTAAGTTAAAAAGTTTCTATATAAACCACAGTAGATTACAGTGTCTATGATGCCACACAGCACACAATAAGGCTAAACGTTAATAGGTTTCTATGTAAACCAAAGCAAGTCCAACCCAGAAGGAACATTTTGACATACAGAACAAAATATTTCTAAAATGCATTGACTCATTCATACCCAGCTAACAACGTCTTTTAAAAAGAAAACCATAATTACTCATAAATCGCCACTGATATTTTCAATGTTACTAAAATGTCCTCAGGAGCCAACAAAGTAAAGATTCAACTATCCCAAAATACTGTAAATTGCTCCTTACACTAAAAACAGATAAGGTAATTTATAACTTAAGACACTTTACAATTATACAGTTTGTTTGTTTTGTTTGTATGGTGCTTTTATGTTGCACGAACCAGTGGTTATTCAGCAACGGGACCAACGGCTTTACGTGACTTCCGAACCACGTTCGAGAGTGAACTTCTATCACCAGAAATACACATCTCTCACTCCTCAACGGAATGGCCGAGAATCGAACCAAGACCTCAAAGACACTATTAGACCCTTGCAAACCTTGTCTAAGGATATATACTTATATTATTCCACCTAGCCTGTAAGGTATGTTTTTTTAAACAGAAATTTTGAATCCTATCTAAAAAATTGTGATTGTCAAAAACTTGAAAAACTTGCAAATGAGTCACTGCAAAATGAAGACACTGCCACAATTCGGTCCCGTAACTAGACATTAAACATCGACAATTCACAGAATATTTTCACTTAACATTATAATCAGACTGTTCCCATTTTATTGCCTTTAGTTTTCTTCACAGGAGAACCAAGTGCTAAAACACAATGCCTACTTCTGTACCTTAGAAACAGCAAACAATGGATATATATATGCAATTTTTTAAGTAAATGAAAATAGAACACAGCAAAGCTAAAGCAATTTCATTGGGGTTGAAGGGACACTGAACAAGAACCCTTTAGTACCATCTACAGTAAAACTATGTTAATCACACCGTCATTAGTAGCTCCCAGCAGGGGAATCTTAGATAAAAAAACTACAGTTACCTATTGGCCAAAAACCAACAATGCAAGATAGAAACTTAATGACTTATAAGCTACCTCGTGCATTTTGGATAAAGGCACGACGCAAAGACACACAAATACGAGACTTCGGATTCTGGCAAAACATAGGCAGCAGAGGGTGACAGCGAGACTTGGGAGAAGGCCCAAGAAAATAAAAGTCAGAAGCAGTGATGCAGTGCTTCAAGATTCTTCTAAATGAAGTGAAACTGATCTGAGATACAGGATAGATACGAATGAGGTACCAACGGTGAAAATATCTGAAAAAATTAGGAGAGTCCTTCACGATAATGTCACCAAAAAAAATTTCACCAAAAACAGAACTGAACTCAAATACATGAAAAATACATTCCTATTTCAAAATGAGCACATAATCTCATAGCCTATGTGGCATAGAAGGCAATGCCAATAATTACATGAAAAGTACTTTCAAAGTATATCAATGAAAACAAGTGGGAAACGAGAATGAAAAGGTGCAAGGCCCTTTTAAAAGTTTACTATATAGGAGATGGCCCTAAATTATACATATGTAAGGGCTAAGGCAACTCACTGTAATGTGTACATACAGAGGAGGAAGACTGCTGAAAGTGTACTAAAGTACAGGCAGTAGATATTCAAGGTAATGAAAAGAAGTTATACATTAGTGTACCTTAGAACAGCACTGAACAGAGTATGTACTGAGACCAGCCATTAGGTGAGGACATGAAAGACCCACTGAACAAGCACTGTTATTTCATCAATATAACTTTTGAGTGAATACTGTGGACGATACTCAACCAAGAACGTGAGAACACTGTCCACCACGGATCATCACTGAGCCCATCAGGAAGATCACTAGGTGTTGACAACTTAATCAGAGAGAGATGTCTCAAAATAACCTTTGCAAGATGAAAGACTAGAATGGAAAGCTGATGACTGAAAACCAAAGCAAACATAATTATGCAAGGAACCACATGAGAGATCAAGATAAAAATGCACAAAATTACAAGACAAGAGAAAAGTCTATGTATCTAACCTCAAGTGAGCCTGACTTGGAATGTGAGTAGGGTGTAAAATACAAGCAGGGAATTTACTCCACAGTCCTAACCGTTTAAGGATGCACAAAAAGACCATCTTAAAATTGGCCTGGGTAGATACAAGATGAAGGTATAACCTGGACCCCAGCACAATATATATGTACTAAGGATTCCCTTTGATGTCCATTCGACCCCAAAAGCAGTGACATGTGTTCTTTGTCAATTCCCAACAGCGTCTTCTCAGTTTGCCGTCTAACTTCTGTAAATTTACCTTCTTATTCAAAATCAAATCCTTGACAGAAGTCTAAAGAATTTTGGTGTGACTCAATGAGCTCATTCAATACTACCTTATGATAATGACCATCTAACTTTATGGAAAGCGTAAGACTCCAATTGCTCTGTTTGGACAGATTTTATAAGTAATGTCGCTTTTACTGTACTGCTCCAACATACTCCAGCAAATTGTACAGTAATACCATTCAAGTATCACTTGCAAAACCATGGTTAGGTTGTAAAAACTAGAATACATAACGGTAACTTTTTTCCTAGATTCTGCTGGTGTGTCCAGCAGTGCTGATGCAAAGAAGACTCCTATACTCGGTTTTTTCCATCTGTCCACCCGCCTGTGGTGTTTGCGTATGGTAACACTGCGTCCCGGCTTTAGAGTTATATTCAGCTTCCACTCAACAATAATAATAATATCCTGTTTGCTAAAAGGGGATTTTTGTATTCGATACAGTAGCCTCTTTCACACACCTCAAAAACAAGTGCCTCAGCGCATCTTGACAGCAACTTTCGTTATTTTGGAAGGCTATCATAAACCAGCTATACCAAAAGCCAAGCTTAGAGAACAAAGTTGTGCAGTGACCAACCTGTTTAAGAAAACAAAACGCAACAGCTATGCTAGCACAGATGCCACAAAACAGCACTTTATTCTTACATGCAATATGATGCAAAGTACTGCTTTAATACAGAAATGTAGAGCAGTTGTAGTACATACGATTTTGTTTTTCCAAAGTCCCTACACTTCTCCTGGTGAAGACTGATCATAACAAAGGTCCCAAACATTATTCTTTGCTATTTGCCACTTCTGGAATCCGGTGAGTCACAGAATTATCTGGTTTGTACCTATGCATTTTGTAATAATGTATCAAGCCAAACACTGGGGCACTTTGACCTTTCAGCACTTAGAGAGTAAGGCCCCGTCCACACAGTCGAACTTTGGTCGACAAACTTTTGTCCGATGTGACGTCAGAAGCGGAGAAATAGCGAGAAAAGTCAGAACCTTGCCGCGGTTTCTCCGCTTCTGACGTCACATCGAACAAAGTTCGTCGAGCAAAGCTCGGCCGTGTGGACGGGCCTAAGATAAGGAGATCCAGAAAAGTCCCAAAGTTCCATTGGAACTGTAACTATGACAAGCTTGGAACAATGTTTAGCCTGACTAATGAGTACCATCGTCCAGAAAGTTGGCTTCAAAGATTTCGTATTAAATGTGGGATGATAACTGCAGCATAGAAACCCCTTGAGTATAAGGTATAACCTAGGTCAATTCGGGTTATAACCTGCAAAAAATGCAATAACCTTGCAAAAGTCATTACATGAGGCCATTTTGATTCCTAATAGCAATCATACTAACCAAATATCTTAGGCTGCAACTTGGAAACAATTTTCGGTCAACTTCTTAAATGGAATGTGGTCCATGGTTGATGCATGGGAGCACTTGCAAAGATTTACTGTTGCAACTTGAGAAATGTCTCTGCTGTGATGGTCCACATCAAAAATTCGATCTGGGAAAAAAATGCCAACATAAAATACTGTGACATATAACAGCTTGAAATAAAGTGAATTGTAACACTCACTGATTTTGATATCTTAAAAAAAAACACGTTTCAGGTGTCATTTCTGATTTCAAGAGAAAATTACAACCGACATTATGAAAATCATGAGAAAATCCACATTTCCTTTGCTATTTACACTAGAAAAACCCTTTTGGACAACTTACCAAACTTAGGAGAAGGGCATAACCCTGTCCTTTTAGTATCGGTTTGGGACAGGATGTTTACCTCACCAAAGTGCCAGCGGATATCTGACTTCTCTCTCGGTTCTCTCTGATTAGCAGTTCCAGCTGCACGGGAGCAAGGGCGCTTTCCGACATGATTAAGAAATGTCAGCCTGCGAAGGAAGTCACCAGATATAAAGTTTTAAACCCTGCAAGATACCTCAAACTACAAGCTGGACAGTTATGTTACTGAAAATCCTACGTATAGGATATCATAAGCCCACAGCATGACAAATGTTAACCCTATGGAACATCGTAAGTCCACAGCATAAACGGATGTTAGTCTATGGGACATAGTAAGTCCATGGCATAACAGATGTTAATCCTATGGGACATTGTAAGTCCATCGCATAATGGATATCAATCCTATGGGACATCGTAAGTCTACAGGATGGAAAGTCCTACAGCCTTAATATTAAAAAAAAAAAAAAAAAAAACTGACAAAGTCAACATATCCTACAGGATCTCTAGATATATACATGAAGGTCCTTGGCACAGAATTGTACTACTCTATCCTTCAGAATGATCTTCATAGCTTCCTGGCATGTTTCAATCTTATAGGATGCTTGGACTAAGTCAAGTGCATGTCCTCTAATTCAAATCCTGTAGGATATTTTGACATGTCTAACCCTTCCTGAACTCAGTTTTAAGTCTTTAAATTATAAAAGGTAGATCTAGGGCACTTATCCGCGGTGGCCGCCCTAGACTATGGCAGTTGCGGTTTTTCTATGCAGTCTTACCTACCTGAACAAGAATTTTAAGTAATATTTATTCGGACGACTTGTAATTAAACCCCAGGGGCCAGTACTGAACACGGCGAAATACATTGGACGCCCCAATCCCTAGTGGATGTCGTATCCACGGTTACGTTCCTTGCCGTCCATGCGGACTGCTTCTGTAGAAATACCTTGAAAGGCGTAATAGGAGAATACTGAGGATAGAGGAAAGATGGAAGCGAATATGAAAGGCAGAGGGGCAGTAAAAGGCATGAAAGGAGTTGCGGCCACTAGGGACCACGTGACGATGCAAAGAACCTTAAATAATGCCTACAGTGCTTTGCACGAGGCGCACAGACAAAGCTAAGCCCCTACGAAGAAATTCCTATGAGCCTAAGGTAAGGTTACTAGGCTACGATTACCAGCCTGACATTTGATTCGTTAATACTAATAGGCCATTCTACAATAGGCCCTTGAAATAAGCAAATTTTCACTGAAAAACCATCAAATTGGACCATAAATTTCCCCAAAATCACATTAAAAATAAAAGTAAATCGAAATATATCTATTTATGTCATTAATAAACCCAATGAATCATATTTTTCGTGAATATACCTATTATTTAAGTTTATATTTTTGGTAAATACTATATACTTTTGTCATAAATATATTTAGGATTATTTTTACCATTAAAAATACCCTGATATAAATATATATATATGACAAAAAGGGTCAAATACTGACTTTCGTAAATGACTAGCCCTGACCTCGACATATCCGCCATATTGGTTTAAATAAATCAAATAAACCCAATAAATTCACTCATAGGAAAGTAGTCTTATCAGAGAACGATTACCCTAAGGTACCCCATTAAAAAAGACCGGCACAAGTTTCAGGTCATTTTAAGCGATTATATACGCCACTTTTACCACATACATATGTCATGGAATCGTTAAAATATAGTTTTGCTGATTGTTATTTGTGGCTTACAGATCGTTTCGAGGAGGAGGAGGAGTGGCGAAAATTGAGAAAATATGATCACGAATTTACGATGACAGGTGTCACGTTAGACAGCTAGATGGCAGATGGAGGAGGAACCGAGGAAGACGGTGGCAGTGTGACCAGATGGATTATTCGGGAAGACCTTCGGCTCGTAAAATAATAGTTATTTTTCATAATTATTATATAATTATCGCCAATTATGATGTATTATTTTCTATATTATATAATATTTTATTTATGGCTATTATATATCAAAGCTTTTATTATATATTTAAGGTACGGTACTGGTTAATTAAAGACTTAAGGTACGGATTGACGGAGGGTTAGAGGCACACCCGTATCTGGCAATACTGCTAAACTTTATGCTATACGCAATTCTTTATTGAATTAAAAATACAAAAAATCTTATATAACTATATATATATTAGTATATATATACATATTATATATATATCTATATATATATATATATATAATATATATCAACTTTATTAAAAATAAATATTAAAAATTATCTATAACTCAATTTTGTAAATAAAAGAGTTATTTTTATGCAACTCTAGACGCATAGAGACTGATTTAATATTTCGTGAACGACTCTCTCTCTCTCTCTCTTCAGCTTTACGATATATAACAATACTAAAATGATGCAACCAGCAACTGTACGAGAGAGAGAGAGAGAGAGAGGATTGAATCCAAGCCCCTCTTGACATCTTTTTCTCACCCCCTCTCTCAGGATATCTCTTCCGAAGGGCAATTTCGTTTGAAGTGTCCCAATATTTAAGCTTCGATATGGGCCAATGGGAAGGCTCTCTCTCTCTCTCTCTCTCTCTCTCTCTCTCTCTCTTCAGGAATAGCTTTAATCAAGGGAAATATATTCATAAATAACAACTAATACATAGTAAATATTCTCTTTAGGTCAATATAGGACAGTGGATGTGTTAGACTATAGGCCAATAATTATTTTTTTTCCAGATCACGAAGGTCTGTAGAGACATAGTCTCATATCTAGGCCTACTTTGTGTTTTTTTATGTATTATTTTTATTTTTACCCATTTAATCTTCCTTTACAGCTGTTCAAACTCCTCCAACTTGGATTTGTTGCCCTCAAAGTTTAATAATACTGAGTCAGCTACATATATATATATATATAAATATATATATATATATATATATATATATATATATATATATATATATATATGTATATATATATATATATATATATATATATATATATATATATATATATATATATGTAGGTATATATATATATATATATATATATATATATATATATATATATATATATATATATATATATATATATATATATATATATATATATTTATATATATATATATATATATATATATATATATATATATATATATATATATATTATATATATATATATATATATATATATATATATATATATATATATATATATATATTGGTACCTCGAGATATTAAAGGCTCAACTTTCGAAAAACTCGAAATACGAAAGCTAATACAAAAAATTTTACGCCTCTACATACGAAAATTGCTCAAGATACGAAAGGTTGTTGCTGTAAAGTCCGAGATTTGCCCAGACCGCAGATAACAATTTTGAAACTCGCGTGCCGCCAACTGAGTAGACTCGCCACCATCCTCCTGCTCTCCCATTGGTCCTGATGCTAGTCACCACCATGAGATACTTCTCTCCTATTGGTCAGCATCCCTCCCACTACTACGTAGCGGCGTGCTTCTTCGGCCACTGCACAGCATCATCTGTATCGTACGCACGCGGTATTCGTTTGTTCTAAGGATTTCGTTTATTAACGTAAATTCGTTAGTGATTTCATTGTAATATACTTTATCGTGTTGTGTGAGAACTTTACTCCATACGTATACGTACTACATAACATAATTACGTACAGTATATTACGTAGTCATGGGTTCCAAGAAACTTGAAATTCATGGAAAGAAGAGGATGCTCTCTTTGGAAACGAAGATGGAGATTATCAAGAAGTATGAAGCTGGTATGTGATTGAGTGTGATCGCCAAGGAATACGACCGAAATCCGTCGACAATAGGCACCATCCTTAAGCAGAAGGATGCCATCAAAGCAGCTACACCTTCCAAGGGCGTCACATTTTGGTTCCAGCAAGAGGACCCATGTGCACGACGAGATGGAAAGGCTTCTTCTTGTCTGGATAAAATAAAAGACAAAGAAATCGCTGGCGATACGATAACGGAAACAGCAATCTCCCACAAGGCCAGCGCTATTTTCGCGCCGATTTGATTGCCCAGGCCGAAGACGACGCAGGAGAAGGGACATCAATGCCAACCCCAGATTTCAAGGCTTCACATGGGTGGTTCGAGAGAAATTCCGTATACGGACTGGCATCCATTCGGTGGTGCAGCATGGGGAGGCTGCCAGCTTGGACACGAAAGCGGCGAAGAACCTTTAAAAAGACGTTCGACGAGATGATGACCAAGGAAGGCTACAGTTTCTCAGCAAGTCTTCAACTGTGATAAGACTGGCCTTTTTGGAAATAAAAAAAATGCCTCGTCGGACGCACATCACGGAGGAAGAGAAGAAGATACCGGGCATAAGCCTATGAAAGACAGGCTTACGCTCGCACTTTGTTCGAACACCAGTGGGAATTGCAAGGTGAAGCCCCTACTGGTGTATCATTCCGAGACTCCTCGAGCCATCAAGGCCCAAAAAGTGCTTAAAGAGAAGCTTCCAGTGATGTGGAGGGCTAATGCAAAAAGCGTCCTGGGTAATGAGGCTTTTGTTCACGGAGTGGGTAAATCTGTGATTTAGCCCGACAGTGAAGAAATTCTTGGAAGAGAAGTGCCTCCCTCTGAAATGCCTGCTGGTGTTGGACAATGCCCCTGCTCACCCTCCCTGCCTCGAGGAAGATATCCTAGTGGAGTAGTCCTTCATCAAGGTTCTTTATCTTCCGCCTAACACCACCCTCTCCTCCAGCCCATGGACCAGCAAGTGATATCGAACTTTAAGAAGCTGTATACGAAACATCTTTTCAAGAGATGTTTCGACATCACCGATACCACAAACCTCACCTTGCGTGAATTTTGGAAGGAGCATTTTGTGATGTTTGATATGCATCCGACTTGGCAGGATGTTTCAAGGCGAACCTTGAATGCCTCGTGGAGGAAGCTCTGGCCTGATGCCGTACCCACCCGAGACTTCGAGGGATTCGACGTGGGCGAAGCTGGTGCTGCAGATTCAGAAACAGTTGACGATCATGAAACTGTTTTGCAACCAGATCTTGACGAGATCGTTGCACTCGGCAAGTCCATGGGGCTGGTCGTCAACGAGGACGACATCAACGACCTTCTTGAGGAGCACCAAGAGGCACTTATGACGGATGACCTGAAGGAGTTGGAGGCCATGCAACATAACGTTGTTCAAGAGGAGTTCTGTAGCAGCGGCGAGGAGGAGGAGGACGACCCTATGACAACGGCAGAAATTAAGGATGTTTCTAGCTGCTTTTCATAAAGTGCAATCATTTTGTATAAAAAAGACACCCGAAAAGGCTTACACAGGTCGTATGCTTGCGCAGTTCAATGACGCTACACCTGAGTCGTTTCAGGAACATTGTGAAAAGTAGGCAGAAGCAATCTTCCTAGGATAGTTATTTTTTAAAGAGGCCTTTAGTACTAGCAGGAGTAAGCAATAAGGAAGAATCAAGTGATACTAATAAACAGAAAGTTTGAAAGTGGTGATGAAGTTGAAATTTTGTAAAAAAAAGAAAAAAAAAAAAAAAAAACTATGTAAAGTATAAAAAAAAGTAGAAAAAATGTAAAATCAAAAAAGACAAAAAAAAAAAACAAAAAAAAAAAAAATATTTATTTTAGCTTTTTGTAAAGTTAAGTGTTACAGTTTTGTTAATGTGTTTCGTAAAGTTTAGTTTTTCTTACATTTATGTGTTTCGTAAAGTTAAGTGTACATATGTATCTGCCGTTTGTCCTCCTCTGCCGCCACTTTCGGAGATAGCCTCACTCGAAAGGTAAGCTTCCACATTTTACTACATACGTACAGTGTACATGTATACCATGTACACTGATACACTTTATTTACAGGTATTTAGCAGTATGTATTAAGTTAGGTATTGAATGGTCCAAATTGTTGTAGTATTTCATTGTTTATAGGTCAATTTAGTGCTTTATTCTGAAATTTACTGGGTGTTTTTGGAGGGCTTGGAACAGATTAGCCATTTTACATGTAAAATGCAGTCCAAGATACGACAAGCTCATGATACGAAGGCCGCCTCGGAACTGATTAATTTCATATCTCGAGGTACCACTGTATATATATATATATATATATATATATATATATATATATATATATATATATATATATATATATATATATATATATATGAGTCTATAGCAAGATATATGTCTGTTTTCAGTAGTACAAACTGGTTAAGGCACTGTGGGTCTGCTTTTCTCACCCCCTTTACAAGAGTTCCCCCTTAAAAAGGGGGAGGTTCTACCCCTAAGAAAAAGGTTCCTTCCCTTAAAAAGGGTATCTGAGAGAGAGAGAAAGATATAGTATCTCCCTTAATACAATCTACAGTAAGTTGGAAATATATTAAAATTCCATGAATCAAACCACTTTTATTTCAAAGTAATTTGCAATAAATAAACAATTACTTAAGGGTTTATAATTTATACCAAACAAATAAATAAATCACTAATTACATTTAAAAATAACAAATATAATCTTATTTTGTCCAAAAGAATATTATTAATATTCATTTAAATTCAATTTAAATTTTCTCTTTAAGTTTCTTTCTGATCCGCTTCGCTATCTTCTTCCTGAGTCTCTTAACTTTCTTTTAGCTTTCTTCTTCTTCTTCTTCTTCTTCTTCTTCTTCTTCTTCTTCTTCTCTTCTTCTTCTTCTTCATTCGCTTCTTCCTCCGCTTCTCGTTCCGCCTCTTTGACCGGAGCACCTCGCTGCTGCCCTTTGCTTTCCCCAGTCTCCCCCCGCCTGCTTTTGCGCTTTCTCCTGTACCTTCTCTTCCTTTCTCTTTGCCTTCGCAGCACTCGAGTTGCCCACCCCGACGGCCTTCTGCTTCTTCGCCGCAGGCGAGTAAGACGAACAGAAGACTGAGTCTTCGGTGTTTGGGCATAGACCCAGTCCATGAATTTGCTCAGCTTAGTGTAAACACTGTCGGAAAGAGAGAGAAAGCGGAATTGCTTTCAGAGTTGGGACACATGTTCAGTTACACCTGTCAATCAGGTATATAGACCTGGCAAGTTTGATTGGGATCCGTCCAACCATTTTCGAGATGTTATGGGTCAAAGTGATATTTTTCTCGCCAAGATCCGTCCATTGGTTATTGAGTCAGTCAGCAAATAATAGCATTATTCAGCAATATCTGTCTAACCATTCTCGAGATACCTTGTTGAGAGATAGACAGACTCACAAAACAGATATTCCGTCAAGATCCGCCAACCCGTTCTCAAGATATTCCGGGATCAAGTTAAGACACTGACCTGGATAGTCAGTTAGCTGATAAACAGACACACACCACAAAACAGATAATCTGTTAACAGTCAAACAAATTTCAAAAACTTCACCAAGATCCGCCAACCCGTTCTCGAGTTATTTGGGGATTGAGTGAAAGAAACTGACCTGGATAATCAGGTAGCCCGCAACCGACCCCCAACTCGTGATGCCAATGATGAAGTATCGGTTGGTGGCTGTATCCTTCCAGACCAAAGGACCTCCGGAGTCTCCTGGAACGATTTTTTGAAGGGACAGTTATCCAGGAATAGGATATTACGGGTCACGACTAAGAGAGAAAGTTCGAGAGAGAGAGAGAGAGAGATGAAAGAGAGAGAAAGATTAAGCTCACCTGACAAGCGTCAGTTCGATCCCCGTAAGCGCAAAACATCTTAGAAGTAATTTGGTCCGGCGAAAGTTTGAAGTTGTTCCGACAGCTGTTCATGGATATAACTGCAATAAAAAAAAATTAATATACATTTTTTTTCCTTCAGAGACCGACGGCAGGGGCGAGCCAATGCCTTCATCTAGCCCGGGAAGTGTTAGCAAAGAGATAAAGAGAGAGAGAGAGAGAGAGTGGTCCTACACCCAAAACTCACCCCTTCAAGGAGGTGTACGCAGGACGGGAGACCCTAACTTGTCTTTGCTGTGCCTCTTTCCCCCAACCGATGACCTGGACCTTCTCCCATAGAAGGCCAGTCATACGGGTCAGGCAGATGGGGCTTGACCCGCCAGGTCAGCTTGAGTTGCTCGCCCAGCCTCAGGAGGGACAGGTCTTGTTGTTTGTGGATTTGGGGTCGTACCTATGGAGGGATCAGATCGCATCACGTTTATAAGTACACTTACATACACACAAACATATATACACAAACCAACACACACATACACACACTCCAAACATATTGGAACAAGTTGGCAACATGTTTCAATAAGTAAAGTTGGCCAACATATTTTCAAGTAAACTGTGGACAGGTTTTAAGACAAGTTGGAAACATGTTTCAAGAAAAGTTGGCAATATATTTTTTCACATAAACTGTGACAGGTTTTAAATACAAGTTGGCAACATGTTTGAAAACAAGTGTGGCCACATGTTTTGTTTTAAAAGAAGTTGGCAGCTTGGCTTCAATTACAATTTGGCAACATGTTTCAAGGCAAGATGGCCATATATCCAAAGACAACTTGGCGACATGCATTAAGACAATTTGAAATGTTTGGCAGTTGGCCACTGTTTTAAACAGGATGGCAACATGTCTCCAAACAAGTTGGGGACATGTCCTCCAAACATTTGGCAAAACATGTCTCCAAACAAGTTGGCAACATTTCTCCAAACAAGTTGGCAACATGTCCGCCAGACAAGTTGGCAAAAATGTCTCCAGACAAGTTGGCAACATGTTTCCAAATAAGTTGGCAACATGTCTTCAAACAAGTTGGCACATGTTTCCAAACAAGTTGGCAACATAGTCTTCACACAAGTTGGCTACATTTTCACTGCAGAATACACCTGAACTTACTGTTCATGTTGTATAATCTAACATGTCTCCAAACAAGTTGGCAACATATCTTCAAACAAGTTGGCAACATGTCTTCAAACAAGTTGGTGACATGTCTCTAAAAAACCAAGTTGGCAAACCATGTCTCCAAACAAGTTGGCAATATTTTCACTGCGGAATACACCTGAACTTACTGTTCATGTTGTATAATCTCAGTATCATGAGTAAGTCCTCTCTCGAGACGTCGTGAACAGCTAAGTTGTGGTCACCCGCTCTGATGACCAGCTCCTCAGCGAGCCACCTGCATCAGTATAATAAAAATACAGTTGTCAGAGAGAGAGAGAGAGACAGAGACAGAGAGAGAGAGAGAGAGAGGGATTCGTCAAAAACGGCTTGACGTCACAACCCAGTCAAAGGTGAGTTTCATTCATCCCTCATAGGCAGATAGGAGGTCACGTGACCCCATCTGATCTGTCTCGTCACGTGTCTTGTAGGGGGGCGGGAGGGGGGGGGCTGCCGGGGGGAGGGGGGTGGGGGGGGGAGGAATTGACCCGTGACCTTTCACAAGGATATATCATCCCTCGTAGGATTTAATTTTAATCAGGGAATTATATAGATTTGCTTTGTATTTCCTCACCCCAGCTAAATCAAGCTATCCCCCCCACCCCCTCGTGGGATCCACCCCACGTGGAGGGGGTAGGGAGGATTATCATTAGAGTTAATCACTCAAAAAGCTACATCTTTGACATTTATAAAACCAGGGAAACGAATTATTATCAGAAGATTCTCTGAAATGTGAAGTGAGAGAAAATATCTTTGGAATTAGTTGACTGAAGGGGAAAAGATATTCTCTCTCTCTCTCTCTCTCTCTCTCTCTCTCTCTCTCTCTCTCTCTCTCTCTCTCTCTCGTCGGGAATAAAGTTATTGCACAAAAGATTTACAAGGGAAAGGTCCTTCCAAACCAAGGGTTTAACTTCATAAAAGACGCCCATTTGGCCACAGACAGAAAAAACCACTGTTAAACCCAGTTATTTCGTAAAACTGAAGACTAAACCCAGGGTTTTAACTACACAAAAAACCTCTTAAACCCAATTATTTTATAAAACTGAACACTAAACCAAAGGTTTAACTTCCCAAAAGAATAAAGACAATTAAGCCTCGTTATTTCATAAAACTGAAGACTAAACCAAGGGTTTTAACTACATTAAAAACTTGTTAAACCTAGTTATTTAATAAAACTGAAGACTAAACCAAAGGTTTAACTTCCCCAAAGAAAAAAAGACAACCTAGTTATTTCATAAAACTGAACACTAAACCAAGGGTTTAACTTTCCAAAAGAAAAAGACAATTAAACCTAGTTATTTCATAAAACTGAAGACTAAACCAAGGGTTTCAACTACATAAAAAAAACTGTTAAACCTAGTTATTTCATAAAAGACACTTAAACCCAGTTATTTCATAAAACTAAAGACTAAACCAAGGGTCTTAACTTCCCAAGAGAAAAAAACTACGTTAAACCGAGCTAAAACCTACCCGTCAGTGCAGTGGGCAGCGGTGATGACGTAATAGTCACTGATAATCGACCCACCACAGTTATGGAAGTGGTCTTTCTTGATCTGGATGGACACCTGAGGAAGGGAACGAGGAATAATTAGGAGAATAATTGATAATAACTGCAACAGAAGAAAGATATAATTATATATACTATACACACATATGTATATATATGCCTAAAAAATCACAGTAGATGCACGTGACTTCATAAATAAGCGAATTCCACAGGAAAATGATAGTCAGACATCCAAGCGCTTTCGTCTTTACTCAGACATTGTCAAAGTTAATGAAGTACAATTGGAAAGAAAGGTCTCAGGTACAGCACAAGATCAAGAATACCAGATGGTTAATTGTCAAAAGGGTAAAAATTAAAAGAGATAATCCAGGATTATCGGATATCACACAGTCACAAACCTAAACAGATTGACCCTAACTGAAATTACAAAGTTTCTTTACTGTCCAAAACATGTAATATATTCAGTTTTAACATGTTTTGGACTGGAAAGAAACTCTGTAATTTCGGTTGGGGTCAATCTGTTTAGGTTTGTGACCGTGTGATATCCAATAATCCTGGATTATCTCTTTTAATTTTTACCCTTTTGACAATTAATCATCTGGTATTCTTGATCTTGTGTTGTACCTGAGACCTTTCTCTCCAATTGTACTTCATTAACCCCTTGACAATGTCTGAGTAAAGACGAAAGTGCTTGGATTTCTGACTATCATTTCCCTGTGGAATTCGCTTATGTATATATATATATATATATATATATATATATATATATATATATATATATATATATTGACACAAAAAGGTACTATAGCACTTACCATCCATGGAACTCATTTGGGGCGGTCTCTTTCCCATTGACAATTCGAGATTCCGGACTGTTGTAAAAGCTCCACATTCTGCGATAGAACGGAGTCGTGTACATATACCCAAACGGTAGGACCCACTTCTATGGTTCTATTTTTGGTTTCAAATTCCTTAAAGTCTATTATTTACATTGTTTATAATCAAAGTATTACGAAGTATCTATAATGAGTGTTTAGATTTAAGATCTCAGAAATTGCTGCTACAGCAAGATGGAGCCGGTTGAATTGAAATGGAACAAGAGATTACTTCAGAAATCATAAATGATTTTCAGTTTGATTATCAATTATTACATCCTCTTTACTATATCAAGCATAGAAGCTTTAAGATTATTTACGTGGATCTTTTATTCCATGCTTTTTGAGACCAGCTTCTTCCAGCCACACTACGCGTCAAAAGGCTGAACAAACGAACTGATCAGAAAGATGACGAAACTATAAACTCACCGCAGCCTTTGTTCACATTCTTGGGCTTGGGTCCTCTTCCCGACCTGTCCTTGAACACCAGCTGCTGCAGAATTCTCGTCTCTTCTTCCGTATCGATGAGCTCCTCTTCGAAGCTGTGAATCACGCTGGAGTTATCTCCCAGAGAGGTAGTAGAGTTACGCTCCCCTGCGTAATGGCTGCTCATGATCGCACCCATCCAAACGGCATTGTGGATCTTCATGGATTCGCTCAAATACGGAGGAAGGTCTGGGTCATTTCTGCCGGTTGGGGCATCAAGATTGGTCTGGTTTGTGCTCGCCCCCGCGGGGTACAGCGTGACGTCACTAGAGCCGGCCCTGTCATCACCACCGTTGACCATACCCTTGGGGTACTGTGTGACGTCACTAGAGCCGACCCCGTCATCATAAATGTCAGTCGTGTTTATGTACGATCCACCAATAACGTCCCTCCTAGGAAGAGGACGCATCTCGCTTTGTGCTTCCAAGCTACCATGGACATCTTGCGCCTTCTCCGCCTCAGCCCCGAGAGGGAGGGGAGGAGAGAGAGCAAGGGAAAGCATCAAAAGAGCGAGAGGAGCACTTCTTCTTCCTCCTCCTCCTCCTCCTCCTCTTCCTCCTCTTGTGTCTAACCTGGGGCCAAGACGTCTGGCTACCCCCACTTCCATGGTCCTCGTGCGGGAAGAAGATCCCTTGGGAGGGTGGGTTCTCTTTTGTCGAAGTCCTCAGGCACTTCCTGACGACTTTCGCGCCATCTTTCCTCTCTTGGAGTCTTCTTCTTCTTCTTCTTCTCGTCCTTTCTTCGGGTTCTCTAAAATAGGGGTGTTAATGAATTTGGGAACTGGGGCAGTGATGGAGTTAAAAAAAGCAAAGTTTCGTTTCGAAGCTAACAGACAATAAACGGGATTGACATAACTTTAGAGCAAGTATTTTAATCCCGGTTCAGATTTATATGTACTCTCTCTCTCTCTCTCTCTCTCTTTAGATAATATTTTGTTCATGGGAGATTTTCTTAACTTTTCCCAAGACTTAATTTAACAAACGCGTGTTTTAAAATAACCTCATCTCTTCTCTCTCTTCTCTTCTCTCTCTCGTTGCCCTCTCGCTTCGTCTCTGCTCTCATCTCTCAATCTCTCTCTCTCTCTCTCTCTCTCTATCACAAAGCTTTCTCTCCCATTTTTTAATGTCAGAATTTCTGGAAATGAAAAAAAGAACAACATACCAGAACAGGAAAGAGACATGGGAAAATCCTTATTATTACCCATATTAAATGAAGGAGAAAACACGCAAACCATCATAGTGATGAATGCGCAGGGTTTAGTTACGAGTAACTCAAAAAGAAAAATAGAGTATAGATACTTAGAAAACTAAACCCCAAATTGAAAAGAAAATAGATATAATGAATATAAGTGAAACCTGGTATTCCCTAGAGACTGGGAATGATGATCAAATAAAAGGGTTCCAAACTTATAGATCAGATAGAAAAAATAGGAATCAAGGGGGAACCGCAATATATGGGAAAGACAAAAAACAAGGAAAAATATATGAGAAATATAGTAACTCAGAATGTGAACTAATAGCAGTAGAATTTGAATCTGAAAAATTAATGAACATAGTAATATATAGACCCCCTAATACTAAAGAGTTTGACTTAATAATAGAAAAATTAGATGATATATGTAGAAATCACAAGGACTGGACTATTCTCCTATCTGGAGACTTCAACTTTCCTTTCATAGACTGGAAAGAACGAAGAGGAGATTGTGGTTGTACTTATACATATAAAAAAGAGAGTAATAGTAGTGCAGAAGATAAGAGGCAATTCGAAAAGCTATTAGATATGCTGCTAGAATACAACATTCAACAAATAAATCACCTGCCAACAAGAAAGGAAAATACTTTAGACCTAGCATTTGTGAACGAGATGAATTATGTTAAAGAAATAATAGTTTATAATGCGAATATTTCAGACCATAATGTCATAGAATTAACAGTTCATTCCAAAGCAAGTGAAAACAGAGATAAGCAAGAAATGCAAAAGTGGGAAGGATATGGAAAATACAACTTCTACAGTAAAAATATAAAATGGTCAGAAATAAATGAAGAATTAAACAAAGATTGGGATAATATTTTCGTAAGTGATGACATAAAGGTAAATACGGAGATATTGTATAAAATATTAGAGAAAATAGTGGATAAATATATACCGAAGAAGAAAAGTAAACATCAGTCATGCATACCAAGAGACAGAAGGATCTTGTTCCAGACAATCAGAAATGAAACGGAAAAAAAAGGCTTGCAAAAGAAAAAAATGCATGGAAAGTTATAGAACTAAAAAGTAAGATAGAAAATGCAGAACAAAAGATTATACAATCAAAAGAAAATGAAAAACGGGACTTGGAAGAAAAAACCCTAGTAAATATCAAGCAAAACCCCAAACTATTATACTCATACGCGAAAAAGATGATTAAAAGAAGAATAGAAATAGGCCCTCTAAGAATTGAAGGAAGATTAACGAATGAAAAAAAGGAAATTTGCAACATATTGGCAGAACGATATAAGAGAGAATTCACCCCTAGAATAGATAATGAAGATAACGATATAGAAGTAAGGGACGAAAATAGTGAATATTTAGCTGACATAGATATTAATGAAGCTGATATTGTGCAGGCTATTAATGAAATTAAAAATGGAGCTGCAGCAGGGCCTGATGGTGTTCCTGCTATTTTGTTAAAGAAAGTAGTTCATTCTATCGCAAAGCCACTTGCAATATTATTAAGACAAAGTGTAGATACAGGCATGATTTACGATGAGCACAAATTAGCATATATTACCCCTACTTTCAAAAGTGGATCAAGACTAGATGCAAGTAATTATAGGCCTGTGAGTCTAACATCACATATCATGAAAGTGTATGAAAGGGTAATGAAGAAAAATATTATGAAACATTTAATAAAAAATAATTTGTTTAATATAGAACAACATGGTTTCGTACCCAGAAAAAGTACACAAACCCAACTTTTAGTCCACTGTGAGAACATATACAAAAATATGAAAAGCGGAAATGAAACAGATGAGGTTTATCAAGACTTTGTAAAAGCTTTTGACAAGGTAGACCATAATATATTAGCGAAGAAAATTAGAAAACATAATATAGTGGATAAAGTAGGAAGATGGTTAAAAGAATTTTTACACAACAGAAAACAGATAGTTATTGCAAACGATGAGAAATCGGATGAAGCTAAGTTAATTTCCGGTGTGCCACAAGGTATGGTGTTAGCTGCATTACTGTTTGTTATTATGATTGCAGACATAGACAGTAATGTTAAGGACTCGGTAGTGAGTAGTTTCGCCGATGACACAAGAATAAGTAGAGAAATTACTTGTGATGAAGATAGGAACGCGCTACAAAGAGACCTTGACAAAGTATATGATTGGGCAGAGGAAAATAGGATGGTATTTAACTCTGATAAATTTGAATCAATAAACTGTGGAGACAGAGAAGGAAAGCTATATGCATATAGGGGACCTAATAATGAGACAATCACAAATAAGGAAGCAGTTAAAGACCTTGGTGTGATGATGAATAGGAACATGTTATGCAATGATCAACTAGCAATTATATTGGCAAAATGTAAAGCAAAAATGGGAATGTTGTTACGGCACTTCAAAACAAGAAAAGCTGAACACATGATTATGCTTTATAAAACATATGTTCGTAGTCCACTTGAATATTGCAATATGATATGGTACCCACACTATCAAAAGGATATTGTACAAATAGAGAGTGTACAAAGGTCCTTTACAGCTAGAATAGAAGAACTTAAGGACCTTGACTACTGGGAAAGACTACAATCCTTAAAATTATATAGTCTAGAAAGGAGAAGAGAACGCTACATGATAATTCAGGCATGGAAACAGATAGAAGGAATAGCCGAAAACATCATGGAGCTAAAAATAGCAGAAAGAGCAAGCAGAGGTAGATTAATAGTGCCCAAAACTATACCAGGAAAAATAAGGAAAGCACACAGGACATTAATCCACTACACACCAGCATCGATAATGCAGCGTCTATTCAATGCGTTGCCTGCTCATCTGAGGAATATAACAGGAGTGAGCGTAGATGTGTTTAAGAATAAGCTCAACAAATATCTAAACTGCATCCCAGACCATCCAAGATTGGAAGATGCAAAATATACCGGAAGATGTACTAGCAACTCTCTGGTAGACATTAGAGGTGCCTCACACTGAGGGACCTGGGGCAACCCGAACAAAGATGTAGGTCTGTAAGGTCTGTAAGGTAAGATCATAAATGCATTACAAATTATTATCACTTCCTTAACCTAACCTAAAGGTTACCTAATGAAAAGTCACTCATATTGATTATCTCTCTCTCTCTCTCTCTCTCTCTCTCTCTCTCTCTCTCTCTCTTTCCAAGCACGGCTACAACCCACCATAATCGACTGACTACCAGGCCCCCAGCTAATGCATGCAAGGTCAAAAGAATACATTTCTATGATATGTCAAGAATTAATCAGTATATATATATATATATTCATATATATATATATATATATATATATATATATATATATATATATATATATATATATATGTGTGTGTGTGTGCATGTGAGTGCAGTGTCATTCAACCAGGAAGAGTTACAAGGAGTTACAAGGATTAGAATGTCTCAGAGACTTGTTAGTCCATTCGTAAAAGGAGACATCACACGCTCACTTATCTGTAGGAGGAGGTTTTACTGTTCAGTCACAGTGTCCTAATGAGAGAGAGGTCTTACCTTTATCAAAACACTTACAGAATAATCCTGAGCACACACACGACTATCCCACAGCATTCCAACACCGTGAGAGATAGCTACACCACTCAGCTCTCAGCTAATACTAACAGGTGTGCTGGACCAATGTTGGAAGTCTCTCTCTCCCAATCTATTGTGATATTCTACACCTGTGTCCCCTAGTTATCAACAGGTGTAGTGGTAGACACAGGCTTTGATGTTCCTCTTCGCATCTGCCGGACAGCGAGTTCCTGTTTGCGTGGAGATACCTCACGAACGGGCGGCCGGAATTTGGCGACATTCTGCACAGATGTTCTTCAGGCAACATTGGAGAGACATTGAAGGTTTGGTGAAAATTGAAGGAGAGGCAAGATGGTTTTCATGGCAACAAAGAGTTAAGAGGCTATCATAAACTTATGGATGGTTCACGATACCTTAAAACCACTGATTTGTTTCTACGTCGAACTAGGTGGTGAATTGTCTACCATGGTGGTCAGTTAACTGTATTGGTTAGCAGGATGAGGAGAGAAGTTGTGGGGGGTGGAGGGTTAGTGTATATATGAGAGAATGAGAGAAATTGTAAGGGGAAAAAGGAGTGTGCATATATATATGTGTATATATATATATATATATATAATATATATATATATATATATATGTATGGATATATATATATATATATATATATATATATATATATATATATATATATATATCTATCTATATACAGTGGGCTCAACTCCAAAGGAATCAGGCTACCGTGTGATGGGGACACCTGTGTGTCTTCGTAAAATATGTCGCGTCCCACTTCCTGGAAAGTGTCTGACTTTGATTTTTCTTCCTACCTAAATTTACGACATTGGTTTTTATTTCCACACTTATCATTTACCTCCTCCATCAGCAGGAAGCTCTATTGGCCGTTAACTAGTTTCTTTTACTAGCACAAGTGTGCAAGAACAGCTCTTAAGTTTGTTGGTCACTGACCTGAAGATCATCTATATTCTTTAACAGATCGTACGGTTCCCGCTACGCGCAGCGCGTACGACTGTAAGTAATTGGAGTATCCGGCCCTGCTCTCATTAATTATGTCCTCACATTATAAATATAATATAAATATAATATATATATAATATGATTTTGTGTCAATTAACCTGTCAAGGCCATCCGTGAAACGCCAGGTCGATCTCCGCTCAGGGCAAGGAACAAATAACAGCATGGGGTCGGTTTACATAAGAGAAGTCTGCGTTCCACATGGCTGATTACATATCATTAGTATGTCTTAGCAGGAAAATTAGCTTAGATAATAATAATAATAATAATAATAATAATAGTAATAATTGTCTTTCCTTACCAATATAAAATACCCCCAGGCTACCCACTCACCTACATTTTCCCAAATGAGTCAGATCATACCCACTGGCCACCTGCTACAGCTGTTAAAATATATATATTTTGGTCAGAAACAATACACCTGTGCCATCGCAATGAGAAACAGGCGGAAGCGTATAAATAAATGGAGCAGAAAATATGTCTACATACCTCAGACCTCACACACACACACACACACACACACGCACACACACACCTGTTGCTTAGCAGATGACACCAGCCTGCCCTTACCAATAATTTTCTTATAGTATTGGGATCGATTCGTTAGGCTGGGAGGGAGCGAGGAAGGAGGAGAATAAGGAGGGGAGGAAACGTGACTGGCTGGCTGGAGGTCGGCTGCTGTATTGTCTCAATGTGCCCTATATTGTGCTGACGTAGATGAGAGATTTGGAGAAACTGTGTTCAAAGTCATTGTTCCTCAGAATCCTAAGCTTCCTCGACCTGATGATTTCCTTGGTGGTGAGGGAAGGATCCTGGATCCTCTAAAGGGAACAAATGACCAAAGTAGGACCCCAATTCATCCATTCTTTAAGGAACTGCTCATAAAGTTATCCTAGACAGCTGGAAAGGATCCTATCTCCAGAAAAGGGAAAAATGATCAACGTAGGATACCAATTAATCCATTCTTTAAGGAACTGCTCATAAAGTTATCCTAGACAGCAGGAAAGGATCCTATCTCCAGAAAAGGAAAGAGTGACCAACGTAGGATACCAATTTATCTGCTCCTATAGGAATTCCCGAGGCCACCAGACCAAAGTGATTCCTCCTGACGCTTAAATGGTCATTACCACCGACGGCCTGAACTGGGAATGGCTGATTCCAGTGGTTCCATAGAATTCCCAGTTGGGAAGGTCAATTAGAATTCCCATTTGGGAATATTCAATAATAATTTCATAATACCAAAGGCTGGCTCTGTTTGTATATATTAATTACGTCCTGCTTGTGGTACATGGATATTCAGAATGCTACCCAACAACAAAGGAGAGAGAGAGAGAGAGAGAGAGAGAGAGAGAGAGAGAGAGAGAGAGAGAGAGAGAGAGAGAGAGATATGACAAAACGAAGAGTCTGCATATAGGGAGAGAGAGAGACAATGATAAGAAAAAATTACAGTTAACAGCAGTGTTATCTGGTCAAAGATGAGAGAGAGAGAGAGAGAGAGAGAGAGCGAGACTCCCTTACACGTGTCGTCCTACCCTCCAGAGCCAATAAATTCATAGACAGACTACTAAAGCAGCACGGCAGAAGAAAATTTAGGCCTACGAGAGTTCTATATAGGCCTACGTTGTATCGTCAACATAATTAGCCCTACGATTCCAACCGTCCAGAAAATAGGGATTAATCCCCCGCGGGGTCACGAGCCTAAAGTAGATGGTATAATCAGCGATTCAGCGTTCCAGTCTTCAGTCTTTCCCAGGCCATCGTGGACGTAGCACGCTCGAGAGTCAGCTGCCCACAAGATAAGGGTTGTACTTGGTTTGGTGGGGTTGTGGTCTACACACACATACACCCACACACACACACACACAGATGATGGTTGACCTTCATACACAAAAGCCTAAAGCATAAGTGAGGTTCAATGTCGCTTTGTAAGAAACCGTAATTAAAAAAAAAAACATAAATGGACCTCTCTATAAATACATTAAATATATTGGACCTGTCTATACATACATTAAATGTAATGGAATTGTCTATACATACATTAAATATAGTGGACTTGTCTATAAATCCATTAAATATAGTGGCCCTATCTATACATACATTAAATAGAATGGACCCGTCTATGAATACATTAAATAAAGTGTTTCCTGTTCATAAATACATTAAATATAGTAGACCTTGTCTATAAATACATTAAATAAAGTGTTCCTGTTTATAAATACATTAAATATAGTAGACTTGTCTATAAAATACGTTTAAATAAAGTGTTTCCTGTCTATAAATACATTAAATATAGTAGACCTGTCTTAAATCCATTAAATATAGTGAACCTATCTATAAATACATCTCACTAATTTGGCAGGACGGTATAGACAGCCATTATAATAATATTAATAAAAGTCTGGCTGCCAAATGCTTTCCCATCGCGACAAACATAAAAATCTGCCAATTAGAACCAATCATCCCATGACGCTCATTTGCAGAGAGCCAGTTTCATTAGCTAATTAAACGCCTCCTCTCTCTTTCTCACACAATTCCCGTAATAAATGCCGATGGATGGATGAATTCCAGCGAGGAAATTCCATACAGATTACAATCAAGAGCGAGAGAAACAGTCTTCCAGAACTCTTTTCTGAAAGGTTCACTTCTCAAAGACTATCTTTATTCAACTATGGCGCCCCCTCTCTGTGAAAGGAGCCTAGAGTCACGTCTACTGCTGTTCTTATCTCCAGAGGTAGTCCTGGCATCCTCAGGAAGTCTCCTCTCTGTCCTACTCTGGGCTCCTGCCTCGTCAGTGGACTGGAAACTGCCTCTGGTCACATCCACTTAGTGTATATCTTCCTCCTTCAAAATCTGTCTTCTCCAGAGCCTCGCCTCCAAGCTAAGACAAGGTCTCCAGGACAGCAAACTTCTCCAGAGCCTCCACTGACAAGCTCTTCAGGGGGACAGCAAACTCCTGAATACTGGAATGAATCGAGGGTGAGTAAAACCACAAGTAACAGAGGTTTGGCACGTTTTAATGAGATCACAAAATACGTAAGTGAGATTATAGACAAAGGCACCTTTGAAAAAAAAAGGGCGCTTTGCTGCATGACAATTACACGAGGAGAATGTACGTAGTTCACCAGTCAGTAGTACAGAGAATGCACAAACATCTGGCCACAGCTTTAACAGCCTTTTGAAGTAAACATACCCACTCAGGCTGTTAGTTTTCAAACACTGTCTTGGTGTCAACATTATAATCTTGTTCTTCAGGTCTGGAGTTGCGTTGATACAACCACAGGTGACCAAGGAAATGTTTGTTGACGAGTGTCCAATGATTTGAAATGGATACTACAACTTTGCTGCAATTACCTCTCGCAAAAAAATCTCTAGACTTTACATATTTTGCTCTTAATTGAATAACAAAAGGACTTCAAATCTAACCAAACATGAATAGCCCTGAGCAAGGGCTTGGGAGATTCGTCTGGGAATTTTTGGGCTGAATATAAAGGCTCCTTAATAATTTGGAAATAAAATTTTGACACCAAGGGTCCTATACACCCTGAATGATATTGGTACAAAGAATACCCCGTACACGGTATGTTACGAGTAAATACAAAAAAACTGAAAAATATACATATCTCTTAATCGAAATCTCTCATGTTTCACTTCACCAAACTGTCTTTGGAAATGGGGCATCTCCAAACTGGTTCCCCACAAGCACAAGAAGAAAAAAACTATGATTAAAAGCACCACACCAGTATATGATATCCGCACACATATATACACACACAGTAACAAAGTTGAAGCTGACTATAGTTATACCATTCTTCATAAATTCTCGTGTCACGTCACCCACTAAGAAAAACTGTTTATACTCATGAAACATTGCAAATCTCACTACACCATAATATTCGGAATATGTACCATATTGTCATCATATCCTTGTACAAAAAAATGTTATATGCATGGTATTAAACGATACAAAACCAGGAGAATTCTAACGAGATGGACTTCTACAGGAATTGGTCATGATTGGTCAGAATTCAGTGACCAGCTTTTCTCTGTTACCTTATATGCCATCTTTGCTACAGAATTTTCAATGATAAGCATTTTAGAGGACTAGGAACTACTAGGGCCGTTAGTTATCCTTCTCATGTTGAGGTTGGTCAAAGTTTTCACCAAAATTTGGCTGGGCACTTTTAAACTTCGTTATATTTTTTTTGCAGCGTACAAGGTTAACATCGAAAGAGTATTACCTCAGTCCTGTAGACTACAGCATCACAAATTCTTACACAGACACAGCGACTGAGGACAAAATTTAGAATACAATACACTTTCCAAGGTGTTGTCAACATACTCGTAATGTGTCAAGGATTCGACAAACTTGACACGTTCTGTGAAGAAGCTTTTCGTTGTACTGTAAATACTATAGTCAATAAAATGGTCCATTTCCAATTGTAGTCATATTTGAAGTTTAGTTTTGGGTCGCAGATTGCTCAATGATTAGATTTTTACTGCTAAATTATTGAAAAACAGTTGTAAACAAAGATAAGCCAGTTGCTGCTGTCTTTGTGTCAAAGTTTGGTTACCCAGCTGAGTAAAAATATGGAAACTGCAACCAAACAGATAAATCTGTGAAAGGTTACTTACAAAAACATCTCTTTGACAACATCAGCATATACTTTTTTGAGTTTCCATAGTTGTATTTATGATGTTTATTTCAAGAGTCTGACTTGATGTCACTGATAAGTGAACCCCACAAGAGTCTTTCCTTTGTATGGGGTGCAACTTGTCCATCATCTGATGGCAAGAATATCTGTGAAGATAGAGGCAAGATCTGAGCAGTTTTATGGCAGAGTTGTCATATCTCTAATCCTGTCGATAAATGTAGACTCGTTTATGGCACAAGCTACTTAAAACTCTTCAATGATGAACACTGTTTCATTTGCACTGTTCAGATCAGACATCAGTTGCCAGAAATAAGAAATGTGTCGCCGGCCCACTACGTGTTAATTTCATCCTGATCCTGTCTTTCTACGCCAAGCTGGACTATCAGTGTACGACCTTGAAGCAGAGAACGGTATAGTCGTGATGTGATTTGTGGAGTTCCTTGTCTTACCTTGCACCTAATAGAAGAACCTCAAGCATCATCTAGAACTCATATGTGCGGAAGTCTTGCTTAGTCCGGAAGAACACAGAACCTGCTACAGCCCTTTTTTCCTCTCCAGCATCTAGAAAAAGCTTGTCAGAGAACTTACTATGCCTTTATCTGATAGAATAAGCTAAAGTCTTTACTCCTTAAGCTCAATTGTTGCATCCAGAAGGTCCTGCAAATGTTTCACTCCATCCAACGTTTGATACAACATGCCCAAGCACCAACCAAATCTTACGTCCAGTCCTACACTTGAGTGTGAGCTTAGAGCCTCACCAAGCACTCACAGAAGATACTAAAATCTTGCTTATTTTCACACCTCATAATAGATACATACTACAGCCTTGCTCAGCCTTGCATCTGCAAAAGTATGCTAAAACTTATATTCGATTCTTCATTGCACAGGAGGGCAAATGTCTTCCTCGGTCCATATCTGACGCTCTGAAACCTCCGCTGGCTGCACGTTATAAAAGAAACCGCGGCCTCGCGCATGCCCGAACCCGACAGAGTATACTATTAGGCCATTCTTAGTGGAGGTTAGGAGTCTTTGGAATAAATACCAGGGGGGAGGGGATTGGGAAGAGGCTGCTAAGCAGATGCTAACCTAACGTTTGACCTCCGAATCTAACCTGTCCCAGGAGAGCAGGGTAAAAGTAGAAATATATTACCTTGGCCAAGGGGGACTTCACCCCCTAGGTACCCCCTCAGTGAAAGTAACATTTCTAAAGAAGTGTTTTTCAAATTCTAAGGGCTTACTGAAAACTTGCCTATTGTTGAAGAGCGTCGGCATGTGTGGTCTAACGATGCCGTGTGATTGAGTTGGAAAAGGGGAGGTCATATTCGATGCTACTGTAGAGTTTTATACTTACCTGTCATGGCAAATTTTGGCATGCTATATCTACTTGAGGTTTTGATCACTGTAGTTATAAAACCCTTTAGATTTCAAACTGCATTTTGAA
>NC_087222.1:25706810-25719310 GCF_015104395.2 Macrobrachium nipponense
TGTTCATTTACTGCCTTTTCTGATGACCGATCTCCTCTTTCCGTATTTCCCATTACCTTCTGTTACTTCTTTCAAAAGAACACTTTAATATTCTTTGGTAGTCTCTTGAATTTTAAGTCAGTGGCCACATGTGGTGGGCTCGTTCCGTACGAATAGGTTTCATCTTCTGATATAATAACAATAATAACACTGAAACTGTTCAACAGTTATCCACACGCTCAATTATTAACCCTTTAAGCATCTAACTGCCGTGGCTGACACGCACGTTTTCTCGGTACGTTATAATCGCCACTACTGTCTTCAGAGCTCATACAGCCAATACAAAACTTACAACCGAGCGTATCTTCAACACTCACCCTTCTTTATGTAACCGACGTAGCTGACGCAGAAGTTCTGAGACTCGTTGCAGTGCTGTTCGTACCCGACGCCATCTTCGCACCCGCTGTCCCGGAGGCTCGTGCACTTGATGCAGCGGAGGCCGGCCACTGCAAACGGAGAGGGATGGGTGGTCAGAACATGTAGAGACAGAAATCTTTAAGTTTTAGATGTTACATCAAGAAAGTCGGTTACTCGTAGACCAGCAAGTCTGTGCTGGTTAGTCCAAAGAGTAGAAAGTTTTGCTGTCTAGATTTAAATCACTACTCAAAAGATCAGAAAGCTGTGTGTTACTGGAGTCAAAACAATAACTCAAATGACAGATGACCAAAAGTTGAGCTATCAAGTCAAACCTCTCATTTATTAAGAATCACAAAGTTGTATACTACCTGAACAAAAAAAATGTTACTCTGAGCTCAATTAATTCAGAATTTTGGGTTGGTGATGTCTAAACAATCTCTCAGAGATCAGGAAGTGGTGGTCAAGTTTAAGATATTACTCAAAAAGCTATACAATTTGGAAGTCTTGGGAGAAAAGGGAGGAGAAATATAATATAATATCCAAAAAGCATTCTGCAATTTTTCTAAATGTGACAATGGCTGATTTCTTGTAATTACAAGGAACACCATTTCGGTGAGACAATGTAGTATATATCAGGTTCAAAACCGGTTCAGATGTCACGTCAAAATCCTGTTCATATGTCAGGTCAAAATCTTGTTTATATATCAGGTCAAAATTCTGTTCATATAATCAGGTCCAAAACCTGTTCATATAACCAGGTCAAAATACTGTTCATATGTCAGATCAAAATCTTGTTCATATAACCAGGTCAAAATCCTGTTCATACAATCAGGTCAAAATCCTGTTCATATAATCAGGTCAAAATTCTGTTCATATAATCCGGTCAAAATCCTGTTTATATAGTCGCAGGCTGTCACAAGGCCAGCATTTTTCCACAATAATAATATAAGGGGACTTTTTGTTGGGGTTTTTGTCAGAGAGAGAGAGAGAGAGAGAGAGAGAGAGAGGAGGAGGAAAAGGGAAGATGATCCGATGAAGAGAATGCGCGGGAGGACAGAGAGAGAGAGAGAGAGAGAGAGAGAAACTGACTACTGACCCGTGTTAATACACCTCCAGAATTTTATATATTTCCATACAGAAGTATACAGCCAAAGTCGACGTCCTTTGTGTCAGCCAAAACTCCGCAAAAGTCATGAATAATATTGAAGTTTCTGCTCCGAGACTGAATAATGATCCGGCAACTACAAATACCCGCTCATGAAAGGTGTAGTCCAGAGAGAGAGAGAGAGAGAGAGAGAGAGAGAGAGAGAGAGAGAGAGTATAAAAAAGGGAAGGGGGAGAGGAATGTATGCTAATGGAACTCAAACGAGACGCGTAAAAGCCGATGAATACTTTTTTCTTCTCTCCCTCTTTTTCATGTGTGTGTGTGTGTGATTGAATTGCAAATGGGTCTGTCCTTTCCTAGCCGTCTAAAATGTAGGTTTGTTTATCTTTTTTTATCCCCCCCCCCCCCAACTACACTTTGTAGCTGCTATTTCGACTACGCTTTCTGTATAGAAAGAACTCTCGCTTCCATAACAAACAAACAAACACACACGCATAATATAATATCATCAAACAACTCTTTGAATCACTTCCCTTATTACTTTCCTCCTCAACAAATTGAACATCCATCGATCTTAGTACCCAGTCCACTTGGAATCTTTCCCGTAGCGAGATAGACCTCACACATCACGGTCAGCTCGTCAACCGTCATTATTATACCATGCCTCAGCGCCTGGCTTCTCATCACACATCTCTACACCCATTTTACACGGATTTCTGTATCTTTTACACCTACCAGTCTGCAATTTCCTCTATTCGGCACTATTCCGCTCACTTCGCGAGGCACCGTCCACCACCAAACGCGTGATGTCAACCGTCGTGCCAACTCAATTTCACGTCTACATAACAAAGGAACTTTTATTGACGTTCTAATAACAAATTAATAAGTCCTCTGGATTTCCAGCGCATGGCCTGGAACTGGAAGCAAAGCCCTTCATCTTCATTTCGACAAAGGTATTTCTACAAGAGCGGACGATCTTTGAGCCTGTTGGATGCCCTGATGATTAGGAACTGACAGAGAGAGAGAGAGAGAGAGAGAGAGAGAGAGAGAGAGAGAGAGAGAGAGAGAGAGAGAGAATGGGGGAACAAAGGAAGCTGACGATGCAGCAGGGAGACGGAAGACGGAGATAATAAAAACGGAAGGAGAGAAGAGAGAAGAAGGTTTGAAAAAGGGAAAGTGGTTCTGATTCGGTATTGATGGTGAAGATGAGTTTGATACCATTATTATTATTATTACTCGTAGCTGATTATGGTGAATTACCCTACACCATGGCATCTCTCTGCAACTCCCAACACAGAATTCCCGCCATCTTTCCCCAGACGTTTCAAACAAGTACACAGCACAGGAAGGCGTTATACAATCTATTTCAACTGTCCAATCCGGATGTATCTTATTGAAGCCACAGCAGAACCAGAGACTGGAAAAGCCGATAAACGGGGAGAAGACAGTTAGCAACTAAAGGGCTTTGACGCAGTCTTCCATACTCTTACAGAGAGCATTATAGAAATTGAAAAGGTGTCTTTTATTTTTATGCTTCCGTAAAAATATCAGACGCGTGGGCTGGTTTGCTGACAATACTTCAAAGAGGATAAGACACGAAGGTATATTTTTTACTTTAGATATATATTCTTCTAGAGAGGTTTTGGTCGAAATGTTATTCCCAACTGCTAAAACTACTGATATTACTCAGAATACTGATAGGAACACAGTGCAGAGCGTACCTCAACAGATCAACTGATAATAGTACTGCTAAAACTACTTCTAAAATTACTGCTATTACTCAGAAATACTGACAGGAACACAGTACACAGTATACACAGCATACTCAGAAATACTGACAGGAACACAGTACACAATATACACAGCATACCTCAAGAGTTCAACTGATAATAGTACTGCTAAAACTACTTCTAAAATTATTGCTATCACTCAGAAATACTGACAGGAACACAGTACACAGTATACACGGCATATTTCAAAAGCTCTTCTGATACTAGTACTGCTAAAACTACTGCTAACAAGAGTACGCAAAGGGCATGATGGTTTCGACGTCGACGGACATCTAAATTCGTCTTTCACATCAAACAAAAATGAAACCTATTTCTAAATCATTGTTTCGGCTGTGGTTTTTGCAAGCTTCAATAACAGAACGACAACAAAAAATGAATCCTATTTCTAAACACGAGAAAGATCATTGTTTAATCTCCTGTTTTTGCAAGCTTCAAAAACAGAACAACAAACACATAAAAGGGAATGAATTCTTACGTTCCTCGCAGAGCAACAAATGCAAAATGGACGATAAGGAAATTTGCATATTTATGGCCGGAGAGTCGAAGAAGTGAAAACGAAAAGCCAAAAGCCAGGAAGGTAAAGGTCCGCTTATTGTGTTAGTTCTAAGAAATTTAGCAATTAACCAGATTGGCCTCCTGTCCTGATGGTCGAAATCACCTCATAAAAAAAATCTTTGGTCGTTCCAAAAGTCTGATAGTCGGAATCACCAGAAAAATCATTCTTTGGTCTGATGTTAGACTTTTTTGGGGGGGTCGTACACAGCGTCTCGTCTCAAAACCACCTAAAAAAACTTTGGTCTGATGTTAGACTTTTTTTTTTAATCCAACATAGCGTCTCGTTTCAAACCAAAATTTGACTTTGTGGTTTCCATCATTTAACCTTTCCCCCCCAAAAGAAATGTCCTTGTCTCGTTACTGAAAATGTCGAAGTATACGCAGCCAATTTACGAAACGTCAGTAGTATATCCGTCCAACCGCTCTACACGAAAAACACGAAATACGAATACGAGGACTTATGAATCAGTCCTCTGAGGGACCTCTGAGTGACCTCTGAAGGACCTCTGAGGTACCTCTGACGTCAAAACACTGTAGGTCTGAGCCCGAGAGTTTGTTGACCTGGGTGGAAAATCTTCTTGCATTTGCAATAACTCTTTCAAAACTGCAACTCGGAGACCTCTTAATGCTCCATAAGAGCTTCCAGAATGCGATTACTGGACCCTGGCAGGGGGATGGGGGGGGGGGGAAATCCGGAGCGTACCCTGCAGCAGTTAAACGGCAGCTGAAATGCCAATTATAAACATTGCAACTACGCCAACATTCCCGGCATGAAAAAGGTAATGAATATGTATGTATCTGCGTAGCTTTTCTCTTTTTGGAATTTATGTAAGACTGAGTACTTAAAATTCTCTCTGGTTTTTGTTACGTCAATCCAGATTTCTGTTGGTTTTAAATATATATATATATATATATATATATATATATATATATATATATATATATATATATATTATTATATATATATATATATATATATATATATATTATCATTATCAGTGCGGAGGATTCTCATACGAGTTTGGCTTGTCCCATAAAAATGTATACATGTTGAGGAATAATAATAATAATAATAATAATAATAATAATAATAATAATAATAATAATAATAATAATTAATAAAATAATAATAATAATATATGCTGGAAGAAGACCTTCATTGACACAGGGTTTATAATAATAATAATAATAATAATAATAATAATAATAATAATAATAATAATAATAATAATAATACTCAGCTGACAAAGAAAGAGGCTTTATGAAAGGTGGGGGGGGGGGTAGGTTTGTTGGTTGTCATGGAGGGGTTGGGGAGGTTAGGATCGATGGCGAGTCCAGTAGTGACTTTGTTTAGCCTTTTTTGTCCATTTTTTTTTTTTTTTTTTTTTTTTTTTTAACTTTTATGGAGGAATTTGTTTTTATAAGATGAAAAGTCCTTTATTGGGGGTTGGGGGATGGGGGCGGGCCGGGGGGAGGGGAGATGGTTATATCTCTCCCTCAAAGATAATATTCGGGTTGTACCTTTCATGATTCATATTTTCTCAAAACCAAAAAGAAAATGCATAAACTCTCTGTCATTTTGGAAGATGAATTTGTGTGTGTGTGTGTTCGTCTGTTGGTTAAGACCACCCCCGTGGTCGGGAGGATAACGTGACAGCATTCTGATACGTCGGATGCAGGTTCGAACCCGGCCAAGGTCGTCAGAATTTATATATATATATATATATATATATATATATATATATATATATATATATATATATATATATACAATTTAACGCCATTAAATACATATGTCTCTGGTCAGAAAGTGGCCTCTCTCTCTCTCTCTCTCTCTCTCTCTCTCTCTCGTACGAAGGGATGACTGAACACTTCAAAAGGATTATTATAAGACCCTTGGAGGGGAGAAAGGAAAGGTCTGAAGTGAGAGAGAGAGAGAGAGAGAGAGAGAGAGAGAATCTACAACTCGATGATTGACAGGTGGATCCCTCCAGTTGAACTTTTCATTACAACTTCGTAATTAATTCCGTGTTATTTATGCGTGATGTAAATGTATACGTTATGTGTGCGTACTTCCATGTCGCATATATATTATGTTATATTATGCATTTAATTCTGACACGAACAAGGAGTAGAGAGAAAGAGGTTTTCGGACTGGAATCAATGTAATTTCCAAGATAACTGACTGGGTGTATGTATGTATGTATATCTGTATATGTATATATACACATACATACATACTCACTAGTTTTTACATTGACGAAATGAGAAAATGATAACCCATCATACGTTGGATAAACGGGGAAAATCTTCCAGAAAAAAGTATTATTGAACATCGGCGCCATCGCTATGTGTTTTTGGGATGTAAATCATTGCATGGACTTCAACAGCGGTGGTTTAAGTATATAAGAATATAGAAATACTCACTGATATGGCTTTTTTTAAGTCCATAACCTCTGGTAAATGACACCTATCAGCTCGACCGAGAGAAATGTGGACGTAATCCTTATAAAGGATAATTTTGTTTTTTACGGTTTTCAAGTCACCAAATCATAGACTTTTACCTCTGAAATGGCCTCAATCTGGTCCAACAACACCCACCCCAACCCCCGTTCCACAAAGTAACCACCGCCCTTTTTATAGGAAAATAATCCTGTCGTGGACAGTTTTTTTTTTTCGTCAAAAAAGGGGCGACGTTCGCCGTGAGATGGTTCGACTAAAATACAGATAAAATGTGAAACACGCATTTATATTCATTGCTTTTCCTCTGGAGGAGGAAACAAGAGTGTCTGGGAAGGTTGAAGAAAGCATTTTTTATATATATATCAAAAGGCCCTTTGGAACTCTCTTTTGTGACGGTATTTTTTTCTCGTTACACTTTTTTGTATGTAAAGGGGGGAAATTTGTTGTTGTTATTATTATTAGTAATGAGACTTTCTTCTCGACAGCTAACCAGTGAGACTGAAACGAATTCAGGAACGAGATAGTAAACAAAAAAAAACTTTTAAAGCGAGAAAATGGCCAGGAAAAGTACCAACGCATACCACTGGGTTCGAAGCAATTACCAAAGAGAGAGAGAGAGGCCAACGTAGATATGGAGCGGGACAGACAGGAAGCTTAGGAATCGGTTCTCGGAAAACCAAAGGGGAAAGGATTAGGAACTCTAAAATGCCTCGAAGAACTCGATGCGATCTCTTTGAGAGATTAGGAAAATGGTCGAAGGGGAAACAGGATAGAGACTTGAAAAATGAGAGGAGGAGAGATGGATTCATGAAAGATTAAACTGGAAAAATGGCCTTCTAAAGAGGATGCGTTCGCGAGCGTACTCGTGTCGAGCCAAGTGCTGGGTTGGACATCAGGATTAACAAAATTAAGTAGGAACGGAGGGTAAATTGCAAAAGGTGCAGAGCGCAGCTAGGGGGAGAAAATGGATGCTGGGAATGTCATAGAGCGATGTCTGTACTGCATCACTCAAGCATATTTATATACATAATGTGTAAGTCTGAGAGATGCAGAATAGCATCACTTACCGTCCATCTTCACATTAAAAAGTTGAGTCCCCCGAACAGCCTACGAAACCGGGGTTCCAACAGGAATAGCAAGAAGAAAGAAGGAATAAGGAGTATGAAGAAGATAGAGCAGGAAGGAGACGAGGACTGAAATAAATTCCCGCTTACCTTCCGGCAGGAAGAGAACCAAAACGAAGCAGGACACGAACACCACGAGACGGAAGGTGGTCGAGGTCACGGCGCGTTCGCACAACATCCTGGAAGGGAAATGCGTCATGAATTCGCCTGGAACACGATATATGGGGGTGGGTGAACCACTGTGTATATTATATTATATATATATATATATATATATATATATATATATATATATATATATATATATATATATATATATATATATATATAGTATAGTATATATATATATATATATATATATATATATATATATATATATATATATATATATATATATATATATATATTGTATATGTGTGTGTAATATCACATCATCCAGCCCAGGGTCCGCCTCGATGTACCTGAATAGATAACTAAGTCTTAGTTTAAGGATGGATCATAATGTCCAGAGGGTGGGACTTGACGTCTCGACCCTCTATAATGTTGATAGCTCTCTGGAATGAGTTTCCTAAACACATGAACCTACCCAGTTTGGCAGTGAGCAAACACAGTTGGTTAATTACCAGGTACGTAAGTAATAGCCCTCTCAATCGTGGGCTGAATGCCATCCCCACATGCACGAGTTTTACATATACATATATTTCTATCCACAAATATTAAGCCACAAATATTGTTTAATATACATTCCACTATATGTTTGGAATCGTCAATTGTTGTCATTGTTGAAGATTAAGCTGGCGTTATGCCAGCTCATAGAACAGCCTGTAAAGTCAATTGCAGGATTCGAACCATTGCCTGGTTTAGAAACGACGACAAACAGTGACTTTGACCGCCCAGCCATCGAGAGAAACACCTCTCTTGATGGTTCAGTGGTCAAAGTCACTGACTATCTTTGTTTATAAAACAGGCAAGGGTTCAAATCCTACAACTGACGAAGCACTTATCAATTACAATTCCCTTTTTGATGTAAGTTATTCCCGAGGTATAGTGGACTGTATATCAAACAATATTTGTGAATATAACAGTACCTATATTTATTCATAAATACATATAAATATATATTTTGTATATTTCCTTCGCAACCTTTCAGTATGTCCTCTACTTCAGGTGCCTTACATGACGTCCATTAGCGTCTTATCACAATATTCTAAGAGCTGCTGGCTGCCTGCTCAGGCCAAAATGGACATTAGAGACAGTCCCAACATCCCTCCCTTAAGCCCACTGGCCATAGGGACGATTTTCACCCCTGCAGCCATTTCCACCCGGGTAGCTGCGACTCTTTCCTTTCATTTTCCCCCGACAAGACTTTGGGCTTTAGCACACGAAAAGAAAACGGATTTCCACTGTGCAGTACAACGAGGAACCACCCCTCCCCCACCTCCCTAACCATCCTGGCCTGAGTCCCAAGTCCCTAGGTCCTTCCAAGACGGCCCTATCCCCAATCACTCCCCCATCTCCTACGGCCAACCATGCAGGTCCTACTAAGACGACCCTATCTTCTACGACCTACCAGATCCTACCAAGACGGCCTTATCCCCAATCGCGCCCCCACCTCCCAGGGCCTACAAGGTCCTACCAAGACGGCTCCTAATCGAAGGGCATGCCCCTCCCAACGCCCTCTCCTTACCTGCGGTTCCATACCAAACGCCCCCCAAACCCAAACCCGCCCAACTAAACCTGCCTGCCCAGGGACCGAGGACATAACCAACTTTCTACACCCCCTCCCTTCCAAGTCTTCATTAGGACGAGATTGGCAAGTAACAGGAGGCAGGATTATTGACGCATTTATGCGCTCGTTTTTTTTTTATTCAGGGGGAATGAATGCACATGCAAAATGGAATGCGTTGAATACAGAGTGGCAGGAATGACATGAGATTGAAACAACATGCAATGCAGAGGCATTGGTGACCAGGGGATGTGAAAGCAATTGCTATTAAGGACGCGGGGATATGCTAACTACCTCTCTCTCTCTCTCTCTCTCGCTCTCTCTCTCTCTCTCTCTTTCAGCTTTGTTTACTCGTACATTGCAATACGTAGAACAGTGTACGTCTTGCTAATAATAATAATAATAATAATAATAATAATAATAATAATAATAATAATAATAATAATAATAATAATAATAATAATAATAATAAAGATAGTTCCAGCGTATGTTAAATAAGTTTGGTCATTATAGCTAAACATACATACATATATATATCGTATATGTATGTATATATATATATATATATATATATATTATATATATATATATATATAATATAAATATATCCTTAGAAGACGGAGCTGCAGCTCTAGGTACATCTCATCAGGGGAACACATAGGGAAAGGCATCGTACTCAGGTACATTTATTTCGCCGACGTTTCACGACTCATAGTCGCATCCTCAAGGCTATAATTAAAGATAAACACAAAATCATTAAAACTACGCACTGCATAATTCATAAAAATTACGCTATATTTAAAATACAATGAACATCAACAACACAATGTAGAACATTTAAAAATTTATGAATCTCTTGAAACAGAAAAACATACTAATCGCTAAAATTAAGTACAGTACAGTTACATTAAAATTATTTAAAAATTACAGAAAAAACATACAAAAATTATGATATGTCTGTAAAAAATTAAAAATAAATAAATAACACTAAAACAGTAAGGCTCTTTTGTACCTTATCCTCGCAAAGGACGGGCAGTGACTGAGAGAATTTTTAGAAAATATAAACAAGCACTCTAGGCGATGAACAACTGAACAGAGGAGGATTGCGTATTTAAGGACGGAACTATCTTTTTATCATAATGGATTCCAAGGTTGTTAGGTCGTTTTCGTTTTGTGTGCTTGGCCTTTAATAGTAAAATAAACCTTCCTTTATCATTAATATATGTTTTACATGATTTAGAGTGGTTCCTGATATTTGACTGTTCGGGGTTTGTTAATCTGCTGCCCGTTCTAAGACTAAAGCCCCTGTGAGAATCTATTCTCACTTTTAGTAACCTATTCGTACATATATATATATATATGATACACTCCAGGGAACGCCAGAATGCACGAAACTATATTTTGCGAATAAAGATAGATTAAAATGGCTGCACATTCTAACCAAATATTCCACTGAATTCATACATATGTATGCTTAGCATAGCGAGGTCGCATGTGTATGACGAGAGAGAGAGAGAGAGAGAGAGAGAGAGAAGAAAGAGAGAGAAACCACCTCTAGAATCCACTGCCTCCTAAGGGAATGTCCCTTCAGAATGTCATCCTATAGTTAGGAATTCCCACAATGCACTTTGGGGAGATTTGGTGAGGGGGGGGGAGGGGGGGGGGTTGGGGGGGGGTTCCTCCGCTCTCATTTGGGCTGAAATTGGTTGCCTGATTATCAAGCAAAATCAAGGAAGTGAGTTTGTAAAGTTTTATTTCAATTTTTCCTTGTCTGTAAGATTATTATTATGATATTTCTATAAATATTTTTTTTTCGTCGTTACGAGGTCCCGTTCCTATTTTGGCCTAAATTGGTTAAGTGATTGGCAAGGCAATGAATTTATATCAATTTATATATATATATATATATATAATATATATATATATATATATATATATATATATATATATATACTTCAAAAGCAGACTACGTGTATGTTTTTAAGATGGAGTTTAGGCATTATGTATTGAGCGATATGGTTTTAAATGGTAAAGGAAATTTTTTTTTTTAATAATTTCTATTAATCCCACAATTTATTTGAAGGGTGGTATATATATATAGTATATATATATATATCTATAATCTATATATATATCTTATATATCTACTCTTCAAATGATTAATTTATTTATGAACATTAATAAAAATTATATATTTTTTTACACCAATGGAAACCATATCACTCACATAATGCTAAACTAATCTTAATCTTAAAACATACACATAGTCTACTTTTGAATATTATATATATATATATATATATATATATATATATATATATATATATATATATATATATATATATATACCAAGAGCCAGCAGGAATAATGAAAAAAAAAGCTTCGACATATATAACAAAGATAAACACAGAAACAAACAAACAAACAAACAAGCAAAACGAAAGCAGTAATATATAGAAAAATCAAACGACCTTAATAGTTAAGAAGGAAGTGATCAACATCCTCTATTTACACTCAAAAGGGTAAATTCTACTAAACAGTCAAATTACATAGTTACGAAGTTGTTAACAATACAATTCGTAAGCCAGTCATCTAGTTTATATTCAACCGCTCCTAATATTTTTTTATACTGTTTCTTTTCATGATATCTCTACGAAATAAAATTTTCCCTTTGAATTTTTGCCAATCAATTGCATGATTGAAATTGTTCGTATTGATGTGGATTTAATCTTGGTGCCTACAGTTTGCCACTTTGATCAGTATACTGTTTATTGTCACGATCTCTACGCGGAATTTCGTATATGCAAATTGATTGTAAGTTGGGAGGAGTTCTTTTTATCAAAATTGTTATCAATGAAGGTTACTAAAAACAGCATTAATATACAAAAATTTTGATTTAAAAAAAATTAATTCTATATATAATCCATTAAGAGAGAGAGAGAGAGAGAGAGAGAGAGAGAGAGAGAGAGAGAGAGAGAGAGATTCACTAACCTAAGAATTAATCTGAAGGTTGAACAGAAACAAAATTGTGTTTTTGAATGTAATGGCTCTCTTGAAAGCAGTTAGTTATGGTCCACAATCTTTTAGCTTTTTTACTTTAAATTCTCAATAGGTTTAGCCCAAAATTCAACCACTTCGAAAAGACTACCTCGTGAACATATGTGCCAAGTTTCACGGAATTCCGCTGGGCCATTCTAGAAATATCGGGCAAACGAACTCGCGTCGAAGGCTTATGGTCCATTCAATCAATCGTAGTCTGGCAGATTTTTTCCAGTTTGCCCCTTTTTCAAACATACAGGGCCACTCAGGACGATTACTTTTCCAATATTCTGTTTAAATGA
>NC_087222.1:25724310-25877521 GCF_015104395.2 Macrobrachium nipponense
TGACTTTTCTCTGGAAGTCACTGGAAGCCTCTGGAATGCTTATAGAGAAAGGAGGCAAGTCTGGAAACCTCAATGATTCTCAGTGGAAATCTCTGGAAGTCTGTTTTCAGACGTTTATACAGAAGTCTGGAAACCTCAATGATTCTCACTGGAAATCTCTGGAAGTCTGTTTTCAGACGTTCATACAGAAGGAAGGAAAGTCTGGAAACCTCAATGATTCACAGTGGAAATCTCTGGAAGTCTGTTTTCAGACGTTTATACAGAAGTCTGGAAACCTCAATGATTCTCATTGGAAATCTCTGGAAGTCTGTTTTCAGACGTTTATACAGAAGGAAGGTAAGTCTGGAAACCTCAATGACTGTGACTGGAAATCTCTGGAAGTCTGTTTTGTTCCAGACGTTTATAGAGAAGGAAGGCAAGTCTGGAAACCTCAATGACTGACTGGAAATCTCTGGAAGTCTGTTTTGTTCAGACGTTTATAGAGAAGGAAGGTAAGTCTGGAAACCTCAATGACTGGATTCCATAGGATCAAGTGAGTGGGCTCCTGATGCGTCTATCAGTTATGCAATGCCGGTGAGTTCCAGAATACCAGGAAAGCTTAGGCTGGAAAGGGGGATGGGTGGTGCTATTGAGGAGTAGGGAAATGGGAAGTACATATAATGAAGAAGCTTTACCTGGAAAACTGGAATGAATCCTACAGATGAATCCTGTAATCCCGGACAGGGGAGGAGTCTTCCAGACGTTATACAAGCTGTTCAGTTCCAGGTAAAGAGGGGGGGGGGTGGGGAAGGGCTGTGAGGACGGACTGAGGAGCAGGAGGAGGGGAGGAGGGAGAGGGGAGAGGAGGTGATGGAATGGACGAAGAGATTTAGCCTTAAACACAATACTGGGATGAGTGAGTGACGTCATGTCCAGATGCGGAATTTTTAAGAAGAGGGAAAGAGGAAGGGGAAAGAGGAAGAGAGAGAGAGAGAGAGAGAGAGAGAGAGAGACTAACACAGACATCTTGTCATTCTCCCCTTTAATAACAGGTATAAAAGAGGTTCATCATTTTTTTTTCCAGTAACCCCTCTCTCTCTCTCTCTCTCTCTCTCTCTCTCTCTCTCTCTCTCTCTCTCTCTTAAACCCCAATAAACAATATTTTGAACCTCATTACACGCTATATTAAACCCCAATATACATTAAAACCCAATTATTACACCCAGTTATATCAAACCTCAATATATTATGGACTTCTATGATCCATATTATGGAGTTTCACGATCCACATATTATGGACTTCATTCCAAGGTTGTACTTGCTCGGCTATTCATATTATATTGTCGAGAGCAACAGGTTAAAAACACAACTCTATTTCTGGTAATATTTTATATATATATATATATATATATATATATATATATATATATATATATATATATATATATATATATCTTCCAATGTATGATCTATTTGGGAATTTAATGTGTAATATGCCCTTCCATTTCAGGTGATATTTGTGTATGTGTATATTTGTGTATATATACCTTCCAAAGCATGATCTATTTGGGAACTGAATGTGTAATACACCCTCGTACTTCTGGTAATATCTGTGTATTGAAATATATATTCCAATGCATAATCTATTTGCTAACTCAACCAGTGGGGAGTTCATTGTGTATTCATGATATGCATGGGGCTAAATTTTTCGTGGGTTTCTTCTGTAATAGTGGGGCGCGCTCTCCCAATAACATCTAATGAATATGAGAATGGATAAGGGTTTAGTAAATTGACAATCTGCCAATATGATATCAATTGTAAATACGTATGGGATTCTCTGGTTATGTCAACAGATGTTTCGACAAACTCGTTGCACTACAGGAAACCTGCTCTCAGACAAATAAGATGCAATTATGGGATTTTGATCCCGAACAAATATATAAACTATGGTTCGATCTAGCTTCGTGTCACGACAAAGCCCACGTAGTATATATATATTGTTGGTGTTGTAGGGAGTAGGGCAGAGCCTTAAAAAAAGGTCTGAAAAAGACGTTTTGCGTTGAGTTGAAGATGCAGGAAATTTATGGTAGGATATTTATGATTTATTCATTAGAATGAAAACGTAAAAAATGAATAATGTGTCCAATAAACAGTACAGAAAAAATATGTCTGGCAAAATGTAGCTTATTCACTTTCATTTTCGTCGGTGAAACAGGGCGCTGTTTCACCGTAGAATTTAGTGCACGCCCTGATAGAATGACAGAGACGTTACCTCACATCACAACGGAACCAAACATTTAGCGTTCAATTATTGCCTTTCGAAAGAAAAAAATTAGACGGAAAGAGAGATCATTAACTTTCCACCTAATTAAGCCAAAAGGAAGTTCTCTATTTCCAATTATCCAGTGACCTAAACAGAAGAATGTCGTCAGAAGAAAAACGACATTTTCTGTTTTCATTTTCCAACAGAATATGACTTTTTCCTGTGGATTCTTTCAAAAATAAATTCTCATCTCTGATGGATGAGATTTGGTGGGCCAAACTGAAAGGTTCATTAATTATTTTCTAATGCTATTTGCATTAAAAAAAATTATCTAATGAACAAGACTTGATCAGCTGTCTTTTCAGAAATATTTGTTGAAGAGAGAACTGTGCATGTACGTTAAGCCAGCCATAATTGTGATCACAAACATTATATATGTATATATATATATATATATATATATATATATATATATATATATATATACAGGGAAACCTCTCCCTTCCTCGACATCTTATCACGGAGAGTCTGGGCCATTGTAATTAGCTATCAGCTATTTTTTTCCAGGGGGGAGACGAATCGGGGGTGGACTTGAGTCCCTCCAGGATATTCATGAGGTATAGATCATTTCCTCCATAGTAGGCTAATGGCATATTCAAATATCATAATTATCATTATTTCAATGATAATCAATGCTTTTCAGCTCAGTCAGCTCCCACGTTTGTCACACCTGTCTGACTGTGTGTCTGTATGTTGGTCGAACTCGCATGAAACAATTTCTCGCGAGAATCAGTCTACAAGTTTGAAAGAAAGCTAGACAAAATCATTAGGGCGCTGGGAATGAACAGTAAAACCTGCTCCTACAGATAAGTGAGCACACGATGTCTCCTCTTAGGACAGACTAACTAGTCTTTGAGACATCCTAATCCTTGTAATACCTTTGTGAACACTTGCAGGTTGCTCGTCCATTGCGAGTGGAATTTACGCCTAAAGGACACACACAAAAATAATGATTATACTGTTTGTCCATTATAATTACCAAAGGGTAATTAGGTCACTATGCTAATCACTTCTCAGTGTTCACAGAATATCTAGGCAGCTAATCCATCTAGGCATGTTTCGGCTTACACTTCCGGTTTCTTTTGCAAACAGCAGGAAACTGCCGTTTTCCTCAGAGCAGATTCATTGACTATATTCACGTGCCATATCTCAGTCACGCGCCAACTTCACGTGAAAAATCATTTTAAAAAATTAGTCAAAAGAGACATTTTCAATTGCTTTAAAAATCTGGTAAAGAGAAAGCCACAGTTTCCTGCTGTTCGCAAAAGAACACACCTATCCCCTCCACTGTATATCTCGAGATGGTTTCCATGGCGACAAATAGCCAAATCTTGCCTGGTTTCTCTGGAAACTTCCCATTTCTCTCTCTCTCTCTCTCTCTCTCTCTCTCTCTCTCTCTCTCTCTCTCCGGACAGGATTTGGGTAGCCATTTGTAAGTGTTCACCAGACCATACCAATGCCAGCGACTGAAACATTTTATCATATTTTTTCGTAACCTGTTTGCTCATTCGTCCATAGTAACACCACTCTCTCTCTCTCTCTCTCTCTCTCTCCATCCAGCCATCCGTGGACGAAATGGTCAAAGTGTGTATTTATTCAGATGTTTTTTCCCCCAACTGACAACTTTTTTATTTTTTATTATTTTTTATTTTTCCAATTCAATTCGATGCCCGTTATGGCTTCGTGGACTTGAAATATCGTTTTTAAATATTTTCCTATATATTTTTTCAATGTTTTTTTTCTTCTAACCAGACTTTGACGAGGGATTATCGTTACGTATTGTATTAAGGGTTCGTGAATTTAAAATATCATTTTGTGATATATTTTAAATATATTTTTTTTTAATATTTTTCTAACCAGATTCAGATGATGGATTATTGTTACGTATTGTATTACAGATTGAACTTAAATTATCATTTTGTGATATATTTTATATTTTTTTAAATATTCTTCTAGCTAGATTCTGACGTTGGATTATAACTATGCATACTGTATTACAGGTTCGTGAACTTAAAATACATTTCAACATATATTTTTAAAATATATTTCTAACTAAATTCTGTCGCTGGATTATAACTATACATATTGTATTACAGGTTCATGAATTTAAAATACATTTCAAAATATTTTTTTAAATATATTCCTAACTAGATTCTGACGCTCAATTATAACTACACATTGTATGACAGGTTAGTGAACTTAAAATATATTTTATTTATATTTTCTATATTTTCAAACATATTTCTAACTAGATTCTGTCGCTGGATTATAGGTAATCATATGGTATTACAGGTTCGTGAACTTAAAATATAGTTTTAAATATTTTTTTAAATATATTTCAAAATATACATATACATACATATATGCCTACACCTTCCACAAGCCGCTGTTTAAGAACCATTACCAAACCAGTGGAAAGAAAAAATGACGCAGGGGAAATAAAAAAATATCAGGCATTTGCCCAAAGCTACACACATTGGCCGCTGCAGAGGCCATTATGCGCCCCTGAAACTTTAAAACGAATGACCAGGGATTTTCAGGTGGAATGAAAAGGGGTTCTCTCTCTCTCTCTCTCTCTCTCTTCTCTCTCTCTCTCTCTCTGACTTCCAGTTTAGCGAGGTAGGTCCAGTCGTCACAAGGAGGTTTCCCCTTATGCAACATTGCTGGTTGAGCTCTCTCTCTCTCTCTCTCTCTCTCTCTCTCTCTCTCTCTCTCTCTCTCTCTCTCTCTCTCTCTCTCTCCATTTTGTATTGAGGTATACAGGTACTGGCTATAATGAAACCGGGTGATCCCAAAATACACAGAACACAGTCACTATAGTTGTATGTTTTATATAAATCAAATTTTGACAGTTAGAGGATTTATGATTTATGCATTTGTTTCTTAAATAACTTACACAATATGTCTTTTTAAATTTCTAAGGTAGTTTGACATAAAATAGAGTTTTATATATATATATAGATATATATATATATATATATATATATATATATATATATATATATATATTATATATACATGAAAAAGGTGATCTCTTCATTCTCCCACCGAAATAAATTTGTTCCTTTTCGAAATAAATCAGACACTCAGAAAATGAGCAATTCATCTTCACGGACGGGTTCATAAATCAAGGCTTGAATGAGCGCTGTATACGTATCGCTCCGGGAGAAGGTTCACTGTACGTATGTATATATATACTTATATTATGAATATATATATATATATATATATATATATATATATATATATATATATATATATATATATATATATATATATATATATACAGTGAATCCTCTCCCAGCGTGATATACGAAGACAGCGCACACGCCAACCTCCGATTTACGAACTTGTCCCATAAAGATAGATGGCTCCTCTTTAGAGCGTCCAATTTATTTCGAGACGGAACTAATTTATTTCCAGCGGGAGAATCTAGACAGGTCGCGCTTTATATATATATATATATATATATATATATATATATATATAACACTAAAAACTCTTTTTTACGTAAAACTACCTTAGGAATATATATATATACGTATAGATATAAATATATATTGCTATTGTGCGATTGTCCGCACGCGCGAGTGTAGTACTTGTTGACAGGCGAGTGTCTATCCTGGCGGAATATCCTTTCAAAAGAATACGCTTTCATGGCGGTGTTCTCTCTCTCTCTCTCTCGCCCTCTCTCGCATACTTAGAATAATGTAAACGGGCTTTTTTTCCTCTCCTAATCTCCGACAACAACAATGGGGCGATGCCACCACAATAGTCGGGACCCTGACATAGATAACAATAGACTGGCAGATAATGCTAAGGAAGGGAGGGAGGGAGGGAGGTGAGCATAGAGTCACAAGGTTCCTTCGCTAATTCCGAGCCTCGCGTTTATTCTACCTCTCCTTCTCGTTCTTGTTGTTCTTCCTTTATTTCTGTCGTTCGTCTTTTATTCTCCAGTTCGTCTCATCCTATTGCTCTGTTCGATGGCCTACATACCCATTTACACACTTTAGATTTTGTTATATCATTAAAAAGGGACATCTGCCCATATGACGAATATATGTCCCTACGTTGCAACACCCTCTCAATTATATGCCTTTCCCATCCTACAGAGAGTGGATCAATTTCTGGAAAGTTTTTTCGGGGGATATGATGCTCTTGGACATCTCCTCGATCCAGAGCAGTCTGGTAACAACCTGGTAACATATTCACTTCTTAGCTCAACGCAGGATTACTGGTCTGCATAAAAAAAAAATTCTTCTCCTGCCGAACAACAGAAGCGCTAATGTGTAGCCAGTGTGCCTCACTGTCGAAATTCTCCAGAGTTCCTGAGGTTTCATTTACTAAATGAAAAAAAAACAATCTGAGTGACTCTAGGTGAACGCACTCATTAGGCAGAAGCCACGCCCTTCCTCCCTGAAGATTCAGATCTGGCGTGCGCGAAACGTTGGCATTCTACACAACATGAATCTCCTTCCTATCGACGACAACCTTCGTGACGCCAGACAACTCTCCCGATCAATTGGCGTAATTAAACAGCCTCCTAGGAGGAATAACATATGCAAATTCACCTACCGATTCTTTGAAAGGAATCTATGCAAATGAGAGTCTAATTGGCCGTGTCTTTAGATGGTGGAGTTTCATCTTCCTAATTAAATAGGATTTTATTTTATTTTATTTTTTTAATTCTGACAGTTCTACCTCATTTTGAGAGTCGTAGTAACGCCTAAGAGGAAGTAATCTAATTACCTCGGAATATTCCAGTGCTACAGATTAATACTTTTTTGTAGTCGTTTTCTGGGACATTCTCTTGATTTTTTTCTTTATTTAATTGGTTTTACTTCCTCTGAATAATAATGATAATAATAATAACATACAAATTGCATCTTAAGCCTACCTGAGAAAAGATACTAAATGACTTTTTCTGGATTCTTCCTCTTACTGAGGGGCGTCTGCTCCTCTCTCTCTCTCTCTCTCTCTCTCTCTCTCTCTCTCTCTCTCTCTCTCTCTCCTTTCCATTAACCACTAAGAGGATTTTGTCTACAACAATTTTATGTTTTCCAAGTCTTTTTTATTTCGTAGTTATTTTTTCCCAAGTTCAGAAGATTAATTTTGTTTGACTGTCATTCTTTCAGGAAATAATGCATCCATTTCTGTAATTACTTTTGTGTAAATGTAAATACATGTCACCCTCAGTGTCAAATAGATAACTCAGCATTCATCCACAGCTGAAAAGATCTTACAGGTATATACAACATACTCATACATATTCATACACTGTTGGAGGGTATAGAAAATATAGAAAATTGTGTATGTAATGTATGTATGTATGTTCATGTGTGACTCCTGTTGCCAGCATATTCATATATATTCATACACTGTTGGAGGGTATAGAAAATATGGAAAAGTGTGTATTTATGTGTTCGAATGTGACTCCTGTTGTCAATCAAGGATTAGGACGTCTCAAAGACTTTTATTAGTCTATCCTGAGAGGAGACATCGCGTGCTCACTTATCTCTAGGAGCAGGTTTTACTGTTCAATCACAGTGTCCTCCTAATGAATTTGTCTGGCTTTCTGGCTGGAACTGGAACAGAGGCGGAGGATTCTCTGAAACCATTCCAGGCCTAGATTTTGAAGTCCCCCAGTGTAGGGTGACAGTGCCAATTAGGCACGGGCGTGAAGAGCTGAGGTCAGGAAACCCCTTTGAATATCAGGAGATCATTGTAGACCCTTGTTTGGTCATTTGTACAAGGCCCAGGTATATACCAGGTACAGGGCTCAGAGAGAGAGAGAGAGAGAGAGAGAGAGAGAGAGAGAGAGAGAGAGAGAGAGAGAGAGAGAGAGAGGACCTCCACACCCAGAATAAACACAAGATGCTCAAAGGGTAATTCATGACCACAAAAATAAACACAAGAGGAAACTCTTCGGAATGATTGACGAGGCTAAAAAATATAAAAATAAAACCAGGTCACGAAGGTCACATACATACATACATACATACATCTCTCACGACGCTGGGCAATTTGTCTTCGTAAGTGTCAACAGAAACTCTCTCTCTCTCACACACACACACACGCACACAGACACGCACGCGGGTATACAAAAGACATATATGGATATACACGCATGCATCTATATATGTTACGTACGTATATATGTATCATGAAGTAATAATAATAATAATAATAATTAAGTGTCAATGTTGAATAATTATTAACAAGAATAATTACGCGATAGGACAAGCAATGCGTAGAGAGAGAGAGAGAGAGAGAGAGAGAGAGAGAGAGAGAGAGAGAGAGATTTTTTCACAGCATTACCACAGCTTTATGCAACCACTGAGGGAATCACACTTGACCACAGAATGGTAGGTGCGTGATTATCTCTCTCTCTCTCTCTCTCTCTCTCTCTCACTTGATAAAAGTAAGGTAATTACTAGCATACCTATCCCGAGGCTGTAAAATGAGATTTCATTGAGAGAGAGAGAGAGAGAGAGAGAGAGAGAGAGAGAGAGAGAGAGAGAATCATAAAAGTTTACCTCAAAGTACGACCGCTCTTATTTATTTATTTTTTTTTTTTTTACTAATAATTCCACCATATATCCCTAACTTTGAAACGGTATATATTTAACGCCCATAAGCTGATATCAGTCAATCTTGTGTGTGTCTTACATCCTAGTTATTATTATTATTATTATTATTATTATTATTATTATTATTATTATTATTATTATCATCATCATTCAGAAATATATATAAAAGAGACTAACTGCACATATCTCGACCAAACCAAAACGTTTAAAAAACTATACAGTTTATTAGACCAGTATTGGTCTATAAAAATAAAATCCATATAAAATCTATATAAAATCTATATATAAAATATGTCTAATACCCAAGACTGAACAAAAACTACTGAAACACGAAGGAAATTAGGAAATAATTATAGTAGATCTAAGCAGGTCTAACGGACCATGCAAGAGAGAGGATGAACACTAGTCCTATTTAGTCAGATGTTGGTTTCTAGCGATAATTCCCGCTCATAATTTCTGTGGTTTGTTTATATACAGCTTCCCCCAAATGACCTGGGCTTTCTAGAGGTCCCAGGAGAGAGAGAGAGAGAGAGAGAGAGAGAGAGAGAGAGAGAGAGAAATCATAAGGAATTGTATACTATATCTCAGTTAGGAAAGCAGCATTAGACCGAGCCTAACCCTGAAACACATCTGATAGTCCGACTGACAAAGAGAGAGAGAAAGAGAGAGAGAGAGAGAGAGAGAGTACGGATGAAAGAGGGGGTAAGGGGTTTAAAAGAAGGAGGAGGCAGGGAGAGGGGAGGGGGGATGGGGGGGGGGAAAAGAAAGAAAAGCTAGCAATGATGAACCCTGTAGAGGGGTCGGTAGAACCACCCTTTGGACTAACGATTCTGGGGAGAGAATCGATGGTTTAAGAGATGGTGGGGCTCCTCCCACCCCTTCCCACCACCCCACCTCACATCTCTCTCTCTCTCTCTCTCTCTCTCTCTCTCTCTACTCTCTCTCTCGCTCAATTCCACAATCTTCGCTCAGCTAGACACGAAACGCAGTGACAAAATGAACTTTCTCCCTGTACGTCATCTCGTGAATCAAGATGACTGACGCAGAGAAAGACGCAGAGAGAGAGAGAGAGACGCACTTTTGCGTCACTTCTCGAAAAGCGGGGATTCCTAACCCCCTCCCCCCACACAACAGTGGGGAGCACTAACTCCCCCCCCCCACACAAAACAAAAAACTGTCTGAAACGTATAATATACATCTGGCATCGCTGAAGTTATATACTGGGAGACGCCACGTGTTGAGGTATTTAGATAGAGAGAGAGAGAGAGAGAGAGAGAGAGATAACATATCTCTCTCTCTCTCTCTCTCTCTCTCTCTCTCTCTCTCTCTCTCTCTCCATGGAACTGAAATCATATAGACTTAGTTGTACCAGTGTTCAAGCACAGCCTAGGCTAAGTAGTAAACTAAAGTTCTATGCAGTAACTTCCAGAGAGAGAGAGAGAGAGAGAGAGAGATAACATTCTCTCTCTTCTCTCTTCTCTCTCTCTCTCTCTCTCTCTCTCTCTCTCTCTCTCTCTCGTGCTGACTAATGTTATCCAATCCCTTACCAAGCTCGAAATGGCTGACGCAGCGGAAAGATAGACTGACCAGAATCAGCTCCATCCATCGCAAACTGCCGTTTGGGAAGTCTGCATCAATGCCTGGGATTTGGGAATGGGAATGGGGGGGTGGAGACTCAGAGGAGGGGTGGGGGGAAGGGGAGAATTTGAATGACTAGTTTCCCGGAAATTCGAAGTCAACAGCTACCAGAATTATGACGTTAGATTTCAGTGTTGGTTCTTCGTATACGTATAAATGAAAGTGGGTTAAAATCATTACAAATGAAAGCTCATTAATAACTGTTTTATACGTCAATGAAAGTGCTTTCAAATGATTAAAAATGAAAGCTCACGAGCAGCTGTTTTATACATTAATGAAAGAGCTTTTAAAACAAGTTAAACCTTTCGCTGCCTCGACAGAATCAGAAGTTCGCGAAACTTTTGTGTCAAAATTACATTTTCCATTTTTTCTTCACTGGAACTATTCCCACCATTTATTATTAGAAATGTTCCAACCTTTTACGAAATAGAGCCACACAATTCGCCGACCTGTCTCTATCTTCGTTAAAAAAAATGTCCGAAATGCAATGGAAAGAGCCGAAGAAAAATGGATGCTATAGCATTCTGGTGTGATCGAAACTATATATAAACATTTAGGTTGGTCGAGTAGTGAATCCGTCCAAACATTAGCCTAAGGTTATCTTAATAAAAATCAATTAATTCGTAAAAGATATATGTATATATAATACATATACCACAAGAGTTCAAAATTATATTGAATTTATAAACTAACAAACGTATAGTGTAATGGAGAGATTAATATATATATGAAAATAAAAATGGTTAGGATACGTTATTAAGATCTTTTAGGGGGTGAATCTAAATTCTCTACATTGTTTAGACTAGACTGGAAATGGTAATATATTATGTAGCCTCTCTCTCTCTCTCTCTCTCTCTCTCTCTCTCTCTCTCTCTCTCTCTCTCTCTGTATGGAAGATACCTCTCGCCCCCAATATCCTCAGGGCTGGAGAGAATATTATTAAAAGCCACAACAGCTTCCAATATCCTACTTTTATTATCCCCAAAAAAATTCACTTTACTTTTCGACCCTGGGCCGATATGTTTCTTCTGAATTATATGATAACTGGATTATGATCATTGGTGTAATTGGCTAATCTGATCATTTGGATAACTTGTCGCATACGTATCATAAAGAGGTTGGTAACACGTCGATGACATTATGTGTGGGCAGTGCTCCATGTTATATACACATGTAGGCAACTTGTCGCATACGTATTACAAATAGGTTGGTAACAAATTGACGACATTACGTGGGGTACGATTCTCAACCAATGCCAGATGATCGTACCAAGTGTCTCAGGACTAATAATATGTTGTCGACTTGTTTTCAACTTCTTTATCACGTCTGTGATAAGTTGGAGACATGTTTTCAACAAGTGGTAAACACTGAGAATAAAATACAGAGGAAACAGAGAAATAAAGAGACAAGATCTAACAAAGAGATTTCCAGAAGAAAGAAAAGAAAAAAAACTCCAACCTAACAAAGTTAGGACGAGAATGAGAAATGCACATCCTTGGAATGAACTGGGAATGGGTAGGGAGTGTCTCTCACCCCCCCCCCCCTCCTCCTTCGCGCCCCCCCCCCCCCAACCGCAAATACAGAAAATGGTCGAAAGTTTGCAAAACAGCCGCCATTTACAGAGAAGAAAAAAAGAAAAAAAAGAGAGAGAGGATAATTTCGTTTACGTAACCTCAGCAGACAAAAGATTCCTTGTTAATGAGACAGAGAGAGAGAGAGAGAGAGAGAGAGAGAGAGAGAGAGAGAGAGAGAGAGAGAGAGGTGTAATTAGGAACGAACAAAAACTTCTTTCTCAAGACGGTCCAGAAAGTTGTTCGCACAGAACTTGGAATCAAGAATGTTCACAATTTCGTTTGGCCGGGGGGGGGGGGGGTTTCATTGGGGAGGGGAAGGGGAAGGGACGTTTCGCTCTCTGGAATCAGGAATTTTCAGTCGTTCACTTTCTGGAATCGGGAATGTTCAGTCTCTTGCTCTATGGAATCAGGAATATTCACAGTCTTTTGCTCTTTGGAATCTGGAATGCTTCAGCTCTGACGATATCTTTGAATCAGGAATGTTAGGTCTTTCACTCTCATGAATAAGGAATTTTCAGCCTTTTGCTCTTTGAATCTGGACTGCTCATTCTCTCATTTTTGGAATCTGGAACGCTCACTGTCTCATTCTTTGGAATTAGGAATCTTCAGACTTTTGCACTTTGGAATCTGAAATGTTCAATCTTTTGCTCTTTAGAAGAACCTGGAATGCTCATTCTCTCAATCTTGGGAATCTGGAATGCTCATTGTCTCATTCTTTGGAATTAGGAATCTTCAGTCTTTGGCACTTTGGAATCTGGAATGTTCAGTCTTTTGCTCTTTGGAATCTGGAATGTTCAGTCCTTCACTTCTCAGGAATCAGGAATGCTCAGTCCTTCACTCTCAGGAATCAGGAATGCTCAGTCCTTCACTCTCAGGAATCAGGAATGCTCAGTCCTTCACTCTCAGGAATCAGGAATGCTCAGTCCTTCACTCTCAGGAATCAGGAATGCTCAGTCCTTCACTCTCGCGAATCAGGAATGCTCAGTCCTTCACTCTCTCGAATCAGGAATGCTCAGTCCTTCACTCTCAGGAATCAGGAATGTTCAGCCGTTCTTCTCTCCAGAAACAGGAATGCTCAGTCCTTCACTCTCTCGAATCAGGAATGCTCAGTCCTTCACTCTCAGGAATCAGGAATGCTCAGTCCTTCACTCTCAGGAATCAGGAATGCTCAGTCCTTCACTCTCAGGAATCAGGAATGCTCAGTCCCTCACTCTCAGGAATCAGGAATGCTCAGTCCTTCACTCTCAGGAATCAGGAATGCTCAGTCCTTCACTCTCTCGAATCAGGAATGCTCAGTCCTTCACTCTCAGGAATCAGGAATGCTCAGTCCCTCACTCTCAGGAATCAGGAATGCTCAGTCCTTCACTCTCAGGAATCAGGAATGCTCAGTCCTTCACTCTCAGGAATCAGGAATGTTCAAGACACCACTGAAGAAATTGTACAAATAATTGCATCCGGAAGAGGACGAGATTCATTCTTGTCCAGGACTGATTTCGAGTCTGTTCGTTCAAGATGGAGACTTTTCAGAGGTTCCCCCCAACTCCCCCCCCCCCCCCGCAAGGACCCCCTTTATGTTATACCCCATTACCCACGCCCCCTATACCCTCCCCAGATACCCCCCTACAAAGGATTTTTATTACGAAAGTTTGGATGGAGGTGCCATAGGGAGTGTCTTTAAGTGTGGCATTCTTAATCCTCTGAATTCAAATGTAGTCGGCTGTTATTGTTAGTAGAGAGAGAGAGAGAGAGAGAGAGCAGAGAGAGAGAGAGAGAGAGAGCGTCATCAACTTATCACAAACATAATCCCCCCACCCCTACCCATCCACCCCCACACACAAACAAGTTGAATACAAGTCCAGGGGAGAGTAAGGGACGACAGATAAAAGGGAGGAGACTTCTTGTTAAAAAAAAAAAAATAAAAATTTTCGTGTCTTCACTTTCCTCCCACCCTCCCACCGCCCCGCCCCCAACCTCCCCCGGAGTCCTACTTTCCGGCCCACCTCTCTTTGTCGTTAATAGGGCCTCTCCTCCTCCTTTGGCGAGGGGGGAGGGGGAGGGGGGTGTGCTTTTTTTGGAGCGCCCTCTGGAATGTCCTCAGGCTCGACGCCGCGTCTCATGTTCCTCACGAGATGTCATGAATGAGAAAGTGTAGTGGTTGGGTTGGGGGAAAGCCATATATATATATATATATATATATATATATATATATATATAATATATATATATATATATATATATATATATATATATATATGATATTATATATATATATACAAATATTGTATATACAAATGCCTCGTTTTTATCCCTGCTGTTCTCTCTCTCTCTCTCTCTCTCTCTCTCTCTCTCTCTCTCATCTCTCTCTCAGGTACTAAAGCTAAAGCTAGCTCTTTCTCTCTCTCTCTCTCTCTCTCTCTCTCTCTCTCTCTCTCTCTCTCTCTCTCTCTCTCTTTCCGATTGCTGGAAGGTCTCTCTCTTTCTCTTTTTCTCCTGAATACTGGAAGCTCTCTCACTCTCTCTCTCTCTCTCTCATCTAGCTCCGCCCACTGACCTGGATGAACAAACTATGATTTTATTCTAGGATGTATATATATATATATATATATAATATATATATATATATATATATATATATATATATATATATAATAAACCTATATATTGTGGTTAAAATATGCAGAGGTATACATGTGTGTGTATGTGTGCGTTTGTGTATAATATAAGAGCCCCTTTGAACAAGACAATTATTGTCCCAAAATTATATCTTCAGAATCCAGATAAATCACGTAAACAAACAAAACAATTAAAACAGATGCTTTATCAAACACACATCACCAAACACAATCGCAGTAATCAAGCTATGCAAACAAAGCACCATTCCAGGAAATGGGAACTGGAATGGCAAGCAGGCAGGATTCCCATTCCTGCGGAAACACCTCTCGCTATAAATTCTATGTAAGTGGAAATATGACGATATTAGGGACAGAATTTGAACCTCCAAATGAACCCTGAATGTCCCTCCTTCTCCCTAATGACGATATTAGGGACAGAATTTGAACCTCCAAATGAACCCTGAATGTCCCTCCTTCTCCCTAATGACGATATTAGGGACAGAATTTGAACCTCCCAATGAACCCTGAATGTCCTCATACTCCTATGACAATATTAGGGGCAGATTTATAACTCTAAATGACCCCTCCTGAAGGTCCCCATACTCCCATCATGACGATATTAGGGGCTGAATTTGAACCTACAATTGGCCCATGGATGTCCTCACGCACCCATGACGATATTAGGGACTCTAGGGACTAGGGGGAGGGACAGATTTGAAACCTCCAAATGCCCGTTTTCACCGCCAGACAATACACCACGAAGACGGGCGAGAGTCCTGCAGGTGACAGCCAGCCAAGGGGAGGCCAGCTGAAAAAAATCCATCACACGGCACACTGACCCTTTGACAGGTCTTGCCGAGTGGCCCGAATTGAATTGTTCCGTGGTCTTTTGGCCTCCTCCTATCCCACCACCCCCCCTTACGCCCATATCCACCTTATCATCCCCCACTCTCTCTCTCTCTTTCTCTTTCTCTGCGTCTCATTGTCTCCCTGAGTTTCTGAACTATTATTCTCGTGGATTGTTGTCCATGGACATATATTACCCCCGGCCACATCTGTCTATAAATTACACTGCCCACACCTACGTTTATATATTCCCCTGTCCACATCTGTCTATTTCCACTGCCAATACCTGTCCATATATTCCACTGTCTACACATGTCTATATATATATTCCACTGGCCAGATCTATGTCTATTTACACTGGCCACACCTGTCTATATATTCCACACTGGCCACATCTATGTCTATTCCCACTGCCCACACCTGTCTATATACAATCCACTGACCACATCTCATGAGAAATATTCTTAATACACTCAATGAAATGTACCATATTTAGTTGGCCATTCGTATCACAATCGCAAAACAGCGCATATTTTAGTAAAGGGTAGAGATGACATCATGGTATTCAAAATGTGGCTGAGTGGTCAGTTGCTGAGGTTATTAATATATAATATATATATATATATATATATATATATATATATATATATTTATATATATATATATGTGTGTGTGTGTGTGTGTGTGTGTGTGTGTGTGTGTGTGTGTGTGTGTGTGATCTACGAAAATAAAATAAAAACAATTTTGTATTACGTTTAACTCGAAAGCCATTCCTACAGACCAACCCCCCAGGGTAAGGGAGCAGCAGCCTTTGAATTTTGAATTATTTGAAATTCTCAATGATTCCCATTCCGAATTCAATCGCAGGCCTACCTACCCACCACACACCAACCCACCCGCGAATTCAAACGATGGGCCCGACTGCCTGGAATAGTTCGACTGGCTGGAATGACTGGAATACTGGAATATTTATTTTTCTAAATTTTTGAAAAAATATTTTCGCCCCTGTTCCAGTTTCGAAGGCAAACGATTGCCCTCCTTTGAGGTGATGCAGTGTGGTTCAGAGAGAGAGAGAGAGAGAGAGAGAGTCTTAATCTGACTTTCTCTTTCTCTCTTACTTTCTCTGACCCTCTCTTTTTCCTCTTTCTATTTTTCTCTCACTTTCTCCTTTTCCCTCACTCTTGCTTTCTCTTATTTTCCATTTTGCTCACTTTCTCCTTTTTTCTCATTCTTGCTTGCTCTCACTTTCTATTTTTCTCTCATTTTCTCCTTGTCTCTCACTCGCTGACACTTTTCCCTCTCACTTCAACTCTCCATTTTTCTCTCATTATTTTTGCTTATTCTCTAACTTTCTCTTTTTCTCTCACTTTTCTCTAACTTTCCCTTTTTCTCTCCACGTTGTTTTCTCTCCACGTTCTCTAAGATTCTCTAACTTTCTCTTTTTCTCTTGCTTTCTCATTCTCTCACTTTGTTCTGACATTCCTTTCTTCTCTCACTGTTTTCTCTTTTCCTCTCATTTTTTATTTTTCTCTCACTTTCTCTCACTTTCTCTTTTTTCTCTCACTGTCTTCTCTTCTCCTCTCACTTTCTCTGAGCCTTCTTCCTCTCATTTTCTATTTTTCTCTTCCTTTCTCTGACTTTCCTTTCTCTAACTTTCTCCTCGTTCTCTAACTTTCTCTAACTTTCTCCTTGTTCTCTCACTTTCTCTAACTTTCTCCTTGTTCTCTCACTTTCTCTAACTTTCTCCTTGTTCTCTCACTTTCTCTAACTTTCTCCTGGCCCCTTTGAATCAGTCAGTTTTTTTTCTATCTTTTACTAATGACATTTAAGGATGATTCTAAGAGAGAAACAGACAGACAGACATATATAAAAAGTATATTATAAGTAATATATACACAAATAAAGTATTCATTAATTTCAAGACCGGATTAAATCGCTCACCGTACAAACATTTCAGCGTAGGAAATAAAAACCGCATGAATAAACATCGCCTCATGATTAAGCGAAACGTTTATACATACATGAGGTCTGACTGCAAAAAAAAAAAAAAAAGAATTCTGCTGCTCATCAAAAATGGAGGCCGGCTAAACGACGACGCTTTCGGAAAGGGGGATGAAATCGTCAAAAAAAAAACATATTTCAGTCCAGTCAAAAAGAAATATTCAGTTACAGCGACTAAATTAATTTCCTGGGCTTTGCAGGAGAAGCAAATGATTTTGCAAACACATGGAAATGACTACGGATTGTGTGCGTACTGAGTGGGACCACTGTATATATATATATATATATATATATATATATATATATATATATATATATATATATATATATATATATATATATATATAATACTTTATACACGTGAAAATGACTACGGATTGTGTGCGTACTGAGTGGGACCACTGTATATATATATATATATATATATATATATATATATATAATATTTTATACACGTGGAAATGACTACGGATTGTGTGCGTAATGAGTGGGACCACTGTATATATATATATATATATATATATATATATATATATATATATATATATATATATATATATATATATATATATATATATATCTATATATATATATATATATATATATATATATATATATATATATATATATATATATATATATATATATATATATATATATATATATATGTATATACATATATATATATATATATATATATATATATATATATATATATATATATATATTTTATACACGTGGAAATAACTACAGATTGTGTGCGTCAAATGAGTGGGGACCACTGTATATATATATATATATATAATATTTTATATATGTGGAACTAATCAACACGAGCAAACGTTTCGCAGATATAATCTGCTGGCTAACATCGGGATCGAGCCCCCGGGGGTCACTCAAACGAAAGGCCAGTTCTCACTACCAACCAAAGAAGAGGCCGGGGTTCGGTCGTTATGCGAGTTAGAAATTCATTATGAATATGTATTTATATTTATATGCATATATATATTTTTTTTCAAAATTTATCTGTTGTTGAATAAATACTAAAATGTGACAGAGCACAACCTCTCTCTCTCTCTCTCCTCTCTCTCTCTCTCTCTCTCTCTCTCTCACTGTATCTAGGTAAAGCTTTCTTTAGGCAAATCTCTCTCTCTCTCTCTTTCTCCCTTTATGTTAACCTCCTGGCTTGTTCCTGTACTGTCTGGCTAACCCCTACCCCACCCCCTCCCCCTTGGAGGAATAACACCTCCTCCATCTTATCTCAGTAGAGTCCACCTACCAGATCTTTCACACTTTTTTCCTGCTCAGGAACCGCAGGGGATATTGACCTCTACGCCAGAGAGTCCTTAAGGGTGAGCATCCTTTCGCCTCTTCTACTACCTCGAAATCCTATCTCCCCCCCACCACCACAACCACCGTCCCTAGGTACCTAACAGAAGACACTCGGGCCTTGTTGCGAAGTTTTTCTTTATCCTCTCTTTCTCTCTCTCTCTCTTTCTCTGGTCTTTATCTTCATACGTTTTTAACATATTTCTTGATGGTTCCCAGTTCTCCTGAGTTTCAGGCTTGACCTGGATGTATGGAGGAAAGGATGTGAGGAGAGAGAGAGAGAGAGAGAGAGAGAGAGAGAGAGAGAGAGAGAGAGAGAGAGAGAGAGAGAAAATTAATTACTTGCCAGGAGAACGACACATTACGTGAAGCAAATTTTGTAAGTTTTACAGCACAAGAACCTTTACAGGTCTTGTGATTCCAATAATCTAATGTTCCTCTGTTTAGGACACGGTTCTAAGGTGAGACTAAGTAAAGCTAAAAGCCTGGTTAGGTCACAGTCCCCACTCAATTCCTCCTGCAGAAGTAGTCTACCATGGCCCTACTACAGCATCCCTGACCCTTCCTCTTTAATCGCTCCCCATCAGTTTAGCAACTTTCATACACTTCGTTAATGATGATTCTTCCACTGCAAGTATCACTTGCTGAATAAAAAAAACAAGAGACAATCTAGTGGCAAATGATCGTGACTAGAATTAATAATAATGGATTTAGACAACAATAAAAATCTTAGACTTACTGAAAAGTTAGATACTGCAGGGACCACTGGTCAAGTCGTCTCGTGGGATGTGGCCTGACTTAGAAAACGATTGAGGTATTTTTGAAAGGTTGACACGCCAGTTTCAGGGTCACACAACGTTTTGTGATTGGTTCACGGATAATGCAATTTAAACCATTTACTACGAATCAGAATTCTTGCATCTTTCAGGACCTTGAGCTTCCAATAATAACATTCTGACACAGGTCTGCTCAGTGAGCCAATCCATGTGGCTACCACTTTAACAGATCACCACCACACCCCAGTAAACAAATGTCACTTGAATTACAAATCAGGTGGAAGTGAATTCTATTCTTCTCTCTCTCTCTCTCTCTCTCTCTCTCTCTCTCTCTCTCTCTCTCTCTCCACGCCACTTCCAAACACAAATGAGGTTTGATGAACCTTGCAAAACGCCCTTAAGCCCTTGAAGTCCTTCCTTTCCTTCCAAATTCACTCACTCACCACAGGACATCGTCAAAGAACTCTCTAACGAGCTGACTTCAGTTTCAAGGTCTGGGAGACAGTAGGTTGAGGAGGAGGAGGAGGAGGAGGAGACAGGAGAGACAAGAGACTTCTAATGACTCCAGTTGCAAACTGAATCCCCACAGGATATACAGAAGAGGTATTATGGAAAGAGAGAGAGAGAGAATGGCTGATTGTTTCGCCATCCCAATCCTATGCAGTGGTAACTGAAGGTGTTCGGGGTGGGGGTGAGGGGGGGGGGGACTTGGGCTAAATTGGCATCATAGATTCTTTCACGTTCAGATTGCCTTCTGCTTGACCTCTCTCTCTCTCTCTCTCTCTCATTCAAAATACTGAAAGGCATAGCAACAAAAGTAGACAGTGACCCATTTACGTTAAACGAAAACCAGACAAGAAAAATAATGGATGGAAACTAGAGCTGAAGAGATACAACACATCCCACTGCGGGAACTTCTTCGCATACAAGATATGTGACATATGGAATAAACTGCCACCAGAAAGAAGTTGTAAACTGCAACAGTGTGGAAGAGTTTAAAAGAAAGCTAGACAAAAAATCATAGGAGGACACTGTGAATGCACAGTAAAACCTGCTCCTACAGATAAGTGAGCACACGACGTCTCTCGGGCGGACTAAAACGTCTTTGAGACATCCTAATCCTTGTAGCTCTCAAGCAACCATCCCTCAGAGGCCTCTTGTATCTATAAAACATTCCTATCTCATTGGTAAAATTCAATAATACCACAGGGAACAACTAACCTCATTTTTGCGACCAAACTTTCCGCGACAAAGTTTCGTCTTTGGCAATTCTGATGTCCTGATGTTATCATGGGATTTCTTATTACTGCCTTGCAGTTGTTGTTGTTGTTGTTCCTCTTCTTATGTTGTTGTTGTCAGGGGGTGTAGGAAAGGTCTACGGAGGAGCCTAAAAAGGTCCGGAAAAGGTGTTTCGCGTCGAGGTAAAGACGCAGGAATTTCAAAATAGGATGTTTATGGTTTATTTATGAGAACAATATGTAAACAATAAATAATGTATATGTTAAACAGTACAGAACAAATTATCTCTGATTAAATGCAACGTATTCATTTTAATTTTCGTTTGGGGAAACAACGCGCTATTTGACCGCGGATTTCAGCGCGCGCCCCGAGTAAGCTGGAGGTCGGATCACGCCTTGCTAAATAAATCTAGAGGGGCGCTAAACACGTGGGTAAATGTTCAAGGGCACATATACACATGTATACATAGCTAGCTGTTTCTGATTTATATGCAAAGATAATCAGTGTTTTGAATATATATATATATATATATATATATATATATATATATACATACATATATATATATATATATATATATATATATATATATATATATATATAAATAGTACATAACTGAATTTTTCAACATATGTGAGAAATATCAGCAGTTCTGACTCTCATAATAATAATAAAATAATAATAATAATAATAATATAATAATAATTATTTACAAAAGAAGCTCAAAATACAATTAGCACAGTTACCCAAGCGCTCTGAAATCATTCCCGTTTTCTATTAACAACACTATAAGCTGTTGATAATCCAATGACAAGGCTGGAAAACTCTCCCTCAGTCTCTCACGAGAGTTCACACAGGCAGGATGTCGTATGGTCCCACCTCTCTGAGGGGATACTTCTTGAAAGACGCATCCCCAGTAGAGGTGGAAACATGGACCACTACCCAGTGAACTCTCGAGAAAGACTGAGAGCTTCAAGCCCTGTCATTGGCTTATCAACAGCCAATCAGGAGCGTCGTAAGAGACTGGCCTAGACATCGGATGCACGGTTGATGCGAATTTACTATAGGTGGCTGTCACTGGTAGACAGATGCGCAAACATATATATATATATATATATATATATATATATATATATATATATATATATATATATATATATATATATATATACTATATATATTATTTTAAGCTGTCATTTTTTCATTTTTGACGGTATGGGTATACAAAAAGAAAATGAAAATGAAATGGAATGACTATACCTTTAAAAAACCAAAAAAAGTTGATTACAAAAACGTACTTTAATTAACAGAATATGAGGGATTTTGTGTTAATTCTACAGAGGTAAGTTTATCATTTATTCATTTTTTAATTAATTCTTCCAATTAAACAAAACAAAAACTGAAAATACTTTTGACTCCAACTTAAAACTGGTTTCTATGGGTGTATGTAAAAAATATACATATATAATATATATACACACCTACATATAAATACACTAGGCATACACGCTACACTACATCCATAAACTAAAAAAAAAAAACCAGTTTCAATTGTCTCCAGTACAGTATACCTGGAAGTGGCGGCGAAGCGTGGAACACAGAAGAAGAAAGTGAAAAAAAACGACAGAGATTCCTCAAAAAGAATGTCTACATCATTCTCTTTGCCCTGCCCTCCTTAGCATAACAAGATCTTCTCTCTCTCTCTCTGTACGAAATTAACAGCCTCTGGGAGACACGGGGTTCCAAATACTACATTCTCTTATCCAGACAGAGAGAGAGAGAGAGAGAGAGAGACTTGCACTCGAGACTTCCTCCTCTCTCTCTCTCTCTCTCTCTCTCTCTCTCTCTCTCTCTCTACGAAATTAACAGCTTCTGGTGCATCAAATATATTCCCTTATCTGTAGACTTTCTCCCTCAGCGATTTTTGAAAAATTATCGCGCGAAAGAAGGCTGGCTCTCTCTCTCTCTCTCTCTCTCTCTCTCTCTCTCTCTCTCTCTCTCTCTCTTATTATATATATATATATATATGTAGAGTATCTTCTACGAATAGAATTAATAATTAACCTTGCAGCAAAAGGAGTTCAGTCGACTAAAAGTGGATTCTCGTGTCTCTTAAACTTCCGCGAAGAGGTGAGGCAGAATATCTTGAGGGGGGGGGGGGGGGGGGCTGTTGTAGTGGGATGGCTGTGTCCCCCTGCCCCAGAAGGGGACCTTTTCGGCACCGAAAAGATTCCTTTGGGAATTCGAAAAGTTGGAACAGTTGAGATTTATGTGATCTGTCTCTATTATTATTATTATTATTATTATTATTATTATTATTATTATTATTATTATTATTATTTTACAATTTAGTAGACAAGGTTTCCACTTGGGTCAAGGGTTATGGCAAATGGACACCAAGGCAAAGCCCTCTCTCTCTCTCTCTCTCTCTCTCTCTCTATTATTATTATTATTATTATTATTTTTATTATTATTATTATTATTGTACAATTCAGTAGACAGGGTCGACACTTATGTCAAGGTTTTTGGGGATTGACACTAAGGCAAAGCCCCTCTCTCTCTCTCTCTCTCTCTCTCTCTCTCTCTCTCTCTCTCTCTCTCTCTCTCTAAAGCCTCGTGTAGAAAACTTTCTGAGACCGAATTAATCTTCAACGAACCTTTAAGCAAAGTTTTGAATATCCAGAGACGAGTCAATCCACTTTCATTTTGCAGGAGTGGTACACAACGTCACCAAAAAAAATGGAAAATAAAAAACTTCCTTTTAACATCAGGTCCTTCATTAAGGTTGAACAGCTTCCCTTTCATCCTGTATCAATGTTTGGACTGGCTACTGGCTCTCTCTCTCTCTCTCTCTCTCTCTCTCTCTCTCTCTCTCTCTCTCTCTCTCTCTCTCTCTCTCTAATAATAATAATAATTATAATAATAATAATAATAATCAATAATTATGACAACGATATCAGCCGAGTTCGTCAGCTGGTCTCTCCAATTGGCTGTGTTTTCATCTCTCTCTCTCTCTCTCTCTCTCTCTCTCTCTCTCTCTCTCTAATAATAATAATAATTATGACAAAGATATCAGCCGAGTTCGTCAGCTGGTCTCTCCCACTGGCTGTGTTGGCATCTCTCTCTCTCTCTCTCTCTCTCTCTCTCTCTCTCTCTCTCTCTCTCTCTCTCTCTCTCTCTCTCTCTCTCTCTCATTCAACACCCACCTATAATACCTTTCCAGGGCAAATGAGATTCCAGGCTTCCTGGAAGATGCTTCCTGTTTAACATAATCTGCAACGATAAGTGAAATAATTGTCTTGTATGCTAACAAATTCTTTACAGAATTTATACCGATCGTTACAAAAGACGAGAGAGAGAGAGAGAGAGAGAGAGAGAGAGAGAGAGAGAGAGAGAGAGAGAGAGAGAGAGAGAGAGAGAGAGAATTAAATATAGACTTCCATCAAAAGAACCGTTTCAATTCTCTTTCGACAAAGGGGAGTTCTTGAAGAGATATGGATAACAATGGCATTAAGTAAACGCTCTTCTAAATATTTCCAGAGACCTGACAATGGGAGTGAGAGAGAGAGAGAGAGAGAGAGAGAGAGAGAGAGAGAGATTCCCAATTACAAAGGAGCGCTCTCGCTCGAGACTGCTATCAAATCTCTTTCTCTCTTTCTCTCTTTCTCCTTCAATAACCATCTATGAATACCTTTCCAGAGAGCAAATGAGATTCCAGGCTTCTGTGGCACCTCCTGGAAGATGCTTCCAGCAGCCTAGGCCCGTTGTTCTGCTGCCAAAATGGGGGGAGAAGGAAATATATATATATATATATATATATATATATATATATATATATATATATTATATATATATATATATATATATATACAAGGATCTAATTGATGACGAACTGCTCCACTGATGAAAAAAAATCTAAAAAAAAAAAAAATAAAATAAAATTTACTATCCTTTCCAAACCGCGCTTACTGCCTCCCAGAACGAGTTGATGGAATAAGAATAAAAAATATTTTAAAACTGGAAATTTAGCAGAGAACGAACTCACCAGCACATGACTTCCCATTGTACGAAGAATTTGACGCATGAGTGACATGTGACAGGTGTGTTTTGTCATGGGAGGGTTCATGGTAAGTATTTTTTATATATATGCATATATATATATAAGTTTTTATATAGCCTTCAAGATGGCTACTCTCTCGTAGTAGCCATCTTGCTTGGTGAGACGTACCCGCGTGAAGTCAGATTAATCAACAGATATCACAAGTTTAATACATACGACTAGAATTTGAGAAATATCTAGAAGTGTTCGTGAACTATCGGTGATAAGATTAGTGTGAAAATAGTAGGATAAAGCGTCTTCTAAGTTAGTTTATCAGTGTAATACTATAAATCAGAACAAGATGGCAGTAAGTTCCAACTGCGGGAAGAGGTGGCGTAATTTGGCGTGTTTAGCAGATTCGCAATACGATGAGGTAGCAGGAAGGGAACTGGCATTTCTCATCTATGAAATCAGCAACAGTCCTAACCAAAAAGATACAAAAGCATTCATATATATATTAGAAGGATATAATCCTTCAAACTGGAACAAATCTAATGAAAACATCTTGAAAATAATTGAAGAAGTTCCAATAAAATCCAAGTGGTCAAGAGACTCATAAAGAAAATATACATAAACCAACATATTCCGACAAAGAAAATGAATAAGGTGAATCTTGTGAATATCCTAATTGATGCATTAGGAAAAAGAATGCAAAAGCATGCAAACTGTGTAAGGTTTGGTATAGCATAGTCAATCCACAAACCTAATCAGAAAATGTGCTGCATGGCAACATTCCGACCCATCCACAGTGTGCTGAGGTAATACAAGATTTGAGAAAAGATACAAGAATTTTTTGTTCAACATGTCTATCATGGATAGACAATGTTTATTAAATCAAGATTGAATGTACAAATAGTTGAGGATGAAGAAGAAGAGGAAGAGGAAGAAGAGAAGAAAAGAAGAAGAGGAAAACGGAAGAGAAGTAAACAAAAATGAAATGGCAGAACAAATAAGGAAAACAAAGAACAAGATAAAAGTATGGATGCAGAGATACTCATTGATACTACATAGAGGCAATAAAGCAGCATACCTACGAAGAAATAAATTACGATATGACAACAGAAAAGCAAATCCCGAGAGGCTCTACCCAGATCTATACAATGACGGGAAAGAGGAAAAAAATAGACAAGAAAGACAAAATCTGCAACCTTTTGAAAAGAGGGAATTGCAGATTTGGAGAAAGATGTTACTACAAACATCCTAAGATATGTCAAAACTATGAAATATATGGTAAATGGCATACTTAGATGGATATGGGGATGATTGCAGAGATCTGCATCCCAAAAATATATAAAAACCTAAAAGAAGGAAAAGGATGTAAGTTCGACAAAAAATGCAAATATATGCACCCTGTGTAGCCATGAATCATAATCAAATAAATAACCAACCAAGTAATAAAATCCAAAATAAGAAAGAAAAAACAAATAAAGAGAGAAATCAAGAATAGGTCAGGTAAAAGAGAAAAAAGCAAACCACCAATGAGATATGCAGAGGTTGTCAGTAAAAAATTCAAAGCATCAGCTCCGAAAATTCTACTCAAGAGATAATAACTGTATTTATTATGCAAGAGGATATTGCAGAAACGGAGAAAATTGCAGATTCAGACACAAAATGAATAATTATGATGAAGAAGATCAAATATTGGAGTTGGAGGTTTTTTGGATTTTTTTAATGTCAGAATTTCTGGAAATGAAAAAAAGAACAACATACCAGAACAGGAAAGAGACATGGGAAAATCCTTATTACTACCAGTATAAATGAAGGAGAAAACACGCAAACCATCATAGTGATGAATGCGCAGGGTTTAGTTACGAGTAACTCAAAAAGGAAAATAGAGTACTTAGAAGAACTAACCCAAAATGAAAAGAAAATAGATATAATGAATATAAGTGAAACCTGGTATTCCCAAGAGACTGGGAATGATGATCAAATAAAAGGGTTCCAAACTTATAGATCAGATAGAAAAAATAGGAATCAAGGGGGAACCGCAATATATGGGAAAGACAAAAACAAGGAAAAATATATGAGAAATATAGTAACTCAGAATGTGAACTAATAGCGGTAGAATTTGAATCTGAAAATTGATGAACATAGTAATATATAGACCTCCTAATACTAAGAATTTGACTTAATAATTGAAAAATTGGATGATATATGTAGAAATCACAAGGACTGGACTATTCTCCTATCTGGTGACTTCAACTTTCCTTTCGTGAATGGAAAGAAGAACGAATAGGAGATTGGTTGTACTTATACATATAAAAAAGAGAGTAATAGTAGTGCAGAAGATAAGAGGCAATTTGAAAAGCTATTAGATATGCTACTAGAATACAACATTCAACAAATAAATCACCTGCCAACAAGAAAGGAAAATACTTTACCGAACCTAGTATTTGTGAACGAGATGAATATGTTAAAGAATAATAGTTTATAATGCGAGTATTTTCAGACCATAATGTCATAGAATTAACAGTTCATTCCAAAGCAAGTGAAAATAGAGATAAGCAAGAAATGAAAAAGTGGGAAGGATATGGAAAATACAACTTCTACAGTAAAAATATAAAATGGTCAGAAATTAATGAAGAATTAAACAAAGATTGGGATAACTTTTCGTAAGTGATGACATAAGGGTAAATACGGAGATATTATATAAAATATTGGAGAAAATAGTGGAAAAATATATACCGAAGAAGAAAAGTAAACATCATTCATGCATACCAAGAGACAGAAGGATCTTGTTCCAGAAAATCAGAAAGTGGAAAAAAGGTCTTGCAAAAGAAAAAAAAGTGCATGGAAAGTTAGTATAGAACTAAAAAGTAAGATAGAAAATGCAGAACAAAAGATTATACAATCAAAAGAAAATGAAAAACGGGACTTGGAAGAAAAACCCTATTAAATATCAAGCAAAAGCCCAACTATTATACTCATATGCGAAGAAGATGAATAAAAAAAAGAAGATAGAAATAAGGCCCTCTAAGAATTGAAGGGAGATTAACGAATGGAAAAAAGAAATTTGACAACATACTGGCAGAACGATATAAGAGAGAATTCACCCTAGAATAGATAATGAAGATAATGATATAGAAGTAAGGATGAAAATAGTGAATATTTAGCTGACATAGATATAATGAAGCTGATATTGTGCAGGCTATTAATGAAATTAAAAATGGAGCTGCTGCAGGGCCTGATGGAATTCCTGCTATTTGTTAAAGAAACAAAGTAGTTCATTCTATCGCAAAGCCACTTGCAATATTATTAAGACAAAGTGTAGATACAGGCAAGATTTATGATGAGCACAAATTAGCATATATTACCCTACTTTCAAAAGTGGATCAAGACTAGAGGCAAGATAATTATAAGGCCTGTGAGTCTAACATCACATATTATGAAAGTGTATGAAAGGGTAATGAAGAAAAATATTATGAAACATTTAATAAAAAATAATTTTGTTTAATAAAGGACAACATGGTTTGTACCCGGAAAAAGTACACAAAACCCAACTGTTAGTCCACCGTGAGAACATATTCAAAAATATGAAAAGCGGAAATGAAAACCAGATGTGGTTTATTTAGACTTTGCAAAAGCTTTTGATAAAGTAGACCATAATATATTAGCGAAGAAAATTAGAAAACACAATATCGTGGATAAAGTAGGAAGATGGTTAAAAGAATTTTTACACAACAGAAAACAGATAGTTATTGCAAACGACGAGAAATCGGATGAAGCCAAGGTAATATCCGGTGTGCCGCAAGGTACGGTGTTAGCTGCAATACTGTTTGTTATTATGATTGAAGACATAGACAATAATGTTAAGGATTCGGTAGTGAGTAGTTTCGCAGATGACACAAGAATAAGTAGAGAAATTACTTGTGATGAAGATAGGAACGCTCTACAAAGAGACCTTAACAAAGTATATGATTGGGCAGAGGTAAATAGGATGGTATTTAACTCTGATAAATTTGAATCAATAAATTATGGAGACAGAGAAGGAAAGCTATATGCATATAGGGGACCATAATAATGAGACAATCACAAATAAGGAAGCAGTTAAAGACCTTGGTGTGATGATGAATAGGAACATGTTATGCAATGATCAAATAGCAACTCTGTTGGCAAAATGTAAAGCAAAAATGGAATGTTGTTACGGCACTTCAAACAAGAAAGCTGAACACATGATTATGCTTTATAAACATATGTTCGTAGTCCACTTGAATATTGCAATATGATATGGTACCCACACTATCAAAAGGATATTGCACAAATAGAGAGTGTACAAAGGTCCTTTACAGCTAGAATAGAAGAAGTTAAGGACCTAGACTACTGGGAAAGACTACAATCCTTAAATTATATAGTCTAGAAAGGAGAAGAGAACGCTACATGATAATTCAGGCATGGAAACAGATAGAAGGAATAGCAGAAAATATCATGGAACTAAAAATATCAGAAAGAGCAAGCAGAGGTAGATTAATAGTGCCCAAAACTATACCAGGAAAAATAAGGAAAGCACACAGGACATTAATCCACTACGCACCAGCATCGATAATGCAGCGTCTATTCAATGCGTTGCCAGCTCATCTGAGGAATATATCAGGAGTGAGCGTAGATGTGTTTAAGAATAAGCTCGACAAATATCTAAACTGCATCCCAGACCATCCAAAGATTGGAAGATGCAAAATATACGGAAAGATGTACTAGCAACTCTCTGGTAGACATTAGAGGTGCCTCACACTGAGGGACCTGGGGCAACCCGAACAAGATGTAAGGTCTGTAAGGTCTGTAAGGACCAACTGTCCCCATCGTCCGGTGGACAAGAATGAGATGTCTACTATACACCTTCCTGTTCAAATGAGGTCCCGTGATTCTTCCAATCAATATATACACACGAGTGTGTTTCTGAGTATAGAAGGAAAAACTGAGATTCTGACCACGATCCATCATCTAATAAATGGCAATTCCTTCGAGAACAAGGCGTAAAAGTTGCATTTGCTGACTTTTGACACAAATCAATACGTGATATAATCTACGGTCAAATAGCGCCTCGTTTCGCCAACGGAAATTAAAATAAATACTCCGTATTTTATTAGAAACTATTTTTCTTTTACTGTTTAATATTCACATTATTTATTTTTTACATTTTCATTCTCTTAAATAAATCATAAATATCGTACCGTAAAATTCCTGTTTTCAACTCAACGCAAAACACCTTTTTTTCAGACGTTTTTCAGGCTCTTCAATAGACCTTTCCTGACCCCCAAAAACAACAACAACAACAACATCAACAACAACAAAGTAGTCTATAACCTTACTCCCAGACCAAGCGAATATCTCCTAGTCGATCCTGCCGGCGGAAAAATAACTTCTGGAATCACCTGAAATATTGTTTGTAGGAACTTTCTGGAATCAAGAACCGGAAGTGGGAATTCCAGAGAGGACACGAAGTGGGAATTCGAGACAGGGCACGACGCCAGTGACCTAATCCGAGATTAAACCCGTCTTATGTCTTATCCTTTGGAGATTAGGGATTACTGGGATCCGACGCAGCCTTGAGTGACAGATTACTCGGGATTACTGCTGCAGGACCTCGGTGGATTTGTATGGGGTGGGGGGGGGAGATTAACCCCCAACCCTGCCCCCAACCCCAGCCCCCTGCAGAGAAGACTAGGATAATCAACAATCGGTACATAACAGTTTTTTAAGTGTCATCTTATTCCTCTACACTTAGAACTTATACTTACTTCCTACACTTATCAGAGCTTTGCCTCTCACTTAGAAATCAAACTTTACTTGGATTTTGAATACTTTTTTCATCTACTGATTGATTGATTGGTTTTCATTTTGACACTCCTACACCCCTGCAGTTCCCGTGGTCCTTAAAAGAGAGGAACAGGCTTGATTCAGATTGGTCGGAAATTGGGGGGTTCGTTTGGTGGGGGCTGGGGGGTGATGGGGGGTGTTGAAAGAAGGATGCCAATGCTGACCTCGATAAAACGGCTCTCTCTCTCTCTCTCTCTCTCTCTCTCTCTCTCTCTCTCTCTCTCGTTTTGTAATCTTTTGGAAGCTGTGATGCCCTGAGGAGTATAATAATAATAATAAATAACTAATAATAATAATAATAATAATAATAATAATAAGGTGGCGCCGTGGGGAGGGAGTGGGTTAGGTCGTCAATAGACTTAAGTCAGTAAGCAACATTGGGGCTGGTCAGTCGTTGGATGGGTGACCGCTCTCCTCGCGTTTGATTCCTTGGGAAAGGATCTTTACCATAATTTCCTCAGTCTACTCAGCTGTAAATGAGTACCTATCCCTGATGGGGTAGGGTCCAGCTATGGGTTAAATAGCAAAAACTCAGCAATGATGGAAAGAAATGATGGAATAAACGACAACGACGTAAATGGAACCTCTGGCAACAGAGGAGCTTCGGTCCGGCAACCACGTATTCAACCCAATTGTAGGGGAAGACGGTCAGGTACTTGGAGGTCGTCATCCAGCAACTGATCACCACAACGACAGTAATGAAACAGCCCTGAGATTGGAGCTACAGAGGCAAAAAGGAAGAAATGGACAAGAGAAGAAAATAAGGAAAATATGGAGATGCTACATCAGAAGCAACCCGACGGAGAGATGATATGGAAGAAGATTGGTCAACATCTGGAATGAGAGGAATAACACCCCCCAAACAGAGCAGAGGCTGGCAGACCAAGTAAGGAACATAAAGAAAAAGAATGGCTCTCCCCAACAGAAAAGAGAAGAACTGGAAAGGGAAAGTGCACACGACAACGAATTACACGAAGACGAACTGAGAGACGATGCCACAGAAGACGACAGGGAGGATGAGGTATCAAACAACGACACGAAGAAACACCGACGAAGTAACAGAGAGGAACGGAATGGGTAGAAAAGATTAAGACAATGGATGGAGCCAGATACAGAGAGAACAAAGATCCCCTCCATGAAAGCCCACAACACCAAGAAATTAAGGGAGAAAACAAGTGAGGTCAATGAAATAATGGGCCGGGCCTAATACACACCACCAGTATCACAGAAACAAATAACTTGGACATATGCAGGAGCAAGATTAGTAGCAGAACTGATGGGGATTCGAACACCAACACCACCGTCACAACCACCAGCAGAAACCAAATCAGCAACCTCCTTGGAAAAGGCGCCTGGAAAAGCAAATCATGGTGATGAGATCTGACTTGAGTAAACTGAAAGAGATGGCAGAAAAAAGGCTAAGAAGCAAGAAAACAAGGGAGGAACTCAACGAGAAATACAAAGTACAAGAGAGGTGACTAAACAACACAATAGAAGATGTAAAACAGAGGCTTAAGGCCAAAGCACACAAGATCCAACGGTACATGAACAGGAATAAGGGATACCAACAGAACAAACTATTCGGAACCAACCAGAAAAGACTATACAGCCAACTAAGAGGGAAGACAACCACCCAGACATTCCTGAAGCCGAATCAAGTAAGAGACTCTGGGAAAACATATGGAGCAATCGGTATCACACACAAACATGCAACATGGCTCCAGGAAGTCAAGGAAGAAGAAACAGGGAGAATAAAACAAAGATTCACAGACATCACGACAGACACAGTCAGACACCAACTAAAGAAAATGCCAAACTGGAAAGCCCCAGGTCCCGATGAAGTCCATGGATACTGGCTCAAAAACTTCAAGGCCCTACACCCACGAATAGCAGAACAACTCCAGCATTGTATCTCAAATCACCAAGCACTCAAATGGATGACCACAGGAAGGACATCCTTAGTACAAAAGACAGGAGTAAGGGAAATTAGCCAGTAACTACAGGCCTATCACCTGCCTACCAATAATGTGGAAGTTACTAACAGGTATCATCAGTGAAAGGCTATACAACTACCTAGAGGAGACAAACACCATCCCCCACCAACAGAAAGGCTGCAGAAGGAAGTGTAGGGGCACAAAAGACCAGCTCCTGATAGATAAAATGGTAATGAAGAACAGTAGGAGAAGGAAAACCAACCTAAGCATGGCATGGATAGACTATAAGAAAGCCTTCGACATGATACCACACACTGGCTAATAGAATGCCTGAAAATATATGGGGCAGAGGAAAATACCATCAGCTTCCTCAAAAATACAATGCGCAACTGGAATACAATACTTACAAGCTCTGGAAAAAGACTAGCAGAGGTTAATATCAGGAGAGGGATCTTCCAGGGCGACTCACTGTCCCACTACTCTTCGTAGTAGCCATGATTCCCATGACAAAAGTACTACAGAAGATGGATGCCGGGTACCAACTCAAGAAAAGAGGCAACAAAATCAACCATCTGATGTTCATGGACGACATCAAGCTGTATCGTAAGAAGCATCAAGGAAATAGATACCCTAATCCAGACTGTAAGGATTGTATCTAGAGACATCAGGATGGAGTTTGGAATAGAAAAATGCGCCTTAGTCAACATACAAAAAGGCAAAGTAACGAGAACTGAAGGGATAAAGCTACCAGATGGGAGCAACATCAAACACATTGATGAGACAGGCATACAAATACCTGGGAATAATGGAAAGGAGGAGATATAAAACACAAGAGATGAAGGACACGATCAGAAAGAATATATGCAGAGACTCAATGCGATACTCAAGTCAAACTCAACGCCGGAAATATGATAAAAAAAGCCATAAACACATGGGCAGTGCCAGTAATCAGATACAGCGCAGGAATAGTTGGAATGGACGAAGGCAGAACTCCACAGCATAGATCAGAAAAAAACCAGGAAAACAAATGACAATACACAAAGCACTACACCCAAGAGCAAATACGGACAGACTATACATAACACGAAAGGAAGGAGGGAGAGGACTACTAAGTATAGAGGACTGCGTCAACATCGAAAACGAGCACTGGGGCAATATCTGAAAACCAGTGAAGACGAGTGGCTAAAGAGTGCATGGGAAGAAGGACTAATAAAAGTAGACGAAGACCCCAGAAATATACAGAGACAGGAGAAAGACAGAAAGAACAGAGGACTGCACAACAAACCAATGCACGGACAATACATGAGACAGACTAAAGAACTAGCCAGCGATGACAATTGGCAATGGCTACAGAGGGGAGAGCTAAGAAGGAAACTGAAGGCAATGATAACAGCGGCACAAGATCAGGCCCTAAGAACCAGATATGTTCAAAGTATGACAGACGGAAATAACATCTCTCCCATATGTAGGAAGTGCAATACGAAAAATGAAACCATAAACCACATAGCAAGTGAATGCCCGGCACTTGCACAGAACCAGTACAAAAAGAGGCATGATTCAGTGGCAAAAGCCCTCCACTGGAGCCTGTGCAAGAAACATCAGCTACCTTGCAGTAATAAGTGGTACGAGCACCAACCTGAGGGAGTGATAGAAAACGATCAGGCAAAGATCCTCTGGGACTATGGTATCAGAACGGATAGGGTGATACGTGCAAACAGACCAGACGTGACGTTGATTGACAAAGTCAAGAAGAAAGTATCACTCATTGATGATCGCAATACCATGGGACACCAGAGTTGAAGAGAAAGAGAGGAAAAAATGGATAAGTATCAAGATCTGAAAATAGAAATAAGAAGGATATGGGATATGCCAGTGGAAATCGTACCCAAATAATCATAGGACACTAGGCACGATCCCAAGATCCCTGAAAAGGGAATCTGGAAAAACTAGAGGCTGAAGTAGCTCCGGGCCTCATGCAAAAGAGTGTGATCCTAGAAACGGCACACATAGTAAGAAAAGTGATGGACTCCTAAGGAGGCAGGATGCAACCCGGAACCCCACACTATAAATACCACCCTGTCGAATTGGAGGACTGTGATAGAGCAAAAAAAAAAAAATAAAAAAAATAATAATAATAATAATAATAATAATAATAATAATAATAATAATAATAATAAAATAAATGATAAAATTAATTTACAAAATAATAAAATAACAATAATAATACAGATAAATATATAATAATAATAATTACTATTATAATGTTATTAATATACAAAGAAAAAATGAACAAATAAACAACAACAACAACAATAATAATAATAATAATAATAATAATAATATTAATAATAATAATAACGTTCTCTTCCTAATTAAGTCCCTATAATTATCAGTATCGTAACACCAGCCATCTGAGGGAGCCACCCCAACCCCAACCCCCGCCAAACCCCCCCCCCCCCCCCACACCCTCCGGACTTGCGCCTTATTTTCAAAAACATGTTTTGGACAGCCTAATTAAATTCAGGGGGAGGGTGGAGGGGGAAGGGGGAAAGGACCCCCTCTCCCTGAAGCCCCCCAACAGATTATTATTATTAACAGTATTCTCTTACCTCACTTAATTTTTTTTTTTTTTAATAAAGGAGATATCTCAAGAACGGCTCAGCGGATCTGGATGGAATCTACTACCTAGGTGGAGGTGTCCAATTGACTGCTAGCAGCTTGGTTCAATGGCTACTGGAACTGACGGAACATTCCTCAAGAACGGTCGAACGGCTTTTGACGAGACTCGGTGGCTACCTTCGATAGGTGGACCTCTGGAGACGGGCAAATTTTTTGGAAGAGTTCAATGGGGTATTTGGTCGTTACAGACACACACACACACAGACACAGACGGAAATAAAGGCGGGAAAACAGACCCACAGACCCACAGAGCCTGCTCCAAAGGCCAGGATTTCTAAGGTAACCAGGGAGATGTTGGACAATAAACAAGAGCCTCTTCTTTCATGCCTCTGGCCTTGCCTAGAGGTCTTCCATAAGCATATTTCTTTTTCCATAATTACATTTTCGCTGGAAGAGAGAGAGAGAGAGAGAGAGAGAGAGAGAGAGAGAGAGACTAGCACTCTGTTGGGTGTGAAATACCTCTTCAAAAGAAAAAAGCCCCTTGGTAAAGATTTTGAGACACGAATCCTTCATTTCTAATTACGTATCAACTTTTTTCCTCCTTCCATTGCTCATAAACTCCAAGCTACACCAGTCTACCAACAACCAGGTATCCATGATTCACTCTCTCAGCCAACAGCCGGGTGCATGATTCACTCCTTCAGCCAACAGAACTGGGTTTAGAATACCTCACTTCATGTTGGCTCTGTCTTCAATTCTTCAACCAGGATTGGGTGCGAGTCAAGAGTGTTACTACGAAGAGAGAGAGAGAGAGAGAGAGAGAGTCCTTATCTAAAACCCCTACAAGTCAAGGGTAAAAAGGGTGGCACTGAGACCCGGAAGTGACGAATAAACAAGGCACAACAAAAACTTAAAAGGTGCTTGGGAATGGCCTTAGGGTGAGAGATAAATCTATATAGGGGGGGGATCTTGGCTGGAATGAGATGGGAATGGGGATGGCGGGTGTGGGGGGGGGGGGGAGGGTGAGGGAGACGTTTTTGTGAGTGATGAGAGGTCCAGAAGAGTCTTGGGGAACAGTTAGAAGCCACACATCATTCCAGGAGCCTTTGCCAAAAAAAGAGAGAAAGGTTTGGACCACTGGATATTGGAAACTTTCCTTCCCATAAAAAGAATTGGACGACAATCAAGGAGCAGAAATGAAAATACTTCGTGGGTCCAGGGCTGCTGGAGGAATTGGCTGGGGGAAAATAATAAGTCTTTCTTGGATATAACACGAGAAGGATACTTTATTAAATGTCAAACAAAAATGACGCTTAATCGCTGTCGTTCGTTGCCTGTTAATGTCAAATACTGTTGGTCGATAACCACTTTGAAAATTAGTAAGGTATGACAGACCTAAACAACCCCATACCAAAAACTAATTGCAGCTGTCTAGAGCCATCACTTCAAAAAGAAAAGGTGTAAGGCAGGAAGAAATAACAATAATAATCACAAATATTAAAATCACTTCAACTGCATTTAAGTATATCGAGGTGAGACAGGATGGAAGTTGTTAAGACGAGTGAAAGAGCATCAAACGTAGCGTCCTTAAGAGACCATTCAATTCTAACGCATCCAACGCGCTTTTCAACCATGAGACTGACATTTTACAGATGTTAAACGACTCGAGATGGTTCTCACAGCACTCAATCATCCGGAAATGTCTGACGATGCATTAATCATCTGAAGAGGGACACTCGGAAATCATCTCCCGGAGATACCTCTACAACAGACAAAGCGACGACGCGATTCCTTCCAAATTTCTTGGCACGCAGACAATGTGGAGAGGAAGGCTATAAAGATGATAAAAGACGCCATGAACTTCCAAATGAGCAAAAAAAAAGACAGTGACCAAACACCCTCTTGGATATATATGGGCCGTCATGAAGAAATATGGGAGGGGGCAAAGGGTCCATGAATATCTTGCTGACACAGCAGCAACGGCCCTTAGATGACTGGTATGAGAAAGATGTAGAATGATCTTGCAATAGCAAATACGAAGGAAATATAAAACCTTCCTTTCATACAACGATAAATAACTGAACCTGCAGCAGCGTACAAATGTTGTTTACCTTCCAAAATGTAGCTACTAAATCTTGCACGCTGTTTATCTTTCAAGATGTGGCTACTAAATTAAAGCTGAGAGCTTATCAGATCTGATATTTTATGATTTCAAAGGCCGAACCATTATATTACAACACTGCTCGAGGCAGCTCCAGTGACAAAAAATGGCAAAATTTCCATCCAGCCCACTAAAAGTTAATTATCATTTTTCTTGCTGAGGTACTGGTCAAAATTTTAAGTCAAAGATTGGAGCTTCCATCTTTTGTCAGTAAATGAATATGAATTAGGTAAGATGATCATCAAATATCAAGTTACAAAGTTACAAATCAATGTCTAACCCAACACATAAACACAAAGCATTACACTGAGTACTACAAGCTATAACTTCTACCTCAGTTCCAAGTTAAACCAATTGCACTAATGCCAGTATCACCCCCCGAAAAAGACCATCTTCCAGACGTCCTTCACAAAACCCTACGAGATAAAGACCTATATTTAGGTAACATACAAAAATAACAACTTCAAACTTCCATTCGTGGCGACACCCACAACTCTACTTATATAAAACTCAACAGAAGTTCCACCCCCTTGTTCCAGAGGTCTGTCTGTGTGTGTGTGTGTGTGTGTGTGTGTCTCTCTCTCTCTCCTCTTCCAGCCCCACGAAACTCCTTACTGTTGGTGTCGTTTTTAATTCCATTCCGTCTGCTGGAGGAAACACAAAAGATCACAGAGATGAAGGTGGGAAGAAGAAGAAGAAGAAGAAGAAGAAGAAGAAGGTGGAGTGGTTGGGGGTGGGTAGGTTGGTGTGGATGGGGGTAAGGAGGATGGAAATTAAAGGGCAGGAAGTCTCTCTCTCTCTCTCTCTCTCTCTCTCTCTCTCTCTCTCTCTCTTGAGACAAAACAAACAAGACAAAAGCTCCCCCCCACAAAGGAAAGAAAATGTACAATCTTTTTTCCTGACTACCCCTACCTCTCTCTCTCTCTCTCTCTCTCTCTCTCTCTCTCTCTCTCTCTCTCTCTCTCTCTCTCTTGTCCAGCAACTTTCCAATGAAAACGTTCCCGTTTTTTGCCTGCCTCTGTACCAATCTCCCAAAATCCCCCCCAACTACATTCAGGAACCGAGAGTGATCTCCCTGGAACAAAATTGATATAATAAACGCTGTAATAACCTCCGTCCCTAATTTCTACCTTTGAATAAGACACTTAGAGAGGAAGGAAGAGTATGATGGGTTCGATTCTCACCAAGAGTTAGGGAAAGTTTCTTAACATCATTCCTCCCCTGGATTCAAGGCAGTTTGTAGATGTGTTGCTGCCATTATGAATGTAGTCAGTAGTTAGACCTTTCATTTCCCGTCTGTCTCTCTCTATGTCTCTCAATAGAGTCAATCGGTACACGGCCAGCTCCTTCTAAAGCATCTTTCTAGATCTTCCTGGAGAGCATCAGCCTCTAATGACAGTTGAAAAATGAGCTGAACCACATAATGTTTACGAGTCTATGTGCTTGAATATATACCAGAGGTTACAAACAGAGCATCTAATACAGACGACGCACAAGGACACACCACACACACACACACACAGACGCCCACAGCCAGTCACGTAAAACTCCATCTGAAAGATTCACAATTTAATAAAAGAGAGATTTCCCCTTCAAAGGACTTCTAGGGAGTTGGGGGGGGGGAGAAAAAAACCATCTTCAAAGGCTTCTAAACCATAGAAACGGTCAGGCATTCTTGGCAGCTTCCTAAGAGACGCTCAGAGTGAAATTACCCCCAAGGGGAAAAAATATATACAAGTTTAAAAGAAAATATCGTGTAGTGAATTTCCTCTTAGATTTCCTCTTATTCGACTTTCTGTTCATTTATCCAACAGGTCGGAGGGAACGTTTAACGAAACGTTTCAAGAGACTAGGCGTCTGAATTCACGGACTTTGTCTATATGTTGTTACTGTAACTGAAATCACATTCGTACAGCTTTCGCAAGTCAGTCAAATTAGTTGCTCTCATTGTCCCACAAAGTGTTGATGGTGAAATGCAGACTTACAAGGAAGTATATACTATAACTATATATATATATAATATATATAGATATATATATATATATATATATATATATATATATATATATATATATATATATATATATATATAAAGTCATCTCAAAAATTCGGGGAGTAACCTTACTCATACTGGCACCCCAACCATCTCTGAGAAGAAAGCGTTTACTTACGTACATACATACGTACATACACATACGAATTAAGTATGTAAATATATAATGTATACATACATAGATGTATATTAATTCAATTAGGTATGTAATAACCACAGCTTGAGGGAAAAAAATATGGCTCCCCATTTTCCCTTCGAAGTCCCTCCGCTCATGTTGACGGCTTCCAGGAGGATATAAGTTTACGTAAGGCAGCGGCTGGAAAGATACGGACATTTTTCCCAGCTGCCATTAATTGAATGTAAACTGAGGACGCCTCGATAAGTTTCAAGTACGGTTCTAATCTGCGTTTCTCCTCCATTTTTATCGGGTGGCTTATTGGTCGAAGAGGTAAAGGTTACAGCGTGGACTCTGGTCCTTAGCTGTTGAAGTATGGGTGGGTAATTGGACTCTGGCATGGTTTAATTAAAGCACGCACACAATATTTCGATTGAAAGGCAAGACTGCTACCAGCCAGGGCACACAGGTCATAGGAGAAGTTGGAAGTTAAGTGCTACTGCACCCAAGGCTTTATCTGGGCAGTCTGACACTGCCCGGTAGACCAGCTTGCTCTCTCCAGCTTCCCAACCCAGCATTATTAACCCTTCTGAGTGATAACACACACAGTACATATGTATACATACATACACACCTGGTTAACTCATCCCTCACATCGTCCCATTCAAATCCAGCTGTAAAAACATCGCATCAAAAGCCTAAAGATCACAAATTCATGAACCCTCCTTCTAACCTTCATTCCAGAATCCCCCAGACGTGGCAAACGATTTCGTAGAAAAAATAAATATTCCGAAAAAAATTCTCTCGTCTTTCCCCCCTCACTGAGTCACATTTCCATTTCTATAGACGCCAAATCCGATTACCACGCCAATGGAAACCGTTTTTTTTTTTTTTTTTTTTTTTGTTTTTTTTTTTTTTTTTTTTTTTTTTTTTTTGTAACCTGTGTTTGAGGTCTCGTTAAAAAGTGGAGGAGTCTGCATAACCCCCTTCTCTTTTCAGGAGCGGAGAAAAATGATTTATTTACCAATAATTGTGCCCAGGTATCATTATTATTTGTATAATACACACACATTCCAATGCGTTCCTCTTCAGAGACTAGCAGCGGACGTACATTGTTAAGTTTCCTCTTAAATGGAGTGGATTCCTTCTGAGCAGATGAGTCAGGAGGACGTCTGCTAGAATCTACATTGCTCCCACTCTCTGGGGACCCTACCCGGCCCATTGTGATCGCGCCTGGACCCGTGCCTTGTCTTTTGACGGGGAGGTCCTTCAGCCCTTGTCAAGACAGTGTAGATAGTCGTTCCGCAATGGAGATGCAACCTCTCCAGTGAGGTTTACAGATTGCACAACTTGACCTCGGTACCTGCTAGACAAGCTAGCCTAGCTCTGTTCACTCTGCTCAAGGGGTACCTCTCCAGGGAGGTTCATAGGTTGCACAACTTGGCCTAGGATGAACTGGGGTACCTGCTAGGCAAGCTAGCCTAGCTCTGTTCACTCTGCTCAAGGGGTACCTGCTCTGCAAGCTAGCCTCACTCAGGTCATAACCCTATGCGTATAGAAATCTATGGTCTTGGGGACTGACAGCTGCATCAGGAGCTCTTGTGAGGGCGACACTGTTGCCTAGAGAAGTCTACAGTTTCCTTATTCTTCCTCCTTGAGACTGTATGGCTCTGGACTGTATTGGGACTTACAACTTATAATCTTACCCTATTTTTATGTATTCTTTAATGAGAAACCTTACTCTTGTTCTCTTAAACACATGTGCTATGAGCTTACAGGTTATAAGCCTGGAGAATACTTATGACAAATCACAGACCACATCAAGCCTCAGAGCTATGCTGAAACGAGTTACCCTTCCACCGCTTCCAATATACGTCAGTTTCCTGAGTGTTGCCTAGTGCCAGTGCTGCATCAGTCTTGGGACCCACCTTGGAACAGATCAAAAATGCTCCCAAAACAGAAATAAGCCAACATTTCTTCGAACAAAAACAACAAAATACTAAAAAGAAAAAAAAAGATAAGGTGTCAACTAAGCCAAAGCAAGTTTCCTAACCAAAGAAACTTACGAATCTTCTAAAATCATAACCTGGTTAAGACAAAGGAACAACTAGTTTTTCAGAACAATGATACAAACAAACTCCTAATGAGGTCCAGTGATGCAAACGAGAAACAAAAGTATACCCCCCAAAGCATAAAAGCTCGCATTCTGCTGCTCAAACAAACAAACAAACAAAACAAACAGTGACATAAACAAAGCGACAGAGAAGCCTCAACACAGAAATGTGCCTTCCACTGACCAATCAATAAACCAATCCACACAGAGGACCGGACGTCCAACAAATATATATATGTACCATGCAGAGAACAAACACACAAACAGACGCAAACAAAGGGCGTCCCACAACATACACAGTAGGAGAGAGAGAGAGAGAGAAAGAGAGAGAGATGAGGGGGGAGGGGCTATCGATCAGGACCACCCCTCTTCTTTGGAAGTAATCACTTTATCTGAAATCCATTCGGTCCAATTGATACAAAGACGAACCAGCTGAAAGAGTCCCTTGGATGTACAACTAATCCAGTAAATGCATCTAACAGAGACATGGACTCTCTCTCTCTCTCTCTCTCTCTCTCTCTCTCTCTCTCTCTCTCTCTCTCTCTCTGTCATAGAGGTCCCATTTGCTTCATTCGTGGACGACAGATGGACAAGAATTCATTATCTAATGCCGAGTAGACCTATAAATGAGAGAGAGAGAGAGAGAGAGGAGAGAGAGAGAGAGAGAGAGAGAGAGGTTATTCTATACATGACATGATCTTGGCATCATATATATCTATAAAGAGAGAGAGAGAGAGAGAGAGAGAGAGAGAGAGAGAGAGAGAGAGAGAGAGAGAGGTTATTCTCTACATGCCATGATTTTGGCACCATATACTATATCTACAGAGAGAGAGAGAGAGAGAGAGAGAGAGAGAGAGAGAGAGAGAGAGAGAGAGAGGTTATTCTATACATGACATGATTTTGGCATCATCTATCTATAGAGAGAGAGAGAGAGAGAGAGAGAGAGGAGGTTATTCTCTACATGCCATGATTTGGCACCATATATCTATTCTACAGAGAGAAGAGAGAGAGAAGAGAGAGAGAGAGAGAGAGAGAGAGAGAGAGAGGTTATTCTATACATGACATGATTTTGGCATCATATATATCTATAGAGAGAGAGAGAGAGAGAGAGAGAGAGAGAGAGAGAGAGAGAGAGAGAGAGAGAGAGAGAGAGAGAGCTATGAATTCAGACAACCCTCCAACAAAAATATGGAAAACAAATACCACCAAATTCGGTATAACTGGACCTCTCAATTTTCTCCTGGTGAAGGGAGGAGAGGGGGAGGGTAGTCCCCTTCCCCTAAACACCCCCCACCCCGCCCCCCTTGAAAAATATGACGCTGCTGCCCGTTTAAACCCAAATCTACCCAATTTACTAAAAGGTGTCCTGTAACACAAAAACGTGTCATGCGGTTTAGAGTGCCTACGAAAACGCGTAAAAAAACGTATATCAAAAAATGTATTTTACATTTTCATACATTGAAGAACGAGTGCCACAATGAGCGCCACAATGAGTGCCACGTTCCCCGTGACTCGTCTCCTCCTCACTGAAATGGGAGAGGAATTAGAGAAGACGAGAAGAAATTCCAAAATCTCCTTCGCATCAGTAAACACTCGCTACCTCATTATGCCGGGGCCTCATTAGGACAATTTACTTGTGTGTGTGTGTGTGTGCTTGTTTTCTTGTTCTTCCTCCTGCTCCTACTCCTACTCCTCCCCCTACTCTACTCACACTCCTTCTTCCTTCTGCTCCCACTCCTACTCCCCCCTCCCCTACTCCTACTCACCCTCCTCCTCCTCCTGACTGCCCTCATCTTCTCCGTTCTTGTCAAGTGGAGAGAGAGAGAGAGAGAAGAGGAACTATTGTTGAGCAGAGGCCGTGAAGAAGCTTCGACCCTCACTGGTGTACATTGGTGTTTTATTGTGGCTGTACTTTTTCGAGTCAATATGCTTTGGTTATTGAGCATTCGCACACATACACATACACACACAACACACACACACACACACACACACACATATATATATATATATATATATATATATATATGTTTTTACGTATACACACCACTCCATACCAAATCCTACCACAACGTTTCGTGAAAATGCAGCCAGTTATCGATCCTAAGCTGCTTTGAATTATATATGTTCTGGAGAGAGCTGACCCTAAACCTTCGTCTAAATACTCTGTGTTTACTTAGAATATCTAGTGCTGGGATTGGGAAGGGGGGAATAGGACAGACTTTACTGCTGCTATGGGGATCATCGCTCTTCACCTACATGCGCTGCATTCGCCGGGCATAAGCTCCTGTTTTGGGCTTCTGGACCTCAGGCTGTTGTATGAATACTTGACCGAGCCTTCACAAGTGTACCGATACACCTAGGATTAGTTGGGAAAAACTCTCTGTTGAGAGAGTATGTATAATGTTCTGAGAGGTCCACAATAATAAAAAAATGTTGCGAGATCGTGTATAACTTAAAAACCCTTTACTAAGCTTTTGAACCCTTCCCTGGGTTCATCTTCAGTCCAAAAAAAGAGGAACCCAGGGAAGGGTTTGAAAGCTTTGTAAAGGGTTTTTAAATTATACATGAACTCGCAACATTTTTTATTATTGTGGACCTCTTAGAATACCTAGGATTATTGAGCCTATGCTGATGCGTACAGCCTGTATTGCTTATTAACCCTACACTACTGTGTATAAAGTACACGCTGCAATTTACTTTCTATCAAGCATATTCTGTGGTTTGCTGAGGCTAAGGCCGAACTTACTAAATCACTGACGTAACGGAGCCTAAGTTGAGCGTACGAAGCATAAGCTATTGTTTTATACCCACAATTCAATGAATTGAGTAATTACTAATGTTTATTGGACCCAAACAGCTCTGCAGCAAGTATACACTTGGTCTTGTCTTGTTATTTCTTGCTGAATGGACAAGAAAACTAAAAGTACGAAGACACTGGCTAGAACCAGTCAGCTGAGAGACCACTTTGAATAAGTTCACGAACCCACATCTTGGAACAGAACAGTGTTAAGAGTATTAAGAGTGGTAAGAAGGTTCATAGAACTCTCATTATGAACATTGTTACCATTGGTACCTTAAAGCAACAGGTGAAAGCTCTGGCTTTCAAATGACTGGTTTATAGTTTTTGAGAAGTGTCTGATAATATCTGTGGGGGTACATACAGCAAAAGTTTCAGGTTGGGACCAGCATGTTTTTTGAAAAGGGGGGGGGCATTTCTACATATATGTGGAGAGGTGTTCGGGATAAATATCTAGGGGTGGGGTACCTATAGAAAGCTTTCCTGTTGAACATGCATGTTTTTCTTAGCATTTTAACGATTATGTGTGGAGGTGTCCTGAATAAAATCTCCTATTGGGGTATATATCGAAATTTTTCCTGTTGCTATGCATGTGTTTTTCACATTTATATACGTGTCTGTGTGTGTGTTGATACAATCTAGCAATTTGTGGACAGGGTTTCAACTGAAAACCCTGCAATCCAACACAGGAAAAGGGGCTCTGAATTAAGCTCAGCAGAAATCCAGCACTCTACCCACAGCCCAAAAAAGAACAAATAAAGATCCACCTCAGCTCATACATACACATAAACCAATGATCTGGGTGGGTGGTGCTGGAGGTCTAGACGTTGATTGCCTTGACCCCTTATTAGCGTGGGTTCTCTTTCCGCCCTAACTGGAAATCAATATGTCTGTCACTCTACTGTTATGTAGCTTGGTGGGACTTTCTCTCTCTCTCTCTCTCTCTCTCTCTCTCTCCTCTCTCTCTCTCTCTCTCTCTCTTGTGACGTATCATGATAGAGGAAGGTAACCTGTAACATAGAGAACAGACTGATACCCCCTTTGGAGGCTGGTAAGGGGGGATCTACCCTTTCGGGGTGGGAAGGATCAGGGGAAGGGGTTCAACCCCCCTGACGTTTCGTCAATAAGGAATGACAGGTAGTAATTGATGTTGGTTAATTGGTCTTCCGTCATTTCCGCCTTCCCCTAACCAACCCCCTCCTCCTCCCACCCACGCACACACACACAACCAAAAACCTAAAAGTAGCATCTCTTCTTTCCCGATCACTGTCCTTTTATCTCCGAGACTTCAGTCTGCAAAGGATCACCAGACTGTGCAGTTGTTGGGTGCAAATATAAATAAATAATTCAACTAAGTGTGGCAGCCATCTTTGTAAGTCAATGGTCTCTCAGACTCGTCCCATCTAAGTGCTAATGACAGCATAATCACCCAATTACCCACAGACGAGCCAGAAGAGGCCATTCGACCCACAATCAACAGGAGGAAGTCGAGAAGATGTTTGCTAGAAGCTTCGACAACCCAATCCAACCAGGAATGCCAGACAGCAGACTGGGAACATTCCCATTCCTTTCAAATATTAATCGGGGGATAAAGGACTCTAGATATAGATAGGTTAAGGGCTCCGGGTCAGGGCTAGGTGACAGGGAATACAGGAGAGGGACCTTTTATGATTATAAATGAACACTGAATCACTCGAATGGGGTATATATATTTTAATATAATTGCTCGAGGGTAATTTGCATTGGTGATGAACTGGATGTACACACATGCACACATATACACACATACATACATACATACACACGCGCGCGCACACACACACAAACTGGAGTTTTGGCTCTTGAACCTAATCAATTTTAAGTTGATTTGGTAGGACGTCTACTGCTTTATATTATTATTATTATTATTATTATTATTATTATTATTATTATTATATTATTATTATTATTGTATTTCAGCAACATTTACCAAAAGCTTTCTCGCCCAATTACATCAACATCCGTCCATCAGTTCTCGAGGAATTTTGATCATTTGAAAAACACAAATAAGTACAAAGTACATCTTAAGTTTAACTAGGACCACTGAGCCTGATGGACAGCTCTCCTATAGGACTGGCCCGAAGGATTAGATATTCCTTACTTAGCTAGGAACCAATTGGTTACCTAGCAACGGGACTTACAGCTTATTGTGGGATCCGAAGCACACAATATCGAGATGAGGTTTTATATATCTATGTATTAATGAATTCAGATAGACACAATGAATGAGTAAATGAATGAATTTGATTCATTAATGAATAGGCGAGTGAATGACGTGTTCTGGCCAATCCCAGACATTATACATCTGACTAATAAACCATCCGACAAAATCTATTTGGCGAGAGTGCATCTGTTGCATCACAAAATGATCAAAGGTCCCTGCTTGCATTAGATCCGTGTCTCTCTCTCTCTCTCTCTCTCTCTCTCTCTCTCTCTCTCTCTCTCTCTCTCTGTGGGATAGAGTTCAGAGTTTTTCCAATACAGTTTCAATTTCTGTCTCGCTCTTTCTCTCTCTCTTGGGATAAAAACTCTCTCTCTCTCTCTCTCTCTCTTCTCTCTCTCGCCCTTTCTCTGTCTCTCTTGGGATAAAACTCTCTCTCCTTCTCTCTCCTCTCTCTCTATCTCAATCTATATATATACATATATATATATATATATATATATATATATATTATATATATATATATATATATATATACAAAGATTTCTTCAGATAATTCCCAAGGTTTTTATAAACTCCTCTGAATTCCTTAGAAATCTAGTTTCCCACTCCCGATATCGAACCCGTGTCATGGGGTGGGGGAACGCCTTCAGAGTTTAAATAAACTGTGAAATAAATCAAGACAGAAAATATTTTCTGTCAATTCAAAATAAAGTTAAAAAAATAAAATAGAAAATAGAAATCTGTAAATTATTGTAAATGAAAAGTCTAAGTTTTATGTTGAGAATAAAATAAAAAAAGTGGAAAAATGCAAAACAAATAAAGTTTAAAAATAAAATATAAAAATAAAAATCTGTAAATTATTGTGAAAAAAATTTCTAAATTAAGTTTGAGAATAAAAAGAAAATATAGAAAATTCAAAATAAAGTTTAAAAATAAAAAAAACTAAAGTTTGAGAATAAAATCAACAAATTCAAAATTCAAAATAAAGTTTAAAAATAACATAAATTCGAAATATATTCATACATTTTAATACACGAGTACATTCTTCTATAAACTGGTGAAATATACAAAATATAAAAATAGAAATATATCAATACATTCTTCTATCAACTCCAAAGTGGCCGCCACCACCATCCCATCTGGGGTCTCCTGGAGAGACCCTCCCCCCAAAATAAAAGAAACCTAACCCACCTACCACCCCCATTCCCCCCCTTTAGCCCCCTACCAAAAAATAAAACCATCTCTCCAATCATTCAGAGTATTGCCCAGTGCTTTTTCGGAACCTTGGAACAACCTTTTACTGTTTGCTTTCTATCTCTTGCTTTCTATTTTCATTCTGATATATCTTTTTTTTTCGTTTCCGGAATCGTTGACCCACTTTCGATGATATCTGTTACAGACGGAATTGGAAAAGGGTCTGTAGTGGGGTTTTTGTTAGATATAGTGGGTTTTTGTAGTGTAGTGGTGCTTTTGTAGATGTAGTGATGTTTTTGTGAGGTCTAGTGGTGGGTTTTTGTAGATGTAGTGGTCTTTTTGTAGATGTAGTGGTGTTTTTGTGAGGTCTAGTGGTTGGTTTTTGTAGATGTAGTGGTGTTTTTGAAGATGTAGTGATATTTTTGTGAGGTTTAGTGGTGGTGTTTTTGTAGATGTAGTGGAGTTTTCGTGGATGTATTGGTGTTTTCGTGGATCTAGTGGTGTTTTTGCACAGATTGGTGGTGTTTTTTTATACCTAGTGGGTTTTTTAGATGTGCTGGGTTTTTATAGATATAGTGGTTTTTACAGAAGATACATTGGGTATTTAATGCTGTAGTGGGTTTTTGTACATTTTCTGGTAGGTTTTTATAGTAGAGGGGTTTTTGTAATTGATTCTATTCGTATTTAATCCAGAGATAGTTCATTCAAATAAAAATATTCTATGACAAAAATACTTAAAATATTTTTGGTCTGTTTAAAACTTAATTTTTAAAAACTTAAAAATTTCAAAACTAACTTTAATGTCTCACTTAATATTCCTTCACCGAGTTCAAATAAGGCGTGATCAGACCTCCAGCTTACTTGGGATGCGTGTAAGATTTAATATTCCTTCCTGTCATTTCACCGAGTTAAAATAAGGCGTGATCAGACCTGCAGCTTGCTCGGGATGCGTGTAAGATTTTCCACTCGAGCGAAAGTTGTAAACATTATATTACTGGCTTTTTAACATAAATTAAAATGTGCTAAAATCTATGGTCAAATAGCGCCTTGTTTCACCAAAGGAAATTAAAATACATATGCTTATATTTATATTAAATATTTTTCTGTTCTATTCAATTCCCATTATTTATTTTATACATTTTCGTTTCTATAAATAAATCGTAAATATCCCATCCTGGAATTCCCGTCTCTTTCAACTCAACGAGAATCATCTTTTTCAAACTTTTATTATAGGCTCTTCCATAGACCTTTCCTGGCCCCCTCTAACAACAACAATACAACAAAGTAGTTTGTATAAAGCTTACTCACCGAGTAAGTGAAAATATCTACATAACTTCCACCTTTCAGACTCGGCAACAAAATAATTGTAATATTTCCATCCTTCATTTTAACTCCCTGAAAACAAATAAAAGTCCTTCCAATACTTTACTCTTCATTAATGAGGTGGATCAAAAAATAAACCTCTATTTTCTCATTAAATATGAAAGCGAAGTGGCTCCGTTTTCTTTTTCTAAAGGGAATAAAACGCTTCATAGATTTTTACGCTTCCGTCACTCAAGTTGGGGTAAAGTTTTTCTAGTGGAAACATCACATTTCTTGGTTACTTTCCTTTATTAAAAACAGGCTGAGGCAGTTAGCGTATGTATGCATGTATGTGTGCTTACATATATATATGCATTAAGCTCCCCTGCTGGCCGAGTCGCTAAAGAACGTCACTGAAGACCCGATTTCTCCTCTGTCTGTGCGCTGGTTCGAATCCCCGCGAGAGGACGAATTGATGATAGTCAACTCGAAAAATTCCCCTTCGGTTAACATATACGAACATATATTGATTCCGAGGTAGAGCGAATTGGATTTGAGAGGACATCTGTGGCTCTAATTATATATATATATATATATATATATATATATATATATATATATATATATAATATATATGTATATATGATATATTTATTTATTTATTTATTATTCAGATACAATAACAGACGATAACATGAATCACAGAAAGAATAAAAGAGAGAAATAAACTCATAAATAAACAGAAGAAAGCTTCAGTAAACCACTAAAACAGAGAGAGAGAGAGAGAGAGAGAGAGAGGAGAGAGAGAGAGAGAGAGAGAGAGAATTGAAGAAGTCATAATGCAGGAAGTCTTACTGATAAGTCAGACCCTCGAGGTGGCATATAAACCAATGACGGACGTCGAGAGAGAGAGAGGAGAGAGAGAGAGAGAGAGAGAGAGAGAGAGAGAGGAGATCGACAAACATCATTAAAATCGTAAAACAGGTTCCGGGGAAGCGTTCTTTATTTGCAGACGTCGTGTCGGGAATGTGTGGGCTCTAGTGGGTGCCATTATAGATGTACACATACTTACACACACATACACATACACACACACACTTACACATGCACAGAACACCTTACACCACAAATATCTAGATCCAATACACCACATAAGAAAACATTTTTCCCGAGAGAGAGAGAGAGAGAGAGAGAGAGAGAGAGAGAGAGAGAGAGAGAGATTTAAAAAATGTTTCTACATAAGAAAAACATTTTCCCCCAGAGAGATTTTGAGAGAGAGAGAGAGAGAGAGAGAGAGAGATTAAAAATGAGAGAGAGATTTTCTGGTTTTACATAAGAAAACATTTTTTCCCCCCGATTTTTGAGAGAGAGAGAGAGAGAGAGAGAGAGAGAGAGAGAGAGAGAGAGAAATTTAAACTATACTAAAAAACTCTATCCCAGAGAGAGAGAGAGAGAGAGAGAAAATTAAAAATGTTTCTACATAAGAAAACTTTTTTCCCGAGAGAGAGAGAGGAGAGAGAGAGAGAGAGAGGAGAGACGATTGAGAGAGAGAGAGAGAGAGTTAAAATGTTTCTTCATAAGAAAATTTTTCACCCTTTTCCCCCGAGAGAGAGAGAGAGAGAGAGAGAGAGAGAGAGAGAGAGAGAGAGAGATTAAAAATGTTTCTACATAAGAAAACATTTTCCCCCGAGAGAGAGAGAGAGAGAGAGAGAGAGAGAGAGATTTAAACTAAACTAAAAAAAACTCTATCCCAGAGAGAGAGAGAGAGAGAAAGAGAGAGAGTTAAACTGTTTCTACATAAGAAAACACAATTTTTTATTTTTTTTTTTTCCCGAGAGAGAGAGAGAGAGAGAGAGAGAATTTTTAAACTTTACTAAAAAAACTCTTAATCCCAGAGAGAGAGAGAGAGAGAGAGAGAGAGAGAGATAAAATGTTTCTGACATAAGAAAATATTTTTCCCTTTTGGAAAACGGAGAGAGAGAGAGAGAGAGAGTGTTCAATAAACACACAACTACTACACAACATACAAGAGACACCAAGTCCATTCAGCAATTGAAACCCCAAACAACAAAAGCATATATAATGAGGTTGACGTCCAATTCAGCTACAATTACCCTTTATGTAGTGGTAATTGCCTGTAAAGGGGATGGAGGGGCGGTTTCCCCCCACCCCTCCAACCCCCCCCCCCTCCACACACAAATACAATTTAACCCTCTACCCGCGAGGTTCCTGAACATTCTTAATGGCGGGGCAAACCCATGGTAATTTCGGGAGAGAAGAGAGAGAGAGGGAGAGGAGGACTAGAAAAGAGAGTTTTTTATCCCACGTAGGAGAGAAGAGGAAGAGAAGCGAGGAGGACGACCCTAGAGGAGATGAGAGGGGAGAGAGAGAGAGAGAGAATTAATTGAATTTGGAATTATGGCGCTTGGTGACCACCAGTATTCCATTTATGAAAACCCTTTTTGGATGATTAAATCTAAGTCTCTTCTTGATGTATAAAATTATCGTGTGTCCCTTTGATGGTCTCAATATGGTACGATTATCCTCATAATCATATAATTAATCATAATTGATTTCCATAATATATCCCGTCCCTTGAGCCCTCAGAGGCCCGGATGGAATAGGGGTGGGCAACCTAATCCGCACTTGTTCTCAAGCGCCCAGACGTTGAATTATTATGGCTTATAAAAACGACCGAAAACACCAATGGCAGTCAATTAGAGTTCCAGAGCTCGGACAGGTGTCACAAGGAAGGCTGATATGAGGAAGGCCTCTGTCCATGAGCTCAGCAGGACACTAGCTAAAATAGTACCTGGTGAAAAATTATATAAAAATAATTCCAAGGTTTGGGGTTAAGTGTGTGAAGAGCTGCCCTGACAGGTATCACAAGACATATGAGGAATACCTTAATCTATGGTGCTCTGCGAAGAAAGAACTGGAAGAAGGAAAAGAAGAAAGACACTTAAAAAGCTTAAAAAGTACCTGTAGAAGAGATATACAATGGATTGAGAGGAGGAGGAGAGAGAGGAGAGAGATTACGAGAATGAGAGAGGAGATGGAGAGAGAGAGAGAGAAGGTATTTTGGTGCTAATATAATCCAACCAAAGTTGAGTATAATCCTGAAAATATAAGAATATGTAATGTGTATTGATATATTCATAGTCCTGTGTGTAACACAATATACTTTAGACTTATTGCCAGCTCAGCGGACGGCCATTTTTGAAGGCAACGGTACAACAAGTACGCAATCAAGCAGATAATAAACAACGCCCAAAAACGACACACAAACATAATCAAACCAATTAGGGCTAGTTTTGAAGCCATGTAAACCAGCTCTTAATCCCCAGAACATTATTAGTTAAACTTGATTGACGGTTCACGGGAGATTCTGCTGTTGGGACCAAACCCATCATTAAGGGCTGTTCACCCCCTTGCCCCCCTTACCTCCAGATTTTCCAATGATCTTTTTGTGACCAAAGTTTTCACATAGAGAGAGAGAGAGAGAGAGAGAGAGAGGGGGGGAGGAAGAGAGAGAGAGTAAGCATCCTCAGTCAAAACTTTCCCCTTCGTTCAAAGCTATCCGAAGACTTTCTTTAGTTAACTTTGTAACGTAACTATAGTAATTAGGGCCCCCGTGAACGACGGAACTTGTTTGTGGACGGTCTACGTTTGACAGAGAGAGAGAGAGAGAGAGAGAGAGAGAGGCAAAAGGAAAAGTCCAGGCTACCACGGAGGTATACACTTCAAACTTCCCACAGCACAATAAAGACACGTTTCCTTGAAATGAAACCCAGAGTCCCGAGATAAAACAAGAGTAAGAGAAGAGAGAGAGATGTAGAGAGATGAGGAGAGACGAGAGATGAGAGAGAAGAAGAGAGAGCTTTTTATTCCTAGTTTTAATCCTTATTTCCTAGGCTCCTCGTCCCTGTGATTTGGTTCACAGAGGCGCCACGTTTTCCTCTCTCAAAGGATCCCTGTTCCGGATCCCCATTTGTGGCCAGTTTCCAGATCTGAAGATCTTCTCCCTTCACTTTCCCTCTCCTTTCCTCGGCTGATGGGATCAAGGCAGGTTGTACTTGCACTTCAAAATGCCCTTAGGGGCAAGCGGCAGAAAGAGAAGAAGAGAGATGAAGAGAGAGAGAAGAGAGAGAGAGACGAACGAGAGATGAGAAGGAGAGAAGAAAGGGAGAGAGAGAAAGGGTGGTTTTATTCTTTCTTTAAAAAACACGCAGGCGGAGGAGGTAGTTTTCTTTTCTTGATAGAGGGGGGGAAGGAAAGGGAGGGTGACCTTCAAACTCAAAGAGAGAGGAGAGAGAGGAGACAGAGAGAGAGAGAATGGAGGAGAAGAGAAGAAGGAAAGAGAGGGGGCCCCTCTATCATCTAGTATATCAATAAAAAAAATCCCTAAACGCAACACAGAGAATGGAAAAGAGGGGACCATTCTGAACACACAAACATCTATATATGTTTCCTTTTCGGTACCTGAGTAATCCGTTCAATGAGTTTTTGTGAGGGGTGGAGAGGGGTAACTGTGAGGGAGGGGAGGGGAGTAGGGAAGGGAGGAACCCTCTGAAAGGCCTCCAGGACTAGATTTTACTCCCGAGGGTTGGAGTATAAAGTAGTGAGGGGACCCCGGCTTGTTAAAAAAAAAAAATCTAATATCCATCCATCCAATAGTCCCTGACCAAAAACCAGTCGGGTTCCTTCGACAAAAACATATTTACTAAAGTTGGACGGTTTTACCGGTGCAAATGAAACAAACAAAAACAACGGAGACAATAGAAAAGACAAAGAAATAAACAAGAAAACAAAGGAAACAAGCAAAGAAGCAAAGAAACGAGAACAACATCAACACCCCAGACGGGACCGCTGGTTCTGCAAAGCAACCTCCACCCACTGAAGTTTGGACACTTCTGCCTTCAATGAAAATCCCCACCAACCGGAAGGAAATTCCCAGGAGATCATCGTCTGTTTTTGCCTTCCTTTCTCAACGACACAGAGAAAGAGAAGAGCGAGTGAGAAGGAAGAAACGAGAGAGAGAGGAGACGAGAGGAGAGATGAAGAGAGGAGAGAGAGAGAGAGAGAAGGGTCATGCCTACAAGGTGGCAAGGTCACTTAGCGTCAAGATCCTGACCCTTAAGAGTGTTCGGAATGAATAAAGGTCGCCCCGTGTCGTACAGCTGACTTTTGCGAGAGAGAGAGAGAGAGAGAGAGAGAGAGAGAGAGAGAGAGAGAGAGAGAGAGAGAGAGAGAGGCAAATATTTCAGTCAGTTCAATAACTTCCCATTTCTAAGCTTTAAAAAACCTACATGTCCTTACCAGACATATTGCATAAAATATTTTTTTTTAAATAACCCTAAAAGAATACATCCAACAACGAGGTCCCACAAATTCCCAAAAGGGGGTTCTATCTAAGCACCCCTCTTCCCAAATTATGATTTAGCTCCAGGTCACGTTTAGGTCCCTCCCTGGAAAACCGTTCCTGGAACCTGGAAGCTTACACGACCCTTCCAAAGGTCCCTTGGAAATGTTCGAGTGATTGGGTGAGAGGATTACGTAACCAACACATAAGCCCAAGAGGGGATTTCGTAGGGGATTTTTATACGCTCCCCTCAACCCCCTTGTGGCTCCAATGACCTCAGCGTGGCACCGTGGGCGTGGGAGTTTCCAGGGCGTGGTGGTGGGTAGGTGGCAGAGGTAGAGGGGGCGGTAGAGGGGAAAAGGGCCGAGTTCCACTTTCTTAAGCTCCTTGTTTGGGACTGGAAAGGGTAGCGGGACCTTTTTGTCGCTTATATTACAATCATTCGAAGGCAAAAGAGCTCGTAACCATCAAGATCTGACACTGAGGGTGATCCAACACCCGAAATCAGTGGCCTCAAACTCACAGAGAGAAGGTCAGGTCGAAGATTCGAACTCGTAGGTCCTCACAGCGTTCGACGAAGGTTCGACAACCCAAAATTGGAGGTGTTGGGTGACCCTCACACCCGAAATCAGTGGTCAAAACTCAGAGAGAAGGTCGTAGGCCCTCAAAGGGTTCGACAGAGGTTCGACAGGCTTGCAACTAAAATAATGGGGGAGATGAGTGACCCTCACACCCAAAATCATGGTCAAAAAAATCCCAGAGAGAGGTCGTAAGGTCCTCACCCAAAAGGGCTTCTCCAAAGGTTCGAAAACAGGCTTGCAACGAAAATAATGGAAGGTGTGACGGACCTCAACACCAAAATCCAGGTCAAAACTCAGGGAGAGAAGGTTCGTAAGTCCTCATAGGGTTCTCCAAGGTTCGAAGGCTTGCAACGAAAATAATGGAGGGTTTGTTGGAAGTGAGTGGCCCTCCACACCCAAAATCATGGTCAAAACTCAGAGAGAAGGTCGTAAGTCCTCACAGGGTTCTCCAAAGGTTCGACAGGCTTGCAACGAAAATAATGGAGGTGTTGAGTGACCCTCACACCCAAAATCATGGTCAAAACTCAGAGAGAAGGTCGTAAGTCCTCACAGGGTGTCAAAGGTTCGACAGTGAACGAAAATAATGGAGGGTTGAGTGCCTCACATATGTCAAAACTCCGAGAGAAGGTTCGTAGGCCTCACAGGTTCTGCAAAGGTTCGACAGGCTTGCAACGAAAATAATGGGGGTGATGAGTGACCCTCACACCCAAAATCATGGTCAAAACTCAGAGAGAAGGTCGTAGGTCCTCACAGGGTTCTGCAAAGGTTCGACAGACTAGCAACGAAAAAATGGAGGTGTTGAGTGACCCTCACACCCAAAATCATGGTCAAAACTTAGAGAGAAGGTCGTAGGTCCTCAAAGGATTCGACAGGGGTTCGACAAACATTCCTCTCCGACATCCAAGAGCAAGTGAACGCCGCCTCCTTTTGTTCCCAAATTCGAGGGCGTTCTGAAAAGAAAATACAGAGAGGGCTCCCGCCTCTCTTCTTCTTGTCTTCCTCAGCCTTTGAAGGAGAATTGACAACAGAAGATCAATAGACAGCGACTGCTTTTCTCTCGACTCTGGAAGTCGCTGCCACGGGAGAGACAGTTCGCCTCCAGGAAGCGACTGTATGCGAGTATACAGAACAGGTCTCTTTGTTCACTTCGTTGCAAAGAATGCTTGACGGTCGAAGGTCAATTTGGCCGTTGTAATGATCATTACTGAAAATTCTGCATCAGATCTCTTCAAAACAACTCTATTTTTATATTACAAAAAAAAAATACACTAGACATAATTGGGTATAATGGTAATTTCCTTTAGATTTGTATTAAAAATAACTTCATTTATGTCTTATTAAAATAGACATTCAGAATCTTCCACTCAGTTTTAATAATAAAACTTTGTTTAGTGAATTCAAAAATTTTATTCATAAAAACTATTTTTATTTTTAAAAAAAATACACTTCACTTAATTGGGCAAAATGATAATTACCTTTAGATCTTAATTAAAAATAACTTCATTCACGTCTTATAAAAATAAACGTTCAGATTTTTCCACTCATTTTCAATACTGAAAATGTTTAGTGAATTCAAATGTTTCAAATATCTAACACAAAATTTCATGTCTCGGACAAAAAACCGCCGAGGAAATCGTTAAAACCAAAAACCAATCAAGTCAGGTCTTATAAAAACAATCTTTGAGTCATCAAAACCAAAACCAATCGTCGACTCTTACAATCCTTTGATAAAACCAATCATCGACTCTTACAACTTGATCAAAACCAACCAATCAATCACTCTTTACAAAATCCTTTGATCAAAAACCAATTTCAACCAATCGACTCTTTACAATCTTTGATCAAAACCCAACAATCGACTCTTACCCCAATTCTTTGATCAAAAACCAATCAATCGACTCTTACAATTTTGATTCAAAAACCAACCAATCGACTCTTACAATCTTGATCAAAAACAATCAATCGACTCTTACAATCTTTGATCAAAAACCAATCAATTCGACTCTTACAATCTTTGATCAAAAACCAACCCAACGACCTCTTACAATTTTGATCAAAACCAACCAATCGGACTTACAATCTTTGATCAAAACCAATCAATCGACTCTTACAATCTTTGATCAAAACCAATCAATCGACTCTTACAATCTTTGATCAAAACCAACCAATCGACTCTTACAATCTTTGATCAAAACCAATCAATCGACTCTTACAATCTTGATAAAAAACAAAAAACCAATCGACTCTTACAAAATCTTGCTCAAAACCAAACCAATCGACTCTTACAATCTTTGATCAAAACCAACCAATCGACTCTTACAATCTTTGATCAAAACCAACCAATCGACTCTTACAATCTTTGATCAAAACCAATCAATCGACTCTTACAATCTTTGATCAAAACCAATCAATCGACTCTTACAATCTTTGATCAAAACCCACCAATCGACTCTTACAATCTTTGATCAAATAACAATTTACAATCGACTCTTACAATCTTTGATCAAAACCAACAAACGACTTTACAATCTTTTGATCAAAACCCAACCAATGGACTATTACAATGATCAAAAACCAATCAATCGACTCTTACCAATCTTTGATTCAAAAACCAACCCAAATCGACTCTTACAATCTTTGATCAAAAACCAACCAATAAGGAATCTTAACAATCTTTGATCAAAACCAATCAATCGAGTCTTACAATCTTTGATCAAAACCAACCAATCGACTCTTACAATCTTTGATCAAAACCAACCAATCGAGTCTTACAATCTTTGATCAAAACCCAACCAATCGACTCTTACAATCTTGATCAAAACCAACCAATCGAGTCTTACAATCTTTGATCAAAACCCAAACAATGATCTACAATCTTTGATCAAAAACCAACAAATCGAGTCTTAACAATCTTTGATTCAAAACCAAACAAATCGCTCTTACAATCTTTGACAAAAACCAACCCAATCGAGTCTTACAATTCTTTGATCAAAACAAATCAATTGGAGTCTTAAAATCTTTATCCAAAACCAACCAAATGACTCTTACAATCTTTGATCAAAACCCAACCAATCGAGTCTTTACAATCTTTATCAAAACCCACCAACGACTTCTTACAATCTTTGATCAAAAAAACAATTCAATTGGAGTCCTTACAATCTTTTATCAAAAACCAACAAATCGAGTCTTACAATCTTTCATCAAAACCCAACCAACGACCTCGTACAATTTTTCTTTATCAAAAAACCCAACCAATCGACCTTGCAAAATCTTTTATCAAAACTTCACCAATCGACTCTTACAAATCTTTGATCAAAAACCCAACCAATCGAAAAGTCTTACAATCTTTGATCAAAAACCAACCAATCGACTCTTACAATTCTTTTATCAAAACCAATCAATCGACTCTTACAATCTTTTATCAAAACCAACCAAACGAAACCTAACAATCTTGATCAAAACAACCAATGAAGTTCTTACAAATCTTTGATTTCCAAAACCAATCAATCGAAGTCTTACAATCTTTTGATCAAAACCAATCAATCGACTCTTACAAAAAAACTCTTGGATCAAAACAAACCAAACCGAAGATTCAATAATTCTTTGATCAAAACCAACCAATCGAGTCTTACAATCTTTGATCAAAACCAATCAATCGAGTCTTACAATCTTTGATCAAAACCAACCAATCGACTCTTTACAAAAATCTTTTGATCAAAAACAAACACCAATCGACTTTACTTACAATCTTTGATCAAAACCAATCAATCGAGTCTACAATCTTTGATCAAAACCAATACAATCAGTCTTACAAGCTCTTTAATCAAAACAAAACTAAATCGAGTCTTACAATCAAAACAACCCAATCGCTCTTAACAATCTTTGATCTTAAAAACCCAATCAATCGACTCTTACATTCTTTGATCAAAACCAATCAAATCGACTCTTACAATTCTTTGATCCCCCAAAACCCAACCAATCGACTCTTACAATCTTTGATCAAAACCAAACCAATCGAGGTCTTACAATTCTTTGATCAAAAACAACCAAATCAATAGAGTCTTACAATCTTTTGATCAAAACCAATCAATCAAGTCTTACATAAAATCTTTAAATGCAAAACAACTAATCAAGTCTTAAACAATCAAAACCCAACCAATCGACTCTTACAATCTTTGATCAAAAAACCAAAACCCAATCGAGGCTTACAATCTTTGATCAAAAAACCGAAGTAAATCGCGCTACAAATCTTTGATCAAAACCCACCAATCGACTCTTACAATCTTTGATCAAAAAACCAAACCAATCGATCTTACAACTTTGATCAAAACCAAATAACGACTCTTTACAATCTTTGATCAAAACCCAATCAATCGACTCTTACAAAAGTTCTTTGATCACAACCAAAATCCAATCGACTTTACAATTTCTTGATCAAAAACCAATCAATCGACTCTTACAATTCTTTGATCAAAACCAACCAATCGACTCTTACAACTTTCTTTGATCAAAAATCCAACCAATCGAGTCTTACAATCTTTGATCAAAACCAATCAATCGGAGTCTACAATCTTTGATCAAAAGAATGCAAATCAAGTCTTACAAATCTTTAATCAAAACAACATCGAGTCTTAAGATCAAAACCAACAATCGACTCTTTCAATCTTTGATCAAAACCCAAACCAATCGAGTCCTTACAATCTTTTGATCAAAACCAATCAATCGAGTCTTACAATCTTTGATCAAAACCAACCAATCGACTCTTACAATCTTTGATCAAAACCAACCAATCGAGTCTTACAATCTTTGATCAAAACCAATCAATCGAGTCTTACAATCTTTGATCAAAACCAACCAATCGACTCTTACAATCTTTGATCAAAACCAATCAATCGAGTCTTACAATCTTTGATCAAAACCCACCAATCGACTCTTACAATCTTTGATCAAAACAAATCAATGGGAGTCTACAATCTTTTATCAAAACCAACAATCGACTCCTTACCAATCTTGATCAAACCCACTCATCGACTCATACAATCTTTGATCAAAAAACCAAACCAATCGAGTCTTACAATCTTTTGATCAAAACCAATCAATCGAGTCTTACAATCTTTGATCAAAACCCAAACCAAATCGACTCTTACAATCTTTGATCAAAACCAATCAATCGAGTCTTACAATCTTTGATCAAAACCAACCAATCGACTCTTACAATCTTTTATCAAAACAAATCAATCGAGTCTTACAATCTTTTATCAAAACCCACCAATCGACTCTTACAATCTTTGATCAAAACCAACCAATCGACTCTTACAATCTTTGATCAAAACCAACCAATCGACTCTTACATCTTTGATCAAAACCAATCAATCGACTCTTACAATCTTGATCCCAAAATCAAAACCAACCCAATCGACTAATTACAATCTTTTGATCAAAACCAACCAATCGAGTCTTACAATCTTTGATCAAAACCAATCAATAGAGTCTTACAATCTTTGATCAAAACCAATCAATCAAGTCTTACAATCTTTAATCAAAACAACTAATCGAGTCTTACAATCAAAACCAACCAATCGACTCTTACAATCTTTGATCAAAACCAACCAATTGAGTCTTACAATCTTTGATCAAAACCAATCAATCGAGGACTCTTACAATCTTTGATAAAACCAACAATAAAGTCTTACAAATCTTTATCTTTAATCAAAACACTATCGAGTCTTACAATCAAAACCCAAAACCCAATCGACTCTTACAATCTTTGATCAAAACCAACCAATCGAGTCTTACAATCTTTGATCAAAACCAACCAATCGAGTCTTACAATCTTTGATCAAAACCAATCAATCAAGTCTTACAATCTTTAATCAAAACAACTAATCGAGTCTTACAATCAAAACCAACCAATCGACCGCGCGATATCGAATCACATCTCCACACTCCTACAAAAGGGTCATCATGTGTAAAGACCCGCGACGCCAGCGAGACCAAAAACCCAACCAATCAGTCATCAAACTCCCAAGTGGAAGTCTCCCTCAACTTCCATTACAACTCACTTGAAAAAATATACCACATTTTAAACCTGTCTCGAACTCCCCTCACAACTCACGTGAAAAATGTGCCACGTTTTACGCCAGTCTAATGTCTACCAATCAGTCGGTGAATCAAAGAGAATGCAGCAAGAGAGAGAGAGAGAGAGAGAGAGTATAGAGATAGAGAGAGAGAGAGATAGATTTTTTATATATAGTATATATCATTAGATATATATATATATATATATATATATATAGATATAATATATTAAATATATAAAACTTTTCTTCCATCTCCTCTGCCCAGCTTTTTTCATTACTAAACAAAAAAGGTGGAAATTTTCACTTGCACACACAAAATATATAAATATATATATATATATATATATATATATATATATATATATATTATTGCTTTGCATAAATAAACAACAGCATCACACACACATCACCTTGAATATCACTGCATCCTAGCAAGTAGACAGAAGACACCATTCAGCCATAGGCTCCCTTTCACCCTCTTATCCTGAGGTCAGGGATGGTTGTAAACCTCTCCAGCAAGTCTTCTTACTATAAGATTGTGTGTCACTCACAGGCACAATGTGACCTCATGTGGAATACCCTGGGTATGGTTTCTGAATACCCATTTCTTATTTCGATACACTCCAGCCAATGGTCACTCCTGTCCTAGGTACTTATCTGTACAGGTCACTCTCAAGGTCACTTCTGGCTCATTCTTGGCCTTTTGTCCAGTCAGTCTAGAAGGGACCACTCGTCCAGTCAGTTTAGTAAAGCTCACTTGTCCGGTCAGTTTAGTAGAGGCCACTCTTCATAAAGGTCAATATTCTGTCATGGCCAGATACATTTACAAGGACACGTCTTTTTCTAATCTTTAATCTTGGTGGCTATAACATATTGGCAAACCTGCGCACTGTGGTACCATCTGCCTGAAAAATAAGGTAAAAAAACTGTCATAATCATGGAAGCTATATTCTAACATTGGTAGTACATATAACTGCATTACATTAATGGTCTACGTATAAGCTGCTTGACAAGACTTAAAATAGAATAACACGATGGGCCAGATTCATAAAATTGTATATAAAATACAAAGCTGTACTCAAAAGCAATCATAGCATCTGTGAGCAAACTGTATCTTGTACAGTGATCAAGTTACCATTAAAACTTCACCCTTATGCCCTAATCGCATGCACGTGAGCACGTTTCCGTGTAAGCGTGGGATTACACGAACGAGGGTCAGGATGGCGTACCCCTTCAGATTTACAAACTTGACGATTCGTTACCAAAGGAAATCACAACTAATTTCAATCCAGCTGCCCAGAAAGTGAATCATCTCCAGAGTGTCACAGAATATAGCAGGCAAATGACACCAAATTCTGCTTGAGATAACCTGCTAACACAAAAAGCACTGTGTAAACTGAGTGGGCTTTTCAGAGTAATCCTTATCAAACCAATAGAGATCTTACCAGTTTCCAGAAGTCGACCCAAGCTTTAAGATAACATATACGCACATCCAGCTCTGCAAACGGTCACCATTGCTGCTGGGCTGGGATCAATAGGAGTGTGCGATCCGAAGAAAGATCCCATGTGTCCTACTTCAGGAACTACTATCAATACCACAACAGAGCTCCACACCTCTGATAAAACGGTAATATCACCCACAGAGACATGTTTAAATATATATATATATATATATATATATATATATATATATATATATATATTATATATTATTATATATTATATATATATCATAATATATATATATATCTATTACTTAGGCAGTCACGTCCCCAGGGTTCGACGGGGGTTCCCGTTCTTAGACGCGTCGTGAACCCGAAAATCGTTGTAAGCCGGAACGACGTTCTTGAAAACATGTCCACAGGGAAAATTTCACTAATTTGCAATTTTTCTTAGGCGTATCTCTAAAATTATCACTAATTTACTTTTTTCATGTGCAACACTGTGTGTTCACAAATTACTGTATATTTTCATTTAAAATACAAGAGAGAGAGAGAGAGAGAGAGAGAGAGAGATTACATAAAACCATTAAAATTCGTTGACCATTGTATGGCATTGTTAAGCTCCGAGTGTCACTGGACAGAAAAAGACGAAGAAGAATTTTCTTTTGAAATTAGTTAATCATATTATTACTACTACTTCTATTATTATTATTATTATTATTATTATTATTATTATTATTATTATTTATTATTATTATTATTTTATTAATTAATTATTTATTATTTGAAAATAGAATAAACACTGGATCTACCATAAAAAATTCTCTCATCTCAGTAAGAAAGAGGAATTATCCTTACAGTGAAATGGAAAGGTCATTTTCATCTCTTTTAAATACGATCCATTATGAATTTTGTAATTAAAGTTTTATTATTTATTATTATTATATTATTATATTATTATTATTAATTAGTAAATAAATAACTGAAATTTCAACTCAATAAACATTTTACATACTAGTACCATTCTTTCATCTCGGTAAAAGAGAGAAAGAGAGAGAGAGAGAGTGTTTATCTCTCTCTGTTCTCTCAAAATACTTATAACGTTTTCCAGCGAAAGAGAGGGAGGGAGTTACCACTATGACATTATTATCTTGTGTGGCAAAAGAGAGAGAGAGAGAGAGAGAGAGAGAGAGAGAGAGAGAGAGAGAGAGAGAGAGAGTTAACCTTAATTAAAAGTGACATGGATAGATTAGTACATATTGTATTTCTTTAAAAATACTATCACATAGAATTTTGTAATTACAGTTATTATTATTATTTTTTATTATTATTATTATTATATTATTTATTATTATTATTATTATTATTATTATTATTATTATTATTGTTATTATTATTCATTATTATTATTATTATTATTATTTGAAAGTATTAAAAACAAATAGTACAAGTACATAAAAAATCTCGGGTCTCAGTAAATGAGAGAGAGAGAGAGAGAGAGAGAGAGAGAGAGAGAGAGAGAGAGAGAGAGAGAGAGAGAGAGAGAGAGAAAAAAATCCAAGGAACACTTGATTGAAAACACTGCAGCTCTCCCCCTCCGGCTGTCACAGAACTTGATATATCTGACAGCTTTAGTACCTGGATCTCGAGGAAAACGTTACTGAAAGAAGACTGGGATTTCCTTCATTCTTCATAATTTTTTAAATATAAGCTAAAATCTTTACTAATTCACTATGGTATTTTTTTCTTTATGAATTGATATTATTGCTGTATAAATAATATTAATATTTGAAAATAGTAAAATCATTTATTATCACACAAAAAAAAAACATACATCTTTTGTAGTAGAGAGAGAGAGAGAGAGAGAATCGAGAGAGAGATAGAGAGGAGAGAGAGAGAGAGAGAGAATAATTTTTTATTTTTATTAGTGATATCATTTCAACTTATTAAAACTTACTAATACAGTATAATCAAATTAATATTTTGAAAATTAGTAAATCATTTTTGTATTATAAAAATGTATTTAGTCATGAAAATAAACATCAAAATACACTAATTAGTGATTATTTTCGTCGAAAAATACAAAGAGAGAGAGAGAGAGAAGAGAGAGAGAGAGAGAGAGAGAGAGAGAGAGAGAGAGAAAACTATGGTTTTTTATATCCCAGTCTAAGTAGAGTATAAATGGATTCTTTAAGTGAAAAGAATGTTTCAATGATATTTTTGCTGTTTTGTATTTAAAGGATATGTATACTGTTGAGAATGCGTTTCCTTATCTTGACTATGGTTACCATACAGTTTAATAGCGTAAAATTAATTTATTTGCGCCCCCTTCCCTTCCGCTCAGATACTATTTCTGCGTATGAGGTATCGTTAAAAGGCATAAAAAACCATTGTAACCTTGGAATTTTGCGTTGTAATCTAACCAGAAACTTAGTTTTGTTAATTATGTATACTGGAAAAACAAGCAAGGATTTTTTCAATATTGCGCTTTTGTAGACTATTATAACTGCGCATCCAAGCTAGTGTATTCATTCGCTCAGAAACTAGTTCCGCATATGAGGTATCACTAAAAAAAATTTCAAAAAAATACGACATAAAAAGTGTCGAAAATCATCATAACCTCAAAAAATTTTTGTTGTAATCTAACCCAAAAAAACTTATTTTATTAATATACTGTGCTAAACTATAAAGGATTCGTTATCATAGTATGCGTTTTTTTAAAAGCATTTGTTAACTCGGAGCGTCGGAAGCGTCAGCGTTGTAACCTCGGAACAAGCGTCGTAACCCAGGGCGGATTTTTTACAATGAATACTTTAAGAAAAAGCGTCGTAACCTCGGAACATCGTAAGTCGGACCGTCGTAACCCGGGGACCGCTGTATATATATATATATATATATATATATATATGATATTATATATATATATATATTATATATTGGTAATGACCCTTGTTGGGCCGGGGTGCAAGTTCTTTCGCACCAGAAATAGAGAGGACAGTGATCTTACCAAGTATCCAGAAAAATTCAGTCAGCGGAGACAAAAACACACACAGGAAAACTCAACAATATATTAAACAACAAAGCAAAAGAATAATAAAGTCAGCCTTGTGACTATACAGGACACAACTTAGTCCTTACTACTCCCTTAGGAGTTCCTAAACACTAACACTAAACCCTAGACAGAAAATAGAGAAATATACTGCATAAATTAGCAAAATGGGCCCAACATCAACATAAATATAAATCAATACCTATAACTAAACAGAGAGGAAAAGAAGTAAGAGACCAACAGGGGGAAAACTTAATTCTCCTACCTACAAATATAAACTAAATCTTAAATATAAAAAATATCAAAACATATTAATGGTATATAATAACCACAAGAAATAACGAAAATTATAGCATCACTCGTGACAAGATATACACAAAGACTGGCATATATATATATAAATATGAAGCGGCAATAAGAAATGCCAACAATCTCGAACGACTCACTATACGAGAGTAAATAAGAAAAAGATACTCGAGAAGAGCTCTCACACTGAATAAAGGATGAATGGATGTGATAAGGGATGAATGGATGCCCAAACGATTCAGGCTAAACAGTTGCCTGCTGTAGGCTGAAATACAGAGGGAGCCGTGATCTCTTATATTCTCTGGGACATTGCCACGTACCAGGCCAATACTCAGCTATCTGAAGGGCGTGCAGCTACACAGGTCACTAATACCATGGGGAAGGAGTCTGTCGTGCTCCCGACCAAAAACACAAGGGATATTCCCTACCTGGTAGCAACCGCCCTACTTGCACTTCACGGGCCTCAATGCCCCCACCGCTGCAGCTCAGAAGGAAGTTCGTAGGCAAAACACAGTGATGTCCCTCCCCACGTCCACTCTGTCGGGATCCAGCGCCGATATCAGAGCCCGCAGGAAGTACACACAGTAAGGGGGTAAGTCACCGCAGATGGCCGAAATGCCCCTGCGCCTTCAATACTGACGACGACAAATCCTTCGAAGTACGATTAAGAAAAATATGCCAGCTGCACAACCATGCGGGGAGAATAGCGAGCCCGAACTGTTGTCGGGAAAAAGTCGCGCCCCTCCAATATCCTCACGGGTGTCCTTTTCACCAACCACTCAAAAGATAAACAAAACAAAAAAACTAGCATTAATAAGATGCTCACAACCATTAACAAGCGGGGAGGAGGTTTAACAAGCAGTTCGCTTGACGCTCAGCCGAGACCAAAGTAAAGCTTAAAACTAAAAACCTAAAAACTAATTTTCCTTACGCTAATTTTATATACAACAAATATAACAAAAAGCAGTAACAAGGCTGAGATAAAATAAAGCAAAAGCAATGCCAATTACGTTTAATACATGATATATATATATATATATATATATATATATATATATATATATATATATATATATTATATATACTATATATTATATATATATATATATATATATATATATATATATATATATATATCATATCATCACAAAACACATACCATCTAACATCCAATCCACTCTTCTTCGGGAACATCACGGAAGACGAACTGCAATTGTCAAACGATTCGGTGACAGGGGAGATTCGAACTCCCAAAACTACCGATCGACGACTTTCAGTGATGTTTTAGTAACCACTAGGCCACCAAGAGAGGTTGCTTAAAGCTTGTGTGTGTGTATATATATATATATATATATCTATATATATTATATATATATATATATTATATATATATGTGTGTGTGTGTGTGTGTGTGTGCATCTGAAACACACCTACTCACACAAACAGCCATTACGATTAAGGAGAGCGCATAAGTGCACAAAAAAAACATCCGAAAGATTCTTCAGACTTCGGAAGGAATTGATAGCAGAAATCCTCCCCAGTGACAAAGTGAAAAAAACTTCCGAGCCCTTCAAGGCGAGAGAGAGAGAGAGAGAGGAAGAAAAAGAAATAGATATACGTTGCACGGAAAGGGAGGGAAGCCCAGATTCATCACATCACCACCTTCACCGCCTCGATTCGCCCCAGGGCTGGGGAGGAGGAGGAGGGAGGAATAGGCGACCATGTCCTTTTCACGCTACCCCATTTGCACCCTTAACTTTTGTGTGAGGTACGAGTTGGCCCACCCACTGCCTCCTCGTTGGTATTCTCGGAGCGCGAAGGAGACTCCGAATGGACCGTTTCCAATAAGTTTTTCGGGGAGGTTTGGAGGGGTAACTTATCTCATACGCTTTTCTAGACGCCGGTACCTGTTCCCAGATTCATCACATCACCACCTTCACCGCCTCGATTCGCCCCAGGGCTGGGGAGGAGGAGGAGGGAGGAATAGGCGACCATGTCCTTTTCACGCTACCCCATTTGCACCCTTAACTTTTGTGTGAGGTACGAGTTGGCCCACCCACTGCCTCCTCGTTGGTATTCTCGAAGCGCGAAGGAGACTCCGAATGGACCGTTTCCAATAAGTTTTTCGGGGAGGTTTGGAGGGGTAACTTATCTCATACGCTTTTCTAGACGCCGGTACCTGTTCCCACCACATCTGACTTTCTGCAGCCATTTGTCGCCACGTTACCGATAACTTATCTATCTTCCCAGTTCCTCACTGGATGAGCCGGCTACACGCTCGCCTACCGACTCTGTAGTCGCGAGTTTGATTCTCCGCTCTGCCAACTTGGAATCAGAGGAGTTTGTTTCTGGTCATAGAAATTCATTTCTCGATGTGGTTCGGATCCCACAATAAGCCGTAGGGCCAACGTTAGCAAAAAATATCTCGAAAACGGACGCACGGATCTCAACAAAACTTCTCCAAACTTCTCGACGGACAAGGGAGGTCAAGTTATCCCCATAACTCAAGGACGGATCAACGGACGCCAACGAAACCTGGTGAGATCGTCCGTTACAACATAGTGAATCTGGAAAATGTTATAAACCGAAGCTAAGTTAATCAAGATTATATTTCTCGGAAATGATCCCACGTGGAGGGTCTAAAATCATTGGGTTTTTTTAAGACTTTATTTCGACAACTGACAAAATTAATTCATTTGTTAATTTTTGAATAAAATTTATTTTTTATAAATACGAATAATTGATCTCATCTTCCTGTTTCTTAAAATCATTGATATTTTTAAGACTTTATATTTCATCATCTGCCAAAATTAATTTATTTGTTAATTTTTGAATTAAATTTATCTTTTTATATACGAATATTGATCTCATCTCTCTGTTTCTAAATACCTTCTGTTACGTCTTCCTAATGAACACTTTAATATTCTTTGGAATCTTCTGGAATCTTCTGGAATCTTCTGGAATCTTCTGGAATCTCTGGAATGTCGAGTCGTGTCAAAATAAACCAAATAAATCGCTAGTGACATCCTCCGTAAGGAAACTACACAAGAAGATAAGAGAGTCATCAAAGCTTCTATACTGGTTGTAAACCACACCAAGGTGTCACGTGTCAGCCCTATGAATCACCAGACTGTGTCACAGAGAAATACACACGTACACACACACACACACACACAAGGAATATCTATTGAACACAAAGGTATGTCATTCCAGACGATTCAATGACGCGTCAACTTAAGCTCCTCAGAGAAAAAAAACAAAAAAGTCTATTTATTTTTACTTTCTCAACAAGCAAGATCTCTCATTTTTTTCTGCATTTCCTGTCGCCTATTCTGGCTTATTTTCTGATGAATGCCGTGATGATAATAATAATAATAATAATAATAATAATAATAATAATAATAATAATAATAATAATAATAATAATAATAATAATAATAATATAATATATATATTTTTGTTTGGAAGCTTTAATTTCAAGTCAGTGGCCCCTTTGGTGGGCTTGTTCCATATGAATAGGGTTCTTCATCTCCCTGAATAATAATAATAATAATAATAATAATAATAATAATAATAATAATAAATAATAATAATAATAATAATAATAATAATAATAATAATAATAATGGAAGGAGGCCTTCTCTGAGGGCAGTAATGTCTACTGAACATAAAGGTATTTCACTCAAGCTCTGTTATGCCAAATGATTCAGTCATAACGAGAAGACATACAAGATTCAGGTCAAAGGAAAACAAGATTTGCTGGGACCTACGAGGTCATGCGGAGCCAAAAGTACGGTGGAAGGATGAGAATACGAACGGAGGAACAGTCAAAGAAATGAAAGGGACTGCAGCTAGGATCCTAGGGGACGCCTCAAGGACCTTAAGTAATGCGTGTGACCTGTATGCTTCAGAAAGCTTACCTCCTCCTTCACTTACAGAAGGCCTCTACAGCAGTTTTTTTTATTTATATAAGACTTACAGGAACTAAGGCAAAGCTACCTCATACATAATTCAGCCACTACAGTATCTGTAATTTTCTTTGAAGGAATTGCACTGTTTGTCTTAGCATAAAGAGTTGCCCCAGGTAAGGTTCCAAAAGAGAGAGAGAGAGAGAGAGAGAGAGAGAGAGAGAGAGAGAGAGAGAGATTAATAAGATGAAGGCCTGCTTTCTCTCTCTCTCTTTCTCTCAAGGGAAAGAGAGAAACAGGATGGGAAGAACAATGGAGGGTAGAAGAGGGGGTGGAAAGGAAGGAGAGAGAGAGAGAGAGAGAGAGAGAGAGAGAGAGAGAGAGAGAGAGAGAGAGAGAGATTAATAAGATGAAGGCCTGCTTTCTCTCTCTCTCTTTCTCTCAAGGGAAAGAGAGAAACAGGATGGAAGAACAATGGAGGGTAGAAGAGGGGGATGGAAAGGAAGGGAGAGAGAGAGAGAGAGAGAGAGAGAGAGAGAGAGAGAGAGAGAGAGAGAGAGAATCAATAACAGGGCCATTCGATGACTAATTCCACCCTCGTAGAGTGAGGATTACCTCGAAGAGGTTCTCCTGGTTCAATTATGTGCTGCATTAATTTGACGAAGGAGTAATCACTCATTTCGAGAGAGAGAGAGAGAGAGAGAGAGAGAGAGAGAGAGAGAGAGAGAGAGAGAGAGAGAGAGAGAGGGGGGGGAGGCTCTTTTTAATAATAACCTGAGCTATTATAGTAATCCCTATCAGGTCACCTGGAGACTTAACTACATGACTAACAAGTTTCCACGACAGCGAGGAGACGAGAGAGAGAGAGGCAATAAGGAGAGAATGACATAGAAATAAATAATAATAAATAATAATAATAATAATAATAATAATAATAATAATAAATATAAAATAATAATAATAATAATAATAATAATAAGATTAATGAAGAATAAGAATAATAATAATAATAATAATAATAATTAATAATAATAATAATAATAATAATAATAATAATAATAATAATAATAAGAGTACAAAAGACAAGAGTAAGGGAAATATAGCCAGTAACTACAGGCCTATCACCTGCCTACCAATAATGTGGAAGTTACTAACAGGTATCATCAGTGAAAGGCTATACAACTACCTAGAGGAGACAAACACCATCCCCCACCTACAGAAAGGCTGCAGAAGGAAGTGTAGGGGCACAAAAGACCAGCTCCTGATAGACAAAATGGTAATGAAGAACAGTAAGAGAAGGAAAACCAACCTAAGCATGGCATGGATGACTATAAAGAAAACCGCCTTCGACATGATACCACACACATGGCTAATAGAATGCCTGAAAATATATGGGGCAGAGGAAAAAAAATACCATCAGCTTCCTCAAAAAATACAATGCGCAACTGGAATACAATACTTACAAGCTCTGGAATAAAGACTAGCAGAGGTTAATATCAGGAGAGGGATCTTCCAGGGCGACTCACTGTCCCCACTACTCTTCGTAGTAGCCATATTCCCATGACAAAAGTACTACAGAAGATGGATGCCGGTACCAACTCAAGAAAAGAGGCAACAGAATCAACCATCTGATGTTCATGGACGACATCAAGCTGTATGGTAAGAGCATCAAGGAAATAGATACCCTAATCCAGACTGTAAGGATTGTATCTGGGGACATCAGGATGGAGTTTGGAATAGAAAAATGCGCCTTAGTCAACATACAAAAAGCAAAGTAACGAGAACTGAAGGGATAAAGCTACCAGATGGGAGCAACAGTCAAACACATAGATGAGACAGGATACAAATACCTGGGATAAATGGAAGGAGGAGATATAAAACACCAAGAGATGAAGGACACGATCAGGAAAGAATATATGCAGAGACTCAAGGCGATACTCAAGTCAAAACTCAAACGCCGGAAATATGATAAAAAGCCATAAACACATGGGCAGTGCCAGTAATCAGATACAGCGCAGGAATAGTGGAATGGACGAAGGCAGAACTCCGCAGCATAGATCAGAAAACCAGGAAACAAATGACAATACACAAAGCACTACACCCAAGAGCAAATACGGACAGACTATACATAACACGAAAGGAAGGAGGGAGAGGACTACTAAGTATAGAGGACTGCGTCAACATCGAAAACAGAGCACTGGGGCAATATCTGAAAACAGTGAAGACGAGTGGCTAAAGAGTGCATGGGAAGAGGACTAATAAAAGCAGACGAAGACCCAGAATATACAGAGACAGGAGAAAGACAGAAAGAACAGAGGACTTGGCACAACAAACCAATGCACGGACAATACATGAGACAGACTAAAGAACTAGCCAGCGATGACACATGGCAATGGCTACAGAGGGGGAGAGCTAAAGAAGGCAACTGAAGGAATGATAACAGCGGCACAAGATCAGGCCCTAAGAACCAGATATGTTCAAAGTACGATAGACGGAAATATCATCTCTCCCATATGTAGGAAGTGCAATACGAAAAGTGAAACAATAAATCACATAGCAAGTGAATGCCCTGGCACTTGCACAGAACCAGTTACAAAAAGAGCATGATTCAGTAGCAAAAGCCCTCCACTGGAGCCTGTGCAAGAAACATCAGAAACTACCTTGCAGTAATAAGTGGTACGAGCACCAACCTGAAGGAGTGATAGAAAACGATCAGCAAAGATTCTCTGGGACTATGGTATCAGAACGGATAGGGTGATACTGCAAACAGACCAGACGTGACGTTGATTGACAAGGTCAAGAAGAAAGTATCACTCATTATGTCGCAATACCATGGACACCAGATTGAAGAGAAAGAGAGGGGAAAAATTGGATAAGTATCAAGATCTGAGTAGAAATAAGAAGGATATGGGATATGCCAGTGGAAATCGTACCCATAATCATAGGAGCACTAGGCACGATCCCAAGATCCCTGAAAAGGAATCTAGAAAAACTAGAGGCTGAAGTAGCTCCAGGACTCATTGCAGAAGAGTGTGATCCTACAAATGGCACACATAGTAAGAAGAGTGATGGACTCCTAAGGAGGCAGATGCAACCCGGAACCCTACACTATAAAATACCACCCAGTCGAATTGGAGACTGTGATAGAGCAAAAAAAAAAAAAAAAAAAAAAACAAAAAAAAAAAAATAATAATAATAATAATAATAATAATAATAATAATAATAATAATAAAATGGGACAAAGAGTCATGAAGAATTGGAGTTGGGACAGAGATCAGCTGACTGAGGGATGACGTGGTTTGGAAATGAGAGATAATCAGAAGAAAAAAAAAGGGGGAACGAATAATGGAGGGAAATGAGATAAGACGGGATGGAATGCGAGGTCTAAATTGTGTATATGTGAGAGAGAGAGAGAGAGAGAGACGAAGCCACGTCCAGCAAAAGATCACCAGCAATCTCTCTCTCTCTTCTCTCTCTCCTCTCTCTCTCTCTCTCTCTCCCCCCGCGTCAATAGAGGGAGGCCAGATTTCCCTCAAATTGAAAGGTACTTCCAAAGGCTTCTCCGATATGAAACAGCGACATATTGCAGTGGGAGAAGATCTAGTAATATCAAGCAGCCAGGTATTATGTGGTGGGCCATTTCATAATTTATTTTTTTTTTTTTTTTAAGACAATTTGATACACTGGGGCGCTGTTTGTGAGTTCTGCTTCGAATTCAGCTCAAGAAGGCTGTAAGTACATGATGATGATGATAATAATAATAATAATAATAATAATAATAATAATAATAATAATAATAATAATAATATAATAATAATAATAATAATCTTAGTGTACTTAGGAAGCAGACCCTCTCTCAAGCATACTTTATTAGCCATTGCTTTTAATAATAATAATAATAATAATAATAATAATAATAATAATAATAATAATAATAATAATAATAATAATAATAATAATAATAGAGGACGAACAACAAGAGAATATAAAAGTAAGAGAGGTCACGAACTCCGAGTCTACCTGTCTACTTATGCCCTGTATAACTGGTCTGCTTACGTCACCTGGCGGCCCAGTGAGAGATGCCACTGAATCCCAGGGACTTTCTTAGCCTCCGAGGAATCTTTTTGCCAAGCTTGCAATATCTCTGGAACACTGCAATGTCAGTTCTACTCAGGAATGGGTAACTGTGTCTGGAAACCTGGAATATCTCTGGAACCCAGCAATGACAGTTCTACTCAGGAATGGGTCACTGTCTGGAAACCTAGAATATCTCTGGAACCCCAAAATGTCAGTTCTACTCAGGAGTGGGTACCTGTGTCTGGAAACCTAGAGTATCTCTGGAACCTTGCAATGTCAGTTCTACTCAGGAATGGGTACCTGTGTCTGGAAACCTGGAGTATCTCTGGAACCCTGTAATGTCAGTTCTACTCAGGAATGGGTACCTGTGTCTGGAAACCTGGAGTATCTCTGGAACCCTGCAATGTCAGTTGTACTCAGGAATGGGTACCTTTGTCTGGAAACCTGGAATGTCTCTGGAACCCTGCAATGACAGTTCTACTCTGGAATAGGAACCTGTGTCTGGGAACCTGGAATATCTCTGGAACCCTGCAATGACAGTTCTACTCTGGAATGGGTACCTGTGTCTGGAAACCTGGAATATCTCTGGAACCCTGCAATGACAGTTCTACTCTGGAATGGGTACCTGTGTCTGGACACCTGGAGTATCTCTGGAACCCTGCAATGACAGTTCTACTCAGGATTGGATACCTGTGTCTGGAAACCTAGAGTATCTCTGGAACCCTGCAATGACAGTTCTACTCTGGAATGGGTACCTGTGTCTGGAAACCTGGAATATCTCTGGAACCCTGCAATGACAGTTCTACTCAGGAATGGGTAACTGTGTCTGGAAACCTGGAATATCTCTGGAACCTTGCAATGACAGTTCTACTCAGGAATGGGTACCTGTGTCTGGAAACCTAGAGTATCTCTGGAACCCTGCAATGACAGTTCTACTCAGAAATGGGTACCTGTGTCTGGAAACCTAGAGTATCTCTGGAACCCTGCAATGACAGTTCTACTCAGAAATGGGTACCTGTGTCTGGAAACCTGGAATATCTCTGGAACCTTGCAATGACAGTTCTACTCAGGAATGGGTACCTGTGTCTGGAAACCTAGAGTATCTCTGGAACCCTGCAATGACAGTTCTACTCAGGAATGGGTACCTGTGTCTGGAAACCTGGAATATCTCTGGAACCCTAAAATGACAGTTCTACTCAGGAATGGGGACCTACAACTCACAGCTCATTGTGGAATCCGAACCACATTATATCGAGAAATAAATTTCTAATCGCCAGAAATAAATTCCTGTCATTCCACGTTGGCGGAGCGGAGAATCGAACTCGCGACTATCCAGACCGGGTAGGCGAGCACGTAACCCACTCACTCGTCCAACGAGGGAACGTCCGCAGAGAGAAATCTATCACGAATTTAAAATTTGTTTTTATCAAAATGAATTTCTTAAAACCTTTTCCCAGGTGGGAAATGTCACGCGCTAATCCTCAGGTACAAAACATTTCGAGGACTTATTGCTGACGTCACAAGCTGACTTTTAGTTCGTCTATTCTCTTCAAAGCCGTGCTACGTCGACCTAAGCCTTTCCTCCTGGAACAGGTACAACTCTTAATCTCAACAATAACTGGAAAAAAAAATTGACTACTACCTCCTGGCAGGTCGTCAAGCTAGTCCGCTGATTGTAGTGGTTAGTGTCGTGGTATGCCTCTCTCTCTCTCTATAGGAGGTTCGCGCCTCTCCCAGGGCGATGGAAGACCACTGGTGGCTCTGTATCATGATCAGTTACTTTGTTGCGCTTGTTCAATATGAACAGAGTTCATACTCTGTATTAATAATAATAATAATAATAATAATAATAATAATAATAATAATAATAATAATAATAATAATAATAGTGTATACTTAAGAAGCAGACCCTCTCTCAGACATACTTTATTAGCCATTACTTTTAATAATAATAATAATAATAATAATAATAATAATAATAATAATAATACTGTGGAGGAAGAAAATACTTATACAGATAGACAGGAAGGTATAATCTAAACACATTCTGAGGAGGAGGAGGAGGAGGAGGAGGAGGAGGAGGAGGAGACGAAAGACAAATTCCAATCCCATCGTGTTTATTGACTCAAGCCTCAGAAGTTCCCTGTCAACACAAGCTATCAAAGACTCTTTGCCTTTGACAAAATACTAACAGCTCCTTTTCCTCAAATGATTTCGTCATTTAATTTACTGTATAAAATAAATGTGAGCTTCGTAAAGAAAAAAGGGGGTTTTTACTTCATTAAATCTCTTCTCAGCTGTGACTCTCTCGAATTCATTTTCTAGAAAGTTTACAAAATGTTCATACGTTACTTTCTTCAGCCATAACTTTCTAAGAGTCATTAACATTTAATATACTGTGTAGAAAAATGCATTTTTTTTTAATTTAAGTTTTTCCTCAAATGAAGAAGTTTCTCGGTCACTAAATCCCCAAGTAAGACTTTCTTCAAGTTCTATAATGATAACTTCAGCGTCCTGTTAAATATGACAAAGTTATTCCCAGCTCAGAAAACTATGAGGAGGAGAATCGAGACTTCTCTGGCTTTTATTCTCAGTCAATTCACAAGTCTACATACAACTCCTGCTTGGAAAAGGAAATCTGTCTGTCCGCACTTTTCCCGTCCGACCTCAGATCTTGAAAACTGCCATGGCTAGAGGGCTGCAACTTGGTATGTTGATCATCCACCCTCCAATCATTAAAGGTACCGAATTGCAGCCCTCTAGCCCCAGTATTTTTTATTCTATTTAAGGTTAAAGTTAGCACTTTTCCCGTCCGCCCTCAGATCTTGAAAACTGCCGAGGCTAGAGGGCTGCAAATTGGTATGTAGATCATCCACCCTCCGGTCATCAAACGTACCAAGTTGCAGCCCTCTAGCCTCAGTAGTTTTGATTTTAAGGTTAAATTCAGCCATGGATCATATATCTGGCAGTGCATCTGTAGATCTGCCGGTCATAGTCTACCACACTTTGCTTATACAAAGGGCTGAATCGGTCCTAAATTATCTATTATTATTATTATTATTATTATTATTATTATTATTATTATTATTATTATTAATTATGCAGATGATCATGATACAGAGCCAGTGACCTTTCATCTCCCTTGGAGAGACGCGAACCAAACACCCCCCCCCTCCCCCCCCCCCCCCCCCGACCCTCAGCCTAAGCTCGCCCCACGAAACTAACTACCATATACCAGCAGACCAGGTGGTTAGACTTCAGTACAGGCAAAACAAGCAAGTAACCTTACTCTTGACAGTTTAGGATGGCAAAATCCACCCACTTGTTAAATCCTCGAGTTGACAATCTAGCCAAACGATGCCACACACCTACACTACTCCGATGTACCCACACAAGAAATCAGCAGATTTACGCAACAGACATAACCACCCCCCTAAAAGGGCAACGTTTCAGGCGATGAACGATCTCTATAGACAGTTTTTACTGAAGAGAATCGTTAGCACTGACTGCGAAGAAGTAGATTGGCAGCTTTTGAAGAGAGAGAGAGAGAGAGAGAGAGAGAGAGAGAGAGAAAGGAATTCAATTCCACGTAACGAAAAGCATTTCAATTTGTCACTACCCTTGGGTAATCTATACTTCCTTTGGCTGGGCGGTTCCTAGACAAAATAGATCGCAGGCAGTACCTGGTTGAAGATGAAGGCGCGAGAACCAGAGACAGAAGGATAGATAACAATAACAAGTCATGAATAACAGTCGAAGGCGACAGACGAAAGCGCAAGAAGACTACGGACAAAACCCCGCGCACATGGCAAAAAAAAAAAAAAAAAAAAAAAAACGAATACTCCAGGCCAGTAAATATGGCCGCCCGGCATCAACCTCGCAAAGCCCACAGCCACGCTGACTCGGCAGTATTACCAAGACGCGACATTCCCACCTCCCAGGATGGAATTTTCAGGCCAATAGAAGGCTCCGCTCGGCGAAATTGAATTCAATCTTCCGTATTTGTTGTCGCAGCTGCTGGAGCGATGCCGGCCTGACAGAGGTTTTATCACCCGGACCTAGGAAGAGTCAGAATCCAGTCTTCGAAAAACTCTACGGGTTTTACAACGAATGTTTAACTACAGCCTCTGGCATCTTTTTGAATAAAATTCAAATTGACTCTATATTTACCTATTTTAGATATGCCAATCTTCGGTGCGTTGTTCAGCAGTTTAAGCAACAATGAAAAAAGCATAATTATGAAAATAGACCTACATAAAATTACTGCAGCTGAGGTAACAATTACTTGAAAGGTGGTTTACTTCCAGAATAAACGTAAATATAATGAAATAAATATCAATGTAAATTAAAACTAAAAAATACAAATGAAAATAATAGAAATCTAGTATAAATGAAATAACAGTAATAAAAATAAACCTGAAATTAATAGTTATAAATATAAAAATAATAAAAATAATAATAACAAATAAAAATATAAAAAGTTATTAATATATAGACAACTAGTAAAATTATAATAATGAAATTTAATAATACAATAATAATGTAAAAATAAAATTGATTATATTATAGAAATAACATATATTAACAAAAATATAATACAGAAAAATTTCATTCAATAATGTATATGAAAATAAAAATAAAAAAATAAGAATAAAAAAAAAGGAATATTATTAATAATAAAAATTAAAAACAAGTTATAATACAAATAAAAGTAAGAATAAATGAACATAAATGAATAAAAAACAATGAAAATAAATAAATACATAAAAAAATAATTATATAAAAACGAGAAAATAAATAAATAAATAAATAAATAAATAAATAAAAATGAATTAACAAATAAAAATTAAAATATAAGATAAAATAAATATATAAAAAATAAATAAATAATAAATAAAAAGTATACAAAAATGAAATGAATAAATAAAAAATTAAATAAAAACAATGATTGAATAAATAAAAATAAATAAATAAACAAATAAATAAATAATAAATAAATAAATAAATATAATTTAAAAAAATAAATAAAAAATAAAAATATAAAAACTAAATAAATAAATATATATAAAAAATTAAAGAAATTAATAAAAAAGAAAATTAATAAAAAGATAAAAATAAATAAAAAATTAAATAAATATAAGAATAAACAAAAATGAAAAGACAAAATAAATACATAGAAATATAAAAATAAAATAAATAAAAATAAATAAAAAAATAAATAAATAAATAAATCAAAAATAAATTTTTAAAAATAAATAAAATAAATGAATTATACAAAAAAATAATAAGAATTAATAAATAAATGAAAGAAAATAAATAAAAAAGTTAATAAAATAAAAAAATAAATAAAGAAAAAGAAACAAAATTAAATAAATAAAAAAATAAAAATAAAAAAAAATAAAATAAAAATAAATTAAGTATAATAACATACATTAATAAATATAAAAATAAATAAATAAAAAATAATAAATAAAATAAAAATAAATTCTAAATTAAGTAAATAAATGAAATAAATAATAAACTAAATACAAAAATATAAATGAATTTATAAATAAACAAAAATAAATTAACACATAAAATAAATAAATTAATAAAAAATAAAGAAAATAAATCAAAATAAATAAATAATGGCAAATAAAATAAAACATAAAGAATGAATAAAAATAAATAAATAAATACATAAATAAAATAAAAAATATATAAAAATAATTATATAAATAAAAATAAATGAATAAAAATAGACATAAAGATAAATATATAAAATGAATTAAATAAAAAACAAATATAATAATAAATAAATAAATAAATAAAAATAAGTAAATATATAAAAAATATATAAATAAATAAATGAACAAATAAAGTAATAAATAAAACTAAAAAATATAAATACAAAATAAATTAAGAATAAAAACAAAACAACATTTAAATAAATAAAATTAAAAATAAAAATAAATAAATAATAAATATAAATGAATAAATTCTAAATTAAGAAATAAATGAAATAAATAATAAACAAATAAATATATTAAATAAAAATAATAAATAAATATGAATATAAATAAACAAAAATAAATTAACACATAAAATAAATAAATTAATAAAAAATAAAGAATAAATCAAATAAATAAATAATGGAAATAAAAAATAAAACATAAATGAATGATAAATAAATAAATAAATAAACATAAATATAAAAAATATATAAAAATAATTATATAAATAAAAAATAAAAAACATAAAGACACATAAAAAGATATATATGAATAAATAAACAATATATAAAAATAAATAAATAAATAAAAATGAATAAATAAACAAAATTGTAAATTAAATAAAATAAAACAATATACAGAATAAAAATAAATAGAATAAATAAAAAAACAAATAAATGAAAATAAATAATAAAAATCAAATTAAAAAATTACAAAAAAAAAAAATAAAAATAAATAAATAATAAATACAAAAAAATCATATAATTAATAAAATAAAGTGAATAAATAAATAACTAAATCAAATAAAAATACATAATAAAAATAAAGAAAATCAAATAAAATAAATATATAAATAAATAAGAAAATAATTACAACATGAATAAAAATGACAAATAAATAAAATATATAAAAAAAAAAATAAAAAAATAAATAAAAAATAATACGATATCAATAAATAATAAATAAATAAATAAAAAATAAAAAATAAATATAAATAGAAAATAATTAAATATAAATGAAAATAAATGAAATAAATAGAATAAAATAAATAAATAGAAAATAAATAAATAAATAGAAACAAAATAAATATCAATAAATAAATAATAAATAAATAATAAATATAATAAACAAATAGATAAAAACAAATTAATAAATAAAATAAAATAAAAAATAAAGTCAAAAAATAAATAACTAAATAAAAATTAATAAAAATAATAAAATAAATAAATAAGTAAAATAACAAATAAATAAAAATAAATAAAAAATAAATTAATTAAAAAATAATGAAATAATTATAATCAAATACATAACCAAAAATAAATAAATATTTTAAAAATAAATAGAAATATGAAATATGTAAATAAATATATAAATAAATAAATAAATAAAAATAAATAAATAAATAGAAATAAATAAATTAATAAAAATTAATAATAAATAAAAAAATAAAGAATAAGTAAATATAAAATAGAAAAATAAGATAAATAAATTCTAAACTATATATAAAAATAAATCGATAACAAAATAAATAAAAATAGATGAAAATAAATCGATGAATAAATATAATAAAAAACAATAAATTATAATTAATAAGGAAAATAAAAAAATACAAAAATAAAATTAAAAAAAATAAATAAAATAAAATTAAATAAATGAAAAAAAAAAAAATAACTATAATAAAATTAATATAAAAAGAAATAGGTAAATAAATAAAGAAAAAAAATAAAAATAATAAAAAAAATTAAATAAAAAAAATAATCTAAAAATAAAAAAAAAAAATAAATAAAATTAAAATTAAATTAAAGAAAAATTAATAAGAAAATAAAAATAAATTTTAAAAGTAAATAAAATTAATAAATAAAAAATAAAATTAAATAAATGAAATAAATAATAATAATTAAATAATTAAGAATAAAATGTAAATAAAATAGAGAAAAATATATATGTTAAATAAAAATAAAAAAATATAATATAACTAAAAATAAACAAAAAATAAATATAAAAATATAAAAATAAATGAAAATATATGAACAATAAATAAATAAATGAAAATAAATAAAAAAATAAAAATCTATATAAAACTTTAAAATCAAATTAAAACTAAATAAAAATATAATAAAATGAATAAATAAAGAAATTATATAAAAATAAATGAATAAAAGTAAATACATATATAAAAACAAATAAATAATAAAAAATAATTAATATCATTAAATAATAATAATAATCTAATAAAATAATAATAATAATAATATAATAATAATAAATAATAATAATAATAATAATAATAATAATAATAATAATAATAATAATAATAATAATAATGTGAAAGTTACTAATAGGTATCATCAGTGAAAGGCGGTACAACTACCTAGAGGAGATAAACACCATCCCCCACCAACAGAAAGGCTGCAGAAGGAAGTGTAGGGGCACAAAAGACCAGCTCCTGATAGACAAAATGGTAATGAAGAACAGTAGGAGAAGGAAAACCAACCTAAGCAATGGAATGGATCGAATACAAGAAAGCCTTCGACATGATACCACACACATGGCTAATAGAATGAATGAAAATATATGGGGCAGTGGAAAACACCATCCGCTTCCACAAAAATACAATGGGCAACTGGAATACAAAGTTTACAAGCTCTGGGATAAGACTAGGAGAGGTTAACATCAGGAGAGAGAACTTCCAGGGCGACTCACTGTCCCCACTACTCTTCGTAGTAGCCATGATTCCCAAGACAAAAGTACTGCACCTCCCAGAGGTCGCTATCCTGCCCACCAGGTCCGAGCTATCGATGGCACTGGCGCGCAGATATCCATCATTCGAGAGGATGAGATTCCTTACTTACGGAGCTCGGGTTGACAGGCACCAATTCGTCACAAACGAAAGCCTACTGTCTGGTCGAGAGTCACCCGACCTCATCGCTCTAAGGTATGTACTATGGAGGTTATACCGTCCTGCTAGGACAAGATTTTAAGCCTCCTCCTACCTTTTCACAGTCCTCCAAGAACCAAGGTATCTAGCGAGAGAGGTAACGTCATCCCCACTCAATATCCCAGAAATCTCTTTGTGTACTTTACTGAGAAGTCTCCTGATGTTTGGTGTGGGCTTGGTTCTTTATAGGCCCCTCCTGGGCGTGGCAGGAGAATATCTTACACAGGCGCGTGCTGGTCATGCCCAAAGTAGGTATAAGTGAGGTGGTTGCATCTGGAGCAAAGGAAATCGGCTTGTCGTCCTCTCTTGCCTGCCTAGGCCACGCCCCCTTTACACCCGGGCGGCTGTGCGATAAAGGCAGGATTGTAGTAATTGTAATTTAATTGAAATGTCATTCATTACACATTATTAAGGTAACTGTAATTGGAATTCTACGAACATATCTCTGCTTAATGTTAACTCTAGTTGTAATTGAAATTTGCTATACGGATGATGACGTCATACGACAGATATGACGTCACATACCGAAATATTTCTTGGAAATCAATGAAAATCTAAACATTTCCTCATGTTTTCCTGATTTATGCGGCACCAGACACCATAATGTAGTTATGTTAAAATGTCAATATAGTTAAAAAGACAGCCTTACCTCTTTGAGAACTGAAATATGACGAACAGAGCATAAATGGGGAGGAGCTTAGTGATAGAAAACGATCAAGCAAATATCCTCGGGGACTGTGGTATCAGAACACAAAGAGTGATATGTGCCAATAGACCAGACGTGAGGTTGATTGACAGCATTAAGAAAAAAGTATCACTCATTGATGTCGCAATACGATGGGACACAGAGAATAGAATTCGAAGAAAGATCGGAGTGATCAGGAGAGAGAGAGAGAGAGAGAGAGAGAGAGAGAGAGAGAGAGAGAGAGAGAGAGAGAGAGAGAGAGAGAATGACTTTGATGACTATGATATCACTGTATATCTGTAAAGACTGAAATGTAAATATACACACTGATCTTGACCTTGCATGTGATAATGGTCTCTATAGGCGCTCTACTAGACTGTTTAAGTAGTGTCAAGGAATAGTCAGAATCCAGACTTCGACTAAAAATTGACCGTTGAAAAACTCTACGGGTTTTGCAACGAATGTTTAACTACAGTCTCTGGCATCTATTGAATAAAATTAAAATTGACCTCCATAATTACCTATTTCACATATGCCAACCTTCGATGCGTTGTTCAGCAGATTAAGCAACAATGAGAAAATCGTAATTATGAAAATAGACCTACATAAAATTACTGCAGCTGAGGCAACAATTAAAATTAATAAATAAAAATAATAGAAATGTAGTATAAATAAAATAATAGTAATAAAATTAACCTGAAATTGATAGTTATAAATATAAAATAATTAAAAATATTAAAAACACATTAGAAATAAAAATATAAAAATAAAAATATTAATAATACGACTAGTAAAATTATTCTAATGAAATAATAATACGAAAATAAAATGACTGTAAAATGAAAATAATTATAAAATAAATAAATGCAATTAGTAAAATATATAATAACCTAAAATCTCAAAATATAAATAATATATATATGAAAATAAAAGAAAAAACAAGAATTACAAAGCAATATTAACTGATAATAAAATAAAATAATAATAATAATATTATGAATAAATACGAACTAAATAAATACAAATAAATGAAATCATAAATACATAAAACTAAAATAAATAAAAACAACCGAATAAACTACATAATGATTAAAAATAATTAATAAATTAAACAAATAAAAATATTTTCAAAATGGATAAATAGGTAAACAAATAAAAAATAAATAAATATAAATAAATAAATAAATGAAATAAAAAAGTAAAAATAAGTAATAAATAAATAGAAATAAATAAATATAAAAATGAATAAAAATAAATAGATAAATAAACTAAATCAATAAATACAATAAATAAAAATAAATGAAAAATAATAATTAAATAAATAAAAATAAGATGAATTACAATAAAATAAAGTAAAAACAAAAAATATATAATAATAAAAATAAAATACATAAATAAAATAAATAAAGGAAAAATAAATCAATAAACAAATTTTGTGAAAAATAGATAAATAAAAATAATTAAGTATATAAATAAATAAAAATAAAGATAAAATTTAAAAACATACATAAAATCAAATAAATAGATAAAATAAATAAATAACAAATAACCAAAAATAAAATTAAATAAATAAATAAATAAATAATAAGTATATAAAATAAAAGTAAATGAATAAATAAATATATCAAAATAAATATTAAATATATAAATAAATAAAAAAAAATGAAAATAAATAAAAAATTAATACATAAAATAAATAATTTTTGAAAAATAAATCAGAAATAATAAAAGAAAATAAATTAATTAATAAAGTAACATATATATATACTCTATATAATATATATTATATTATAGTATATACTATATATATACACATACATATATATATATATATATCTATTTATATATATATATATATATATATATATATTATATCTATATATATATATATATATATATATATCTGATATATATATATATATCTATATATATATATATATATATACTATATATATATATATATATATCATAGACAAATAAAAAAAAAACTAAAAAATTCAAAATAAATAAAATAAAAAAGGAAAATAAATTAACTAAAATAAATATAATCAAAATAATAATATAAAATTAAAAACAAATATAAAACAAATAAAATAAAAATAATAATAAAAACCAGTATATATTAAAAAACAATAAATAACAAATAAATGCATATAATAATAAAAATATAAAATAATATTAATTAATAATAATAAATAAATAATTAAATAAAGAAAAAAAATAAACAATAAAATTAAAATAAATAAACAAATAAATGAATAAACATAACTAAATAAATAAATAAAAATAAATTAATTAATTAATCTAAAAAAATAATTAAATAAAATAATAATAAATACCATACAAAAATAAATTTAAAAAATAATAAAAAAAAAATAAAAATTAAAACAAATACAGAAAACATATATGAATAAATGAATATTTTAAAAGATATATAAAAATACACTAATATATATATATAAAACTAAAAATAATTAAATAAATAAATAAATTATAAATAAATACAATAAAATTAATTAATTAATAAAATTAATAAATAACAAATATAAAAAATAAACATAAAATAAGTAAATAAATAAATAATAATATAAATAAATGATTAAATAAATAAAAATAAATATTAAATAAACATAAATAAAAATAATATAAATCATTAAATCAAAATAATAAGAATAAATAAACTAATATAAATAAAAATCCATGAAAAAAATAATATATGAAAAATGAAAAATAAATAAAAATGAATATAAATAATTAAATAGATAAAATAAAAATGAATTCATTCATTCATTAAAATTAATGAAAAATAAAGAAAAATAAATCATCAATCAAAATAATAAATAAATAAAAAATAGAAAATAGATAAATAAATATACGTAATTAACAAATAAATAAATAAAAAATTAATAAAAATAAATAAAATATAAATAAATCAAAATAATTAAATCAAAATAAATAAAATTAATAAAAAAAAAATAAAAATAAAACAAAAAAATAAATAAATATAAATAAATAAATAAAAAATAATACTATAAATAAATAAAATAAATAAATATAATAAATGAATAAATAAAAATAAATATAATAAATAAATATAATAAACAAAAAACTATATGAAAATAAATAAAATAAATAAAAGTAAAAAATAAATAATATATATAATAAATAAAAATAAAATTAAAATTAAACTAATAAAAATAGATAAAATAAAATAAATAAATAAATAAAAAAATAATAAAAAATAAATAAAATACAAATAATAAAATGAATTAATGATAAAATAAATAAATAAATAAAAATAAATAAAAAAACATAAAAAAAAATAAAAAATAAAAATAAATAAATAAATAAAAATAAAAATAAATAAATAAATAAAAAATATATAGATAAATAAAATAAATAAATTAAAAATAAATCAATAATAAATACGATAAGAATTAATTAATAAAATAAAAAATAAATAAATAAATAAATAAACATATAATCTAAATATAAAAAAATAAAATGAAAATTATGAAATAAAATAATAAACAAAAACAAAAATAAATAAAATAATAAAAAAATAATAATATTAATTAATTAATCTAGAAAAATAATTTAAAAATATAATTAAATACATAAACAAAAAAAATTAATATTTAAATAAATAAATACAGGAAATATATAATAATAAATAAATATAAATAAACAAATAAGTATAAATAAATAAATAAATATGAATAAGAATAAATAAATCAAAAATAAAAAACAAATAAAAGTAAAAACACATAAAAATAAGAACATTAAGAATGAGTAAATAAATGAAACAGATAAAAATAATCGATATATAAAAACTAAATAAAATAAATCTTAAAAGTAGATAAAAATAAATAAAAATAATAAATAAATAAAAATATATAAAAATAAATAAAATAAATAAAATAAAAATGAATAGGTAAATAAAAAATAAAATTTAAAAAATACATAAATAAGTAAAAAACTGAATAAATGAAAATAGATAAAAAATAAATAAATAAATAAATAAAAATAAAAATAATAAGATTAGAATAAATGATTGCAGAGAGACAAACGCTATGAAAAAAAAATTTGTTTATTTGTTTGTTTGTTTTTTTACGTTGCATGGAACCAGTGGTTATTCAGCAACGGGACTAACGGCTTTTTACGTGACTTCCGAACCGCGTTCAGAGTGAATTTCTGTTCCTGCAAGCACGCGCACGCAAACACAGGATTATGACATCATAAGGCTACAAGAAGCACTAGTAAGGGGCAGTACAAAGTATACAGAATACCATACACAGACACTAAAAGAGGGCTAATCACACTGGTTACAAACGACAATCCCATCAAAGGAATTAAACAAACGCTACACTGGCATTACACAATATATACAGTGTAGCAACACAAGGAAACACTGCAAATAGCTGGAGACTTCAACACAACAAATCAACACAGCTGGTATATAGACACCTACATCAGTTATCACGTGAATTCCAAGAGGTGCGCCTACTAAAAATAGGAGGAAGACTATAGATCTAACTTTCACAAACTCAGCCCTGAAGGAGCAAGCAACATGGAAGCTACGTGAGACTCTCACAAGCGACCACATGGCCATTGATATTGGCCCACAACTCAAAAATCTGGAACCCCAATTTTGAAAACTGGGCTACATTTTCGAAATAACATAGAACTCTTCTACGTAGAGTTCATTGGCAAACTCACAGAGAGGCAGCTTATATGTCCATGCCAAAGATCAAACAAGCCAAGACCAATCGCAAGGACACACGGTACTACTGTGAAAGAGTCAGAGAACTCAACGCCCCAGAGTCAACAGAGTCCGAAGACTCTTCAGACGGGAGCCATCTAGTACGAGACGCACAAACTTCTCAAGAGAGGTGATAGCCCACATGCAAACTGAAGAGACGAAGAGAGATCAAACAACAGGCATATGGTATGAATGGCGTGCCTACATCAGCAGACAGACTCCAGTGACCCAGATCTGGAGATTCCTCGCGAAAATTGCAGGGGAAGAGACGAACGGAGCAACGCATCCATCCCAACCCACAAGGAGAAGGTGACGACATAAGCCAGATTGCAGAGAGAACAAAACCCCATAAGCCTTTCCCAAATAAATGAGATTTCCCCTGCAAGGTGAAGGGAAATCAATGCTGCCTGCAACATGTCCGACGACACAGACACGCCCTTCACTATGGAAGAACTAAACGGTGCACTCAGCGAGAATGGTCCTCAACGGACTACTATGGAAAGCAGGGCCCCTACCTACACCATAGGCTCTACGCCTATAGCGAAGATGTGCCGTGTGGCCATAAATTGCAGGAGATCCATTACTGGTCTTCTCAGACCTAGAAAAGGCGTGTGAACTGGCCAATGCAGCAACCGTCCTTTCCTCCCTATGGAGTCCGGAAGTGGATCAGAGGCAACCTGCTTTACATGAGCAAAAGGATACATGGAAGACAGAGAAGCAAGAGTGGTGTTCCATAATATTATTATTATTAGTATTTTTTTTCTATCACAGTCCTCCAATTCGACTGGATGGTATTTATAGTGTTGGGGGGTTCCGGGTTGCATCCCGCCTCCTTAGGAGTCCATCACTCTTCTTACTATGTACGCCGTTTCTAGGATCACACTCTTCTGCATGAGTCCTGGAGCTACTTCGGCCTCTAGTTTTTCCAAATTCCTTTTCAGGGATCTTGGGATCGTGCCTAGTGTTCCTATGATTATGACAATTTCCACTGGCATATCCCATATCCTTCTTATTTTTACTTTCAGGTCTTGATACTTATCCATTTTTTCCCTCTCTTTGTCTTTATTATTATTATTATTATTATTATATTATTATTATTATTATTATTATTATTATTATTATTATTATTATTATTATTATTGATAGGGTTCTTCAACTGCTGAATAATAATAATAATAATAATATGTCTTTTGGTAGAAGGAAAACCCTCTTTTAGGCAAATACTGTTAAAAGAATGGCAGAATTAAGCGAGTTGATTTTATATATTGTTTTTTTCTTATTTTCCTTACAATTCGCTTCTCAGGCTCAGCGATGTTTCTGAGTAACTGACCAATATTCATATTTTTGGGAATTTTCAAAAATCATAAATGCTGACGGTAATCTTTTATTGGAACAGGATATCAGGTCCAGGTCAAGCATGGGTCGTCGTCAGTGCTGGTATTATTCCGTAGGCGTGGTTCAGTTCGGTGCCGGGTTCGTCTTCTGGTTTAGGGGCTGGTATTGGTGCTGGTATAGCTGGTATATCTGGTATTACGTGGGCGTTTCGACCTTCTCGCAGGTCATCCTCGGACGAGTCGTTTGAAGAGACTGTAGCAAGGAAGTCTGTGGGGCGGTATTTATAGCGCTCGGACCTAGAGTTTGCATTTCTCATTGGTCGGGCCAGGTCTTGGTCGAAGTCGTGGATCTCGCCTCGAAGGTCTCGGGGATTCTCTCGTGCGAGCGCCACAGTAGTGGAGCCTGGGGATGAACGACAGGAATTCCGTCCGTAGCAGGAATCCTGTCATCCCGTGGGGGCTCCTGATCATCTGGTATTGTCGGGGGTCGATCGCTGCTCTCCGGGCGGCGGTGGAAGGAGCGATCGACCCCCCGACAATACCAGATGATCAGGAGCCCCCACGGGATGACAGGATTCCTGCTACGGACGGAATTCCTGTCGTTCATCCCCAGGCACACTACTGTGGCGCTCGCACGAGAGAATCCCCTAGACCTTCGAGCGAGATCCACGACTTCGTCCAAGACCGGCCCGACCAATGAGAATGCAACTCTAGGTCCGAGCCGCTATAAATACCGCCCCACCACAGACTTCCTTGCTACAGTCTCTTCAAACGACTCGTCCGAGATGACCTGCGAGAAGGTCGAAAGCGTTACGTAATACCAGATATACCAGCTATACCAGCAACCAATACCAGCCCCTAAACCGAAGACGAACCGGCACCGAACTGAAACTACGCCTACGGAATAATACCAACACTGACGACGACCCCTACTTGACCTGACCTGATATCCTTTTGTTCCAATATAAGATTTACCTTCAGCATTTATGATTTTTGAAAATTCCCAATATGAATATTGGTCAGTACTCAGAAACATCGCTGAGCCTGAGAAGCGAATTGTAAGGAAAATAGAAAAAACAAAAATAATAATAATAATACGGAAATATGATAAAAGCCATAAACACATGGGCAGTGCCAGTAATCAGATACAGCGCAGGAATAGTGGAATGGATGAAGGCAGAACTTCGCGCATAGACCAGAAAAACGAGGAAACATATGATAATACAAAGCACTACACCCTAGGAGCAAATCGGACAGACTATACATAACACGAAAGGAAGGAGGGAGAGGACTACTAAGTATAGAGGACTGCGTCAACATCGAGAACAGAGCACTGGGGCAATATATGAAGACCAGTGAAGACGAGTGGCTAAAGAGTGCATGGGAAGAAGGACTGATAAAAGTAGACGAAGACCCAGAAATATACAGAGACAGGAGAAAGACAAGCAGAAGAGAGGAATGGCATACCAAACCAATGCACGGACAATACATGAGACAGACTAAAGAACTAGCCAGCGATGACACGTGGAAATGGCTACTGAGGGGAGAGCTCAAGAAGGAAACTGAAGGAATGATAACAGCGGCACAAGATCAGGCCCTAAGAACCAGATATATCCAAAGAACGATAGATGGGAATAACATCTCTCCCATATGCAGGAAGTGCAATACGAAAAATGAAACCATAAACCACATAGCAAGCGAATGTCCGGCACTTGCACAGAACCAGTACAAAAAGAGCCATGATTCAGTAACAGAAGCCCTCCACTGGAGCCTATGCAAGAAACACCAGCTACCTTGCAGTAATAAGTGGTACGAGCACCAACCTGAAGGAGTGATAGAAAACGATCAGACAAAGATCCTCTGGGACTATGGTAATCAGAACAGATAGGGTGATACGTGCAAATAGACCATGACGTGACGTTGATTGACAAAATCAAGAAGAAAGTATCACTCATTGATGTCGCAATACCATGGGACACCAGAGTTGAAGAGAAAGAGAGAGAAAAAATGGATAAGTATCAAGACCTGAAAATAGAAATAAGGATATGGGATATGCCAGTGGAAATTGTACCCATAATCATAGGAACACTAGGCACGATCCCAAGATCCCTGAAAAGAAATCTATAAAAACTAGAGGCTTAAGTAGCTCCACGACTCATGCAGAAGAGTGTGATCCTAGAAACGGCGCACATTGTAAGAAAAGTGATGGACTCCTAAGGAGGCAGGATGCAACCCGGAACCCCACACTACAAATATCACCCAGTCGAATTAGAGGACTGTGATAGAGCAAAAAAAAAAAATAATAATAATACTAATCAACCAAACAAAAACTTCTTTCAGTTTTCTTCTGAAGATTGAAAAAGAAACCCACAAAATCACTTTGTAACTTGTTTACTTCTAAGTATTTACATTTAGTTTTACTCCACACTCGAGTACTTTCAGGCCCTGTCTGTGGCTCATTCTCAAGAGATGTTTGGGATGTTAGCGTGGGTCAAGGCCCAGCAGTCTTCTGGAACTTCTTCTCTTTGAGCTGTCATTTATGTGATGGCTGTTCTGGTTTTCTTGAGAGTTGCCAATCCCCTCTTGTCGCTCTGATATCCTGAGCTGATGGTCAACGGGATTAACCCTTGTAGTAAGGGAGTGGTCACCAAAAGTCTGTTGGGCAGGAAACCTAATCTCCAGGTCAGCAGGGTCAATCTTAGCTTCCTTTAATATCAAAGCTCGGCTTATGGGATCTTCTGAGGTAAAACCTTTGTTTCCTTTAATTACTTTAATCTCTCTGATAAGTGCACCTTTTACTACCCTCCTGTGACTAATTTTGTTGCTTTTGTATATAAGCCTACTGTTTTTGAACCTAGCTATAGCACTCCCCTGAGAGTAAAGCTGTACTGCCCTTCTATGTTCTTGGATTCTAGTCCCTATTCCCCTACCTGATTCCCCCGCATATTTTTCTCCACAATTGTTGTAATTTATTATGTATACCCCCGCTACATCATCTGTATTGCTGTCTTCTCCTTCCGATTTATTTTTACATACTTTGTTTTTTACGGTATTATCAAAGGTATATACAAATTTATATTTACTTTCCTTCCAATTTTGAAGTGATTTGTTTCATTTTAGCCATAAAAGGGAGGGCAACTATGTTCTTGTTTTCTTTATTCCATGTACTCTCTACATTCGCTCTGTAAAAAATTTTTCTAGCTTTGTTGAGTGCCCTTTTTCTGAACCATTCCGGGTATGCTAATGCATCGAAGCTTTTATCGATGTAATTTATTTCTTGCTCTATCTTGCAAGGGTCACGCGTTCTCATTGCCCTAAGAAATAAACCTGTTAGAACCCCTATTTTTGAATTCATATCCTGTGTTTTCTTTTCTTTCTATGAGTATGTCTGAAAAGGGCAGTTTATTATTGTTACTTTTCTCTAAAGTGAACTGGATGTTGTTATCAAACTTACTGAGTTCGTCTAGAAAAGTTTCTATTTCATTTTCAGAATAGCATCATCAGCTCAGGGTATCAGAGCGACAAGAGGGGATTGGCAACTCTCAAGGAAACCAGAACAGCCATTATATAAATGACAGCTCAACGAGAAGAAGTTCCAGAAGACTGCTGGGCCTTGACCCAGCCTGACATCCCAAACATCTCTTGAAAATGGGCACCACAGATAGGGCCTGAAAGTACTCGAGTGTGGAGTAAAACTAAATATAAATACTTGGAAGTAAACAAGTTACACAGTGATTTTGTGGGTTTCTTTTTCAATAATATAATAATAATAATATAATAATAATATAATAATAATATAGGTCTTATTGAAAGATATTGCTGCATCAGCTGCATTCAACTTGTAAATAGTCTTCTCTATTTTGCTAATATAGCTTTCTGCTACTACAACTGGCGAGTATTGCGCCGATATTACTCATCAGGAGGAGTCAATTTCAGGGATAATGGTTACAAATCTATTTTATTTGTCACAGTAAATGAACAAATGGGTCAAAATATAAGTTAATCTAGTGACCAACGTTTCTCTCGGTATCATCCGAGCATGATCACGGCAGTGGATCGGAGCAGACTGTTGGTGCTGTCAAGATCTACTCAATATATAGCGCAGGTCAGCAAAGGGTCAACCGCTAACTGCGTTTTCATTGGCCGGTGGCGCAATGCGCTCCCGCCATTGGTTGAAGGAGGAAGTTTTCTTCAAGACGCTTCTCGTCGTTGAAGTTCGCGATATTGCAGCCTAGCAGACCGTCTAGGCTGGGGGCATGGCTTCCCATGGGCGTTGTGTCACGACGGCTCGCGATGTCATTGGCTGCTGGGCTGCTCGTCTCATCTGGTATTCTTAGATCGGGGGTGTCGCTCGTCTGGTATTACTTGTATTATTTGACACATAGGTCTCCTTAAGTTGGTGGGGAGGAAGAGCACTTCCTGCGTCGTATTCAGTGAGGGCTTCTCTTGCTGTATGAGGAGTGCCTCAAGAGTCGCAAGCGTCACTGGTCAGGAGCCCTCCCTATTATCTTTACATTCTTGATAATACCACCGCGGGAGATAGCTTCCTGGTGTCCTGTCCTGATATGGATTTTAATCGCTCCTTCTTGTACGTGGCAGGAATCCTCTTGGACAGTTTCATAGAAGTCATACCATAATAATAATAATAATAATAATAATAATAATAATAATAATAATAATAATAATAATAATAATAATAATAATAATAATAATAATAATTCACGTGGAATAAACAGCTAATAAACTGGATACTAGACTATTTAAATCCTTGAGGACAAATGTGGCCAAAGCAGAAAGTAAACAACTTGAGAAATACAAACAAACAAACAAACAAGCATCGCCACTTCTTGTGTCATAAAAAAGAGTGACATCGCTCCCTTTGGTAACCTCTGCAATACTTTCGCGTCCAGGCTACGTAGCAGTCTTGTGTCCCATTGGGTCACAGGAGCCGGGACGAAGGAGATGGTCGAGTAAAATGCCTACAGTGCGCCGCGTGAGGCGCATCTATGCCACTAACGCCCTAATTACGGGAGACGTTTAAAGTCACTAGATATAGGTGGGTTAGTTTCCCTGATAATTAGATTCAGATTATATCGAGAGAGAGAGAGAGAGAGAGAGAGAGAGAGAGAGAGAACGTTAACGTCAAACAAATATATTGGTCCCACAGGCGTGACAAGACCACCCAACGGAAAACCGCTACGACACCCGAAACCTGCTAAAGAACGCAACCACAAACTACGCCAAGGAACGCGACCTACACTGACTTCAGGAACGCGTCCAGGACGACGCGAAGAGAGATATATAATCACGCCGAGACAGACAGGTTATAGTGTTACGCAACACGGCTCCAGAAGGAAACTGAGATATAAAATAACCACCGCCCCACCACAAGCCCCTCCCCCCTCAAAAAGTAGGCCCCCCTTCCCCTACTTGGGTTCAGAAGTATGATTAGCAGGAACAAAGGGAGCTGACACGAATTCGTGACTTGGAGTAAACAGCGTCGTGGGATATCTTTCGATGTTTGTTCTTTGGACGTGTCAGGGCTTGAATATACTTATTATATGATATGTTTCACCATTAATTAAAATATATAAACTGTATTTTATTCGAAATTATTTTCCTGTACTGTTTAACAAGCACGTCATATATTTTTTGAAGTTTTCAGTCCGATAAATGCATCAAAAATATCCCATCCGAAAATATATCTTGAACTCGACGCGAAACACATTTTCTAGACATTTTTAGGCTTAACAGACCTTTCCTATCCACCCCTCTCCCCCCCCCCCCTTCAACAACAAAGCATTCTGTAGGCTCACTCCCCGAGTAAGCCAAAATACTAAATTGGAAGACCATACGAATAATTCCCTTCAATTTTAACCAATTGACGCATTACTGACAGAAAATATTATCACTAATACTTTCAAATCCGATTTACAACTCATCAAATACCGAGTAATCACTGGAGTGGCAGAGAAAAAGGAGGCTTTATGCCAGCACTGGATGGACATCCAGTCTTCGACGTAGCTTTGATGAATATCATAAAAACATTTAATCACTTTGAGATGTGCTGATTTCCACGCCATTGCAACTAAGTTCCACTTGACTATTTTTTATCGAAGTTATACATTGGAAATGAACACGTTAATTTTATTATTTATACACAATATGCTGCATATATAAACACAGACAAGGCCTTTCGACTATCTGTCCTTTGAAGAACAAGAAGTCGAAAGGCCTTGCTGTGTTTCATTGTTTCTCTTTAATTCGCGTTTTCATTTTATTATTCTTTTGGCATTATATATTCATCATATTTCATATTTTCGTGTTTCTGCACACACACACACACACACACACACACATTCACACACATACGTGGGTTTGTAAACACAGTCCAAAGGTCCACACCATCCCACAAGTCATTTCAGACTTAAAATTATTTTAAAAATTATTCAAAATTTTAAAATAAAGAATAAATATTCATAATAAAAACACGAGATCCTGCCTAATTACAAAAATACATAAATAAATACCTTAATGTCGCTTTTAATATGACGTTCGAATGAAAATAATAATTTAAAAAAAAAATACTTTCTATCCATTTTAATATATGAAGCGGCTGGACTTCACTTGGCCCTTTTTTCAAAATAAAAAAAAATGAAAGTCTTCATAAAAGGTCAAAGTTCTTTGTTCTGTATTATCATACGATGATGAAGGTTTAATGTTTAATCAAGTTGTATTTTTCTAATTCATAAGAATTTAATCTGTCGTCGTGTATGTAGTATTAGTCTTGATGCACGAATGAATGTGTATATATATATATATATATATATATATATATATATATCTATATATATATATATGTATATGTATATCTATATATAACTATATTTATACAACATATATAACTATATATATATATATATATATATATATATATATATATATATATATATATATCATATATACTATATATATATATCACATATAATATATACCTATATACATATATATATATCATATCACATATAATATATATATACATTTAAAATACATATATATATTATATTATATCCCCATATATCTTATATATACATATATCCATATATTATTATATATATATATATATATATATATATATATATATTATTTTGTACATACTTAATTACTTATGGAAATATATTTTTGAAATCCGGTATTGATTTGTAGTGTGTGTGTGTTTGTGTGTGTGTTTGTGTAGTGTGTGTGTAATAAACAATCACCCACCGCCCTACAATAAAAAAAAAAATACCCCAAAAAACCCCTTATATCAGCCATAACACAATTATTTCAAAAATACAGATAAATGCAAACCTACAAAGCCAATTCAATAATACACTGACTGCATCGTTAAGCTTTGAAAAATAATGAATAATATAAAATAAATAATAAAAAATAAACACTACATCTGCAAATTGCAGCAACATTGCAGAATGAACTGATTCCAAAATATATTTAATTGCAGAAGGGACTGATTCCGAAATACATTTAATAATATATTCCTCTTTTTTTTTCAGTTGCAACATATGAAACGTGTGACCTATTTCTAGTCAATGATATATTGTGTTAGTTTCATGTCGTTGTTACAGGTTATAATAATAATAATAATAATAATAATATAATAATAATATAATAATACTAATATAATCATAATAATAATTAATAATTAATAATAATAATAATATAAAAAACAGCAAATATCAGACTGAAAAATTCTAAAGAATATTTGCAAAAGAGTAAAACTACTTATTAAACAGAAAAACAAAACCTTTACCTTATAAAATAACTTACAAAAATTAAGACAAGATAAGAAAAAAACTCAAAAATTAAAACAAGTCAAGAAAATAAGCACAAATATCAGGACAAGACAAGAAAAAAATCAAAAAATGAAAACAAACAAGAAAAAACCTCACAAACTTAAGACAAGAAAAAACCAAAAAAATAAAACAAGACAAAAAACCAAAAAAATTAAAACAAGACAAGAAAAACGTCATAAAAATTAAGACAAGACAAGAAAAACGTCATAAAAATTAAGACAAGACAAGAAAAAATCCTCAAACAACGAAAACAAGACATAAAAAACTCAAAAAATTAAAACAAGGTAAGACAAAACCTCAAAAAAATTTTATTTTTTTTAAATCACAAAACAAACTTAATGAGTAAACATATCTCAGAATAAAGATATTATTATTTTAACACATATATTTGAAGAAATTTGAAATATTTCCACTTTCTCTTAACATTTATTTATTTTTATTTTAGCTTTCTATAAAAGAGAATTATTACAGAGATGGCTTTGTCTGTCTGTCTGTCCGTCCGTATTATCCTCTATCCGCACTTTTTAGCAGGTTAAAGTTACCCATGACCGCGCGTCTGGCAACGCTACATCCAGGACAGGCCACCACCGGGCCGTGGCTGTAAGTCAAAAACCACATAGGCTAGAGGACTGCAAATAGGCACGTGGGTCACCAACCCTCCGATCATCCAACATACCAAATTGCAGCCCTCTAGCCACAGTAGATTTTTATCTTATAGAAGGTTTGAAGTGAGCCATGATCGTACGTCCGGCAACTTATTCCACACAGTTTGCCAACCTATCTGCCATCAAGTTACTCCTGACCCTTGGGGATTGACGGAGGGCATTACTGACGCTAAGAGGATTAGGAACAGGTCCTCGTTCATTGCAACTTACTGGTGGTTCTTGGCATCGAGGCTTCTGGTATTATTATTATTATTATTATTATTATTATTATTATTATTTTACTGGAAACTACTCTCTCTCTCCTCTCTCTCTCATCAACACCTATGCAAACTTATATACTATATTTCCGCCCAGCTGGGACTATATAGTAATCACATAGGCCTACACCTTAGGCCTATCTCTCCACTTGTCAGTTTTCGCGCTCAAAGGGGAACGATCTGCATCTCATTTCGACTCGATTATATATATATAAATATATTATATATATATATATATTATATATATATATATATATATATATATATATATATTATAGGCCTATGGATTCTTCCATTCGTACTGTTTTATATATATACAATTTTATATGCATATTTTTAAGGCCTTGAGGGAATAGGCCTATTTCAAACTCTCTCGGAATTGGTTTGCTGTGAGAGAGAGAGAGAGAGAGAGAGAGAGAGAGAGAGAGAGAGAGAGAGAGAATCCCACCTATATCTCTGTATACAACGCCGATTGTAATTCAGAGAGAGAGAGAAGGAAAGAGAGAGAGAGAGAGAGAGAGAGAGAGAGAGAGCCAAGGATAAGAGTGTTTGAGAGAGAGAGAGAGAGAGAGAGAGAGAGAGATGAGAGAGATACCACCTATTTCTCTCTGTACAACCCTAATTGCAGATCAGAGAGAGAGAGAGCCAAAGATAATAGCGTTTGAGGGAGAGAGAGAGACAGACAGACAGACAGAGAGACAGACAGACAGAGAGAGTCTATTGTTATCTCCTTCGGAACAATCCAGCCTTAATGAGAGAGAGAGAGAGAGAGAGAAGCGCCCTTTGGATCCCACCATGCCCTTGGCAAAAAAACAAGTTCTCTCTCTCTCTCATTCTAACACAAACTCAGCTACTAATTTCGAGAGTTTAATAGGCCTACTCCCGCAAGGCCTTAAAAAATATATATGTATAAAAGAAGCAATATCATATGAATGGACGAAGCCTTAGGCCTATACGGAGCCGAAAGAGAGAGAGAGAGAGAGAGAGAGAGAGAGAGAGAGAGAGAGAGAGGCACAAATGACAGCACTACTGTAAGTTACATAACAGTCCTCATGAGAGAGAGAGAGAGAGAGAGAGAGAGAGAGAGAGAGATCCTACCACAAGACTTCCCGCTAATTCATATGAGGACGTCATCAGTTCAAAACCTATATATGATACGGTAATATATATATATATATAATATATATATATATATATATATATATAGTATATATATATATATATCTATAGCATAATTATTACTAATTAATGGACATTAATTCCATATAATATATAATATACGTGAATTCAAAACCTTTTATAGGACTATATTAACCTTTCGTTTAAAACTATTTTTTAACAGCGATTATCTTAAAATAATTATTAAAAAAAACTATTTTAAATCGTTTATAAGAGATCCACACACAAACTGCACAAACTATATTCACACAAACTGCCGGCAAACTTCACCAACAAAGAAACATGGACCCAATTTCACAAAAAAACAAAGTTAATAAACATAAAAAATTATAAATAATTGTAGCTAATATATGGTAATTATATATATATATATAGATATATATATATATACATATATATATATATATATATCTATATATATATATATATAACTTGAATATTATCTAATTAACCGTCAACATTTTTAATATATTTAAAAAATATTAACCGTTAATATTTTTTTTTAAATATTCAATAAAATTATATTTAAATAACCCCGTCGTTATTAACTAAAATATTAATCATACTGAAATCAAAAATATATAAGAAATATTATAAAAAATATCATTTTTAAATATTAACCGTTAATATTTCTAATATATACAATAAAACATATATCTATATTAATCCCGTCGTTACTAAATAAAATATTAATCACCCTGAAATTAAATATATATAAAATAAAATTATAAAAAATCAATCAAAAATACTTACTTACGAATTCGGGTCGACCTCACGGATGACCACGTCGTTGAAAAGGTCGACATAAACGCCACAAGCAACTATCCGGGCACTTCGTCAACAGCATTGTCGACGTTAAATCGTAATTATTGTGTCGAAATTTTTGGAAAAAAATGACAGGTTTTTTTTTTTGGTCGACAAGACACACACGAGGAAAGTCCGGCGCGCGGAGAGAGAGCGTCTCCCACTTCGACGTCCGCTCGGCACGAGAGGCTGAGCCCTACTGAATAAGTAAGATGGGCGGACTTGTATTTATATACAGGCGAGACAGACCAAAAGTTACTCCTCGATTTTCACTTATATGTCGCTAATTACTGAACCAAACGTATAGATCATCAATAAAATGTAAAGTTTACTTTATCAGCTTCGTTTCCCGCCAGGAGGAATCACTCTATGAAGACAATACAGACTTTAAAATGACGTTTTCAAAATGGTTAGGCCTAGTGTTGCAATTCGCGAACAGCTGCTGGATCCCATCAAGGAAAAATTACTTCAGTTTTTACTTAAAGTATTCTCTTTTTCACTTAACAATACTTATATATCACTAACGCAATATAAAAATTTGTTTATCAGCTTTATTTTTCCGTAGGAATATTGTTTCTGGATGAATGCCTATATTTTAAACGATATTTTCAAAATCTTTACTCTAAACGCTGTCAAGCAGACCTGGCTTCATTAGTTTATATATATATATATATATATATATATATATATATATATATATATATATATTATTTTATGTCATTTACGAAACATAAAGATAGGTTTATCAGCTTTATTTTGACCGCAGAGAGAGACAGACAGACAGACGTCTGTCTGAGACACAACCCTTTGTACTGTATCAGACAAAAAAAAACTTGCAAGTGACAGGGGTGGGGGGGGGGGGGGGGAGGCGCCTTTGTGGATTCATCTCAACTTAATACTTTCCAAAGCTCCCCCAACCCCCTACCCACCTTCTCTCTCTCTCTCTCTCTCTCAGCCAACCCCAATCTCCGTTTCTGGCTCCCTCATGACGTCATCATCATATCAACCGCCAATTCTCTTTCAAAATATCTTTTCGTATCAAATACCCACCACCCCCGAAACACGCCCAGAACCCCTTCATTTGGGCCCCAGAACCCACCTCAAGTCCTCAACCCCATTCCCAAGCACCCAAATTTCCATTTCTCGCTACACAGGACTGGAACGGCGCAAGATAAGGCGGTTTGCATTCAAATGAGTTTATAGTGGACTATGAATAAAAACAGTTTAAGTTTTTAAAGACTATAATCTGAATAGGAGGTTCTCTCTCTCTCTCTCTCTCTCTCTAGAAAAAGAGAAAGAGAGAGAGAGCTATCCTGAACTATATATATATATATTTTTTCTCTCTCTCTCTATCACAGTCCTCCAATTCGACTGGGTGGTATTTTATAGTGTTGGGGGGTTCCGGGTTGCATCCTGCCTCCTTAGGAGTCCCATCACTCTTCTTACTATGTGCGCCGCCGTTTCTAGGATACACTCTTCTGCATGAGTCCTGGAGCTACTTCAGCCTCTAGATTTTCTAGATTCCTTTTCAGGGAGCTTAGGATCGTGCCTAGTGCTCCTATGATTAGGATACAATTTCCACTGGCATATCCCATATCCTTCTTATTTCTATTTTCAGATCTTAATACTTTATCCATTTTTCCCTTTCTTTCTCTCAACACTGGTGTCCCATGGTATTGGGACATCAATGAGTGATACTTTCTTCTTGACTTGTCAATCAACGTCAAGTCTGGTCTATTTGTACGTATCACCCTATCCGTACCACTTAGTACTGCAAGGTAGCTGATGTTTCTTGCACAGGCTCCAGTGGAGGGCTTTTGCCACTGAATCATGCCTCTTTTTGTACTGGTTCTGTGCAAGTGCCGGACATTCGCTTGCTATGTGGTTTATGGTTTCATTTTCGTATTGCACTTCCTACATATGGGAGAAGATGTTATTTCCGTCTATCGTTCTTTGAACATATCTGGTTCTTAGGGCCTGATCTTGTGCTCTGTTATCATTCCTTCAGTTTCCTTCTTTAGCTTTCGCCCTGCAGCCATTGCCATGTGTCATCGCTGGCTAGTTTCTTTAGTCTGTCTCATGTATTGTCCGTGCATTGGTTGTTGTGCCAGTCCTCTGTTCTGTCTGTCATCTCTGTCTCTGTATATTTTTTGGGTCTTCGTCTACTTTTATTAGTCCTTCTTCCCCATGCACTCTTTAGCCACTCGTCTTCACTGGTTTTCAGATATTGCCCCAGTGCTCTGTTCTCAATGTTGACGCAGTCCTCTATACTTTAGTATCCCTCATCCTTCCTTTCGTGCTATGTATAGTCCCTGTCGTCCGTATTTGCTCTTGGGTGTAGTGCTTTGTGTATTGTCATATGTTTTCCTCGTTTTCTGATCTATGCTGCGGAGTTCTGCCTTCGTCCATTCCACTATTCCTGCGCTGTATCTGATTACTGGCACTGCCCCATGTGTTTATGGCTTTTTCTTTTATCATATTTTCCCGGCATTGAGTTTTGACTTGAGTATCGCCTTGAGTCTGAGTTCTGCATATATTCTTTTCCTGATCGTGTCCTTCATCTCTTGGTGTTTTATATCCCCTCCTTCCATTATTCCCAGGTATTTGTATCCTGTCTCATCTATGTGTTTGATGTTGCTCCCATCTGGTAGCTTTATCCCTTCAATTGTCGTTTACTTTGCCTTTTTTGTATGTTGACTAAGGCGCATTTTTCTATTCCAAACTCCATCCTGATGTCCCCAGATACAATCCTTACAGTCTGGATTAGGGTATCTATTTCCTTGATGCTCTTACCATACAACTTGATGTCGTCCATGAACTCAGATGGTTGATTCTGTTTGCCTCTTTTCTTGAGTTTGTACCCGGCATCCATCTTCTGTAGTAATTTTGTCATGGGAATCATGGCTACTACGAAGAGTAGTGGGGACAGTGAGTCGCCCTGGAAGATCCCTCTCCTGATATTAACCTCTGCTAGTGTTATTCCAGAGCTTGTAAGTATTGTATTCCAGTTGCGCATTGTATTTTTGAGGAAGCTGATGGTGTTTTTCCTCTGCCCCATATATTTTCAGGCATTCTATTAGCCATGTGTGTGGTATCATGTCGAAGGCTTTCTTGTAGTCTATCCATGCCATGCTTAGGTTGGTTTTTTCCTTCTCCTACTGTTCTTCATTACCATTTTGTCTATCAGGAGCTGGTCTTTTGTGCCCCTACACTTCCTTCTGCAGCCTTTCTGTTGGGGGGGTTGGGGGATGGTGTTTGTCTCCTCTAGGTATTTGTATAGCCTTTCACTGATGTACCTGTTAGTACTTCCACATTATTGGTAGGCAGGTGATAGGCCTGTAGTTACTGGGCTATATTTCCCTTCTCTTGTCTTTTTGAACTAGGGATGTTCTTTCCGTGGTCATCCATTTGGGTGCATGGTGATTTGAGATACAATGCTGGAGTTGTTCTGCTATTCGTGGGTGTAGGGCCTTGGCCTTGAAGTTTTTGAGCCAGTATCCATGGACTTCATCGGGACCTGGGGCGTTTCCAGTTTGGCATTTTTTTCTTTAGTTGGTGTCTGACTGTGTCTGTCGTGATGTCTGTGAATCTTTGTTTTATTCTCCCTGTTTCTTCTTCCTTGACTTCCTGGAGCCATGTTGCATGTTTGTTGTGTGATACCGATTGCTCCATATGTTTTCCCAGAGTCTCTTACTTATTTTATTATTATTATTATTATTATTATTATTATTATTATTATCATTATTATTGTTAAAAAGAATGGCAGAATTAAGCGAGTTGATTTTATACATTGTTTTTTTCTATTTTCCTTACAATTCGCTTCTCAGGCTCAGCGATGTTTCTGATTAACTGACCAATATTCATATTGGGAATTTTCAAAAATCATAAATGCTGAAGGTAATCGTTTATTGGAACAGGATATCAGGTCCAGGTCAAGCAGGAGTCGTCGTCAGTGCTGGTATTATCCGTAGGCGTAGTTCAGTTCGGGGCCGGGTTCGTCTTCGGTTTAAGGGCTGGTATTGGTGCTGGTATAGCTGGTATAAACTGGTATATCTGGTATTACATAACGTTTCGACCTTCTCGCAGGTCATCCTCGGACGAGTCGTTTGAAGAGACTGTAGCAAGAAAGTCTGTGGGGTGGTATTTATAGCGGCTCGGACCTAGAGTTGCATTCTCATTGGTCGGGCCGGCTTGGATGAAGTGTTGGATCTCGCCTCGAAGGTCTCGGGGATTCTCTCGTGCGAGCGCCACAGTAGTGTGCCTGGGGATGAACGACAGGAATTCCGTCCGTAGCAGGAATCCTGTCATCCCATGGGGGCTCCTGATTATCTGGTATTGTCGGGGGGGTCGTTTCGCTGCTCTCCGGGCGGCGGTGGGAAGGAGAAACGTTTCTTGGGTGATGTTAAGATTTGGTTTCTCCTTGCCTATATGGAGGGCTTCTAAGAGGCGCAGACGTCGGGAGTCCGTTGTCTGGTCTATTATTTCGATATTAGGAATAATATCATTTCTCTTTATCCGTTGTTATGAGCAGTCCTGGCGTGGTTGAAGATGGCTCCTTCTTAGCGTGGCAGGAGATTCGCTTGGAGAAACGCATGAGGTCATACCGACGTATTTGCCGAGGCATCCTCGACGGGGCATGAGTAACGGTAGACCACACTCGTCTTCTTCAAGGGATCCTGCAGGGGCGCCAAGGGTTGTTTTTCATCACCAGCTGCTCGTCTTCTTCGTTTTATAATAGATAATTAACTTGATATTTTTGTCTGGGTCGGCGGGGCTGACGTTTTCGTCGATGATCTTTTTGAGGGCTTGTTCGTCCTCCTTGTACCTCCGGTGGAAGTGTTTATCAATTAGAATCCCTCATAAATATTTCATTTTGATGTCTATTTTGATAATTATAATAACCTTCGTTTGAGTCAAAAATCAAAGCTGGCTACATAGATGCGGCTTACGTGGCTACAAGACTATATAGACAGGCACTTGGTCTGAGTAGAGCGCGTGGCCGTTTTGCAACCCTGGAATTATGTATATTAGCTTATTTTTATCCATTAAACCTTAATATACTTTCCTACAGCAAAATTAACATTGCAAAATAATGATTTTTTTTGCAATTCAGTCATGTTTATAACAGCTCTTTTGCAATGCAAAAACCTCCCAAATTCTTTGGCTTCCAAGTTCGTCCTTCCAAGACATGACGAATTTGACGTCATTCTGACGCAGGTGGAATGAATTTTGGACGTTTTTTTTAAGGCCTTAGAGTCTTGCTGAGCTATAAGAGACTTTCCATTTCCGTAAAACTATTTTCTAATGATTATTGATCTGCAATTACTGTTTAAGAAAGCCTACGTAGTACAACTACTGTTCACTTGAAGCTGTATAGGTAGTATAATTTCATGGCGGCCAACTAGTTCACTGTGACCCATTTTAATATATTTCGTTAAAAACTAATATTTCATAATATATTTATCAGCCATTTCTCAAACGGCAGCAAAACTGGGTCATACATTGTAATATAGGCCTAAAAAAGACTAGTTTTTTTTACCTTTTGGTGGATTTATACAGCAATTATTTATGGTTCAGTCCATAATAAGATCCTTAAGAAGTTTATTAAGTAAACTAGTAATAAATTGCCCTCAAAAAATTAGATCATGTTATATTGAAACATCGAAATAGGCCTATAGTTGCAGATATGGCTCGGATGTTATAGGCCTAATTCTTGACTATGCGTAATATAACATCGCTCATTTATATAGATGTGATAATAAAAAAAAATGCATGACTGAGTGTATGTTAAGCTTAGGAAAAAATATTCTCTCTCTCTCTCTCTCTCTCTCTCTCTCTCTCTCTCTCTCTCTCTATATATATATATATATATATATATATCTATATATGGTAATATTCTCTACATAAGCCTAACGAGAATGACTGTATAGGCCTACGACGTAAAAAGCTCTCTCTCTCGTTCTCTCTCTCTCCTCTCTCGCGCCTCTCTCTCCTCTCTCTCTCTCATCTCTCTCTCTCTCTCTCTCTCTCTCTCTATATATATATATATATATATATATATATCTATATATATATATATATATATATATATATATTACGTAACAATTTATTCTGCGAATATTATTTTTTCTTTAAGTCCAGAAAATTCCAATTCACTCATCAACATAATATTAAGCATTTAAACCAATTTCCTCTTAGATAAGGGTCCCTATATAACCAATAAACATTATGAATAATGCAAATGACGCAACATTGCGTCATAAATCATTTAATCGAACGCACAATAAAAAAAAATCCAGAATATTCCGATCTAGAGAGGCAGCCTATAAGTAAAATAGGTTACGAAGCCTTGCGTGACTTTCCCGGCTCCTGATTGGTCGAGAGACCCGAGTGGCCGACGCGGCAGCCAATCAGAATTGAGATTCAAGAGGACTGCGTCCTCCAATGTTTTCTTCCTGATTGGCCGCGTTCCACCCGACAGGGTTAATTATGAATTCTTTATCATGTTTCTTTTTTTTTTCTTTTAACGTTTTACGCAGAAAATGGAGATATTGCACACATCAATAATTTTTAATTTTTAGTCGTTTTTTATTGTATTGATATAAAATAAATGACTATTATAATTATCATAATTGTTTAATGTAATTTTCGTCTTTTGATCGGTTATTACGGGTTCAGTTGACGCTAGGCTTTCATTTATTTTTTTCACGATACAATTTAAGGAATTTGGTCTGAAAGGAAAGCATATAGATATATATATATATATATATATATTATATATATATATATATATATATATATATATATATATATATATTATATTATATATATATTTATATATATATATTAATATATATATATATATATATATATATTTATATCTTTCACGATATCAAACTTGAAGAAAAACAGGTGCTCGTCTAGAAAATAAGTATATCAAGAGACTCCGATAGACGATGTTCAAAAACTTTTTTAACCTAATTACGAGACAACAAAATACAGGCTAGAGGCGAGAGAGAGAGAGAGAAGAGAGAGAGAGAAGAGAGAGATAGAGAGAGAGAGGAGAGAGAGAGAGAGAGAGAAGAGAGAGGATTATTTCTCTTACGACCGATGACGTAAAAACGTGAAACTAAGTGAGCGAGAAACATTTACTAACTTAGAGAGAGAGAGAGAGAGAGAGAGAGAGAGAGAGAGAGAGAAGAGATCTCTCTCTATATCTATCTATCCCTCACAATGTGATGACATAAATATGTAAATAAATATACACGAAAAGAAACACTACGACTCTCATCCCACAGCGTAGAAGCCGACGTCCATTTTCTTTCTCATCACAACAAATGCGTCGTCGTGTCCGAGCGAAAAATCCCCATCAAGTTATGTCGACGTTTCCCTAATTAACCGTAAGTCCGAAGCTAATTTAACTTCTAAATTCATATAATAATCACCTAGGGTCTTCAACCTTTCTAAAATGGGCGGTAAATCTAATCTTTTCACGCCCATGAGGGCGTAATAAGGCGCCAAATGTGAGGGAGAGACGATGGGTTGGGTTGGTGGTGAAGGTTGCGATGTCTGTCGGGGAGTTCTCGGTATTTATAGAATTTATTTCTTTTTGGTTATTTATTTCGCTTCGTTCTTTATTTTGTTTTATTTTTATTTATTCTTTTTCGTAATTTTTATTATTACTAATTATTAAAAGGAGGTTATAATTGTTAAACGAGATGAAAACAGGAACTTGCTATAATGGAATATTGCGAGGTCACTCTCACTCTCTTCGTCTCTCTCATCTCTCTCTCTCTCTCTCCTCTCATCTCTCTCGTCTCTCTCTCTCTCTCTCTCTCTCTCTCTCTCTCTCTCTCTCATGGTGAGGCCTAGATAATAAATATTGTCACATTACTCTAACCTATGACAATCTGGATATCTCTCTCTCTCTCTCTCTCTCTCTCTCTCTCTGTCTCTCTCTCTTCTCTCTCTCTCTCGTCTCTCTCTCTCTCTCTCTCTCTCTGTCTGTCTGTCTGTCTCACTCTTCGTCTCTCTCTCTCTCTCTCTCTTGGTGTGGCCTAGATAATAAATATTGTCACAATAACCTATGACAATCTGGACTCTCTCTCTCTCTCTCTCTCTCTCTCTCTCTCTCTCTCTCTCTCTCTCTCTCTCTCTCTCTCTCTCTGTCATGGCCAGGCCTAAATTATAACAATAGGCTAGATGTGAATAAGGCTAGGCCAAATTTGCAACTGGCAAAAGCATCTCTCTCTCTCTCTCTCTCTCTCTCTTCTCTCTCTCTCTCTCTCTCTCTCTCTCTCTCTCTCTGTCATGGCCTGGCCTAAGTTTGTAAAAAATTAAAGCTAGCTACAAATCGGTTTAATCCAAATTTTCAGTCGCGAGAAATAATTTGCCAGACAGGTAAGGCCTACGAAAATACATTGGTCTATCTCATTATGAAATATCAGTATCTCGATGTGAATCGATCTTAAGTTCATATTTAGTTATAATTCATTGACAGAGAGAAATTAGAGACATAATGCCTATATTTTTTGTCAATTTTATATGAAAAACCCAGGTAAATGTATATTAATAGCTAATTTTCATATTTCCATGTATTTTGAACCCTTTTAATGCTATGATACTTTAATTCACTGCTTAATATTTATATTTCTTTACCCCATCGCATCATTTATGCATCTGTGATCATTATTTCTGGTGCAAAATATTTTATTTTGTGTTTTCCCACTGTATACATCATGGGGAATCCCTGTATGACACCAACTTTATTCAGGAGAACCAGAACTGAATGAACTACACCCACTGAAATGGTGTAAATTGTGTAAATGAGAAATTTTTATCATTTTCAGTATCTGTAGAGAAAAGGTGCACCAGGTCCCATTACAGGGATATAGCCTAACCTAACCTAACCTAGCGTGGCAGGTCCTCCTACCATTTTTTAAAGAAGAGTATATTGTGTTTTATAAACTGGAGGAACCCAGAAAAGATAAATTTATTTTTCTTTTTCACCGGCTGAAAACAGGATGCCTTAATTACCCGACACTAAGTTAAAATAAACATTAGTATAAGTTCTTATGAATATTGTATGAACTTGAAATGGAACACCAATCAGACTACTATAATGATGTTTACCTCTAGGAAATTACACATATGTACTTTCTTATTTTCTCAGTCAATACACACCTTATTCACTTGGCCCATATATTCCATGTGGAAATTGTGATATATGACTATTTAGGAAGTATCGTAGTACCATATTGCTTTTAAGAGAGTATAAACCGTAGTAGGACTAGGTTTAATGTGTGACTTTTAATATTCATACCATTGCCATTCCTAAAAGTACATTGCGAACCAATCAATCGCGAACTGGAGCGAATTTCCCACATCAGAAAAATGGTAATTACGATTCAATCATTTCACACCTATAAAAATAGTGACAAAAATATATTTTATAAAGCATAACAATAGTTATACTAAACAGTTAATAATAGGAAAGACAAATATTAATAGAATAAAGAATAGGTAATTTCACTATACCTTTATTGAGGACTTTTTGGGAATATGGAAGACGGTGAGGAGAGGGTTAGTATTTGAAAGGGTAGCCCTTTTTCTTGGTCACCGGGACCTGGTTGTGCTGCAGTGGGTGTCTGCCTCGCCAATAACCTGTGCAAGTCCAAAGACACTTGGTTATAGCCTACATTTAAAAATCTAAAGTGGCATTATATTTATGATAAAGGCATGGGTTGTAACAGCATTATTTGGATGAAATTTTAAAGGTAAGCAAATATTTAACACTGTAGGGTCGCAACACCATGAGTTTATGTATAGCACATGATATTGCTCGTTAGAAATTAAATGAAATCTCTTCTCTCGTCTCAGTCAGTTTTGCTCTACCCCAAATTTCCATTTGGTCTAGGTCACTGACACTTACCCTTTCCATGGGCCTCCCTACTAACCATTGCCCTACCATTTCCATGTTGATACCCTACTCAACCATCACTTCGTTGTCCCTTCTTGTTTTGTATCCAAACACACACACTCTCTCTCTCTCTCTCTATACTTACTCAGCACCCTAGCATTCTGTAGTCACCTTTGCAGAATCATTTCCATTGCATAGTTCTTGGTAGTGTAGAACAGTTTATGACTTCAGTATGCATAATTTTTTACCTCATTTCCAAAAGGGATTCTTTAATTTACCATTTACCTTTTTTCCAACAAATTATTCCTACTTCATCCACTGTTGAGAGATTCCAACAAATTATTCCTACTTCATCCACTGTTGAGAGATTCCAACAAATTATTCCTACTTCATCCACTGTTTAGAGATCATCTAGGAATGTTTTTGTACTGTATTTATACAGGAACGGACAGAGACCTAAATTTCATAAAAATTTGTAATGGAAGGTGGTTACAGTACTGTAATGTTGATATTATACATACAGAAAGTTTTAACTTAAAGAAAGTTTCAACAGTAATCACAGTTGCAACAAGGAAAATCCGGATCACCTGAAGAAAAGCGACCCCAACACTCGTTGAGGTCGCTTTTCTTAAGGTGAGGAATTAACGGGTTACAGTAAGGCCGTGGCGGAACGGCGCTTCGCGCCTTATCCACATATTTAAAGATTCTTGGCAAGTTCGGTATGTTCTGGCAAGAGGTAATGTTGCGCTGCATGCGCTAGCCACAGGGGTTACAGTAGGTTTGATTATTTTTGTACTGAAATTGTAAGACAATATGCTTTTAATTAACTATTGATTGCTTGTCTAAATTTGTGTTTTTAACAAATGTTTAATAAAGTAGTTTTTAATGAATATATATCTATATTTTTTTCTCCTTCTTTCTATAATATTATGAGCTAAAGTGGGTCACCTGAAGATTGGGGACACCAACAAGCAGGGGTCGTTTATCTTCAAGTGGAAAATACTGGGGTTGATTTTCTTCAGGAGAGGTATTAGGGGTCGCTAATCTTCAGGTGATCCGAAAATCCTTTCATGCTTCTATAACTTAGGGCCAGCACCTAGGTACAGCAGTTTATTTTTAAACCTATGGCCATTTCATACTTGCGGAGAGTAACTCATATAAAAGCTGATAACAGTTCCCTCATTTTTGCCTGGTTTTCAGAGCGATATACAAGTGAAGGCTTAAGTTTAGAGTCTTTAATTGTATTTGCTTACAGCAGTAAAGTTCACCTGGCTTTCATCACCCGCTGTACATACTCCTTAGATTTGCTAACAAATGTAGTATCTGCATTGGCTTTGTTAGAACTGGCAGCCTCCCAATGCCTAACTGCATCACTACCTTGTGTACAGCACTTGTTCCAGGGTTAGTTTATGAAATCAGCTAACAACTGCTTTGGTTTTTCATACATGATGGGCCTGATATATGTACTGTCACTAACGTTTTTTGTTTATAACAATCAAGAATTTTCCTACCTCCTCAGTTGTCTATGGTCTTTGACTTTCACCCCTTTTGCAGCATGAGCTACTTTGATAGCCTCTGATTTTTACTGTGATGCAGATTGTAGGCTCTGGCGTACCAAACTACTTTACGCAGCAAGACTAAACTTGTGAACCCCGCTAGCGTTTTGCTATAAGATATTTCCATCTCAGTTGTGACGTACCACTTTCAATCTCGTATATATGTTCTAAACTGTGAAACACATTCCAACAAACTCCCACAGGTTGTTTCAGAACCTCTGACCAGAAGATATATTCATCAACAAGGCCCTTTATTTGTTTTAATAAATTTGAGAACAGAACTGTTTGATAACCAAGGTTCCACTTTATCTCTGGACTTTGTAGTGCCCAAATAATTTGCCCTTATTGGCCATGTTTGTCATTTTTCAATGCAATGGGGTGAAGGTTGTGTATTACCTATAAGAAAGACCTTTTTGGAATTGTCCTTACTACGTTGCTGCTTTTCAAGAATATTGCATAGAAAACAACCCTTTTTTTTTAGGAGCAGCTGCATAAATCATTGTATTGTTAGGTATCTATTCAATTTTATAATAGGAATATTTTTATCCCATTTATTATCCATTCGTTGAAAAGATTTCAGCGAGTGCCGTCGTATAAATTATGAAATTTGTATTTAAAGTTACCCATTTCCTCTCATCATTTCAGATGGCATCAGTAAGTGACGGCGAGGACATCGTCAGGGTCGAGGAGAAGGTTGGAGAAAATAAGTCGATCTCGAACCCTGCTCTGCACTTGCGTGCCTCTTTGCTGCCGGTCAAGAGTCTTAGTCAGTCCCTAAATGCTTTAAGCTTCTCCTTCTCGAGGGAGGAGGTTGTCCAGATCATCAAGGAAGTAAAGAACGAGCAGGACGATGGCAAGGAAAACGAGGCTACTCTCGGTGACATCACGTGCGAAGGCTGTGCGCGTCAGCGTAGCGAGCCCACTGCAGCTTCCCTGACGAGAGATTGTCGTGGCTCGCACGCGGGAAAGCATCCTCCGTTCTTAGAGTACTCGCTCGCTAACCTGCAGCTGTCTCCTGCCAAAAAGAAACCATTGTTGAGAAAGAGCAAACTCGCTGTCCTTGGTGTCAAGTACAGCTCGGAAGTGCGGAGTGGGAATTCTTCGGGAGTCATATCCAGTTTAGTGAGTTCTTCCAAAGATGCTTGTGGTGGTAAGGATTTGCCCGAGGGCAAAAGGGTCTCCGAAACGTGTGAGGTCTCCAGTTTGCTAAATGATGTTTCTCCTTTGAAGAGAGGGAAAAATTCTCTGAGTACTTTCGAAGTTCCTAAGTCGTGTGTGTTCGAGTCCCTTAATAAAAAGACGGTGTCTGAAGATTTTGCGAGCGTGTCGCAAAGTAATAACCTTTGTAGTGATATTAGATGTAGTGTTCCGACCAAGAAGCTCGAGTTTTCGCCTCACGGATGTAAGCACCGCGGACAGCCCAAGTCCCGGAGGGCCCTGTACAAGCGAAGATGCCGGAGACAGTTGCCGGAAGGCGAGCTGCCAGATCTGAAGAGTTTGTCGCTGTCGGAAAGCTCGGAAACTGCCGTCTACCGCTCGTGCTCACAGCAGGCCCGCAGTCCAGACCTACGAGGACGTCACGATGGACGAGTTGGCTGCGTACCTAGGATAAATTTTTCTGTACCTCCCAAAGAAAATGTCTCACATGGCAGAAATGATGTATACATGAAAGCATTTTATACTTAGGTTACAGTCTATACATATATATATATATACTATATATGATTTATATAATTGCATCCTTAATCTTTTGTATTGAGTTTTTTCCTTTAATTGTAATCATTTGTGTTACTTGGTGCTGGAAGTGTTATGTTCAGCATTTCTTTTTCAATTGCCCCTTTGTTTTTTGTTTTGTTTCCTTAGAATAAGCCATATTTTCAAATGCTATTTAAGTCCCCCCCCCCCCCCCCCCCATAGTCTCACAGAAGGCTTCCAAAGGTTTTTTGCCACTTACAATTTAAGTAACTTTTACGATCGTATGAATAGCCATTGACCGATTGGTGTCAAGTTTTAGTTGCTAAAACATAATAATCTGTTGAAGGTATTCTCTTCGGAAGTGATAGCATTGTAAATTCGAGTGCAAATTGTGGTGAATTTGTAATTATAGTCCAGTGCAGGCAGTCCCAGACTTACGACGGGGGTTGTCATAAGCCGGAAAATCGTCAAAAATCCTAATAAAACCTTACTTTTAATGACTTGGGTGTATTCAAAACTGTAAAATGCATTTTTATTACACTTTTCATTAAAAAAAAATACAAATATTGATTATTTTGCATTTTTGGAGTCATATTTCTTCCGTCAGATTGGCGTCGTATGTGCCGTAACCCTGGAACATGCGTCGTAAACCTAGAAATAATTTCTGACTAAGACAATTGAAAAGTGTTGTAACCTCAGAACGTCGTAAGCCGGGGACTGCCTGCACTGTGCGCTGAAAATTAAATAGAGATTCGGAGTGGAGAAACGATTAGTACCTTGTACATTTGTTGAAATCAAAGGTGAGCTTGCGTTGAATTCTATCATGGTACCTGCTGACTGATGACTCTGGTATTAACAAAATATATATATATATAATAATGCTGTAGATACACATAAATATATCAGGATTACTTTCCTTCTATTTTTCAATGGTAATGTTGGATACTTTCATTCGTTTCGTTTCCAGGTTACTGTGGTAGCTATACAGAATACGGTTGGAGCGTTTTGAAATTAGTACTATAGCCTCTTAACAGTTAGTTTTGAAAGTCTAGTAGTACACTCGTTTGTAATTGGCATTGGTTACTGATGCAGACAAGTTATATTATTGAGAACCATACCTTTGATATGTGCTGTTTATATTAGAAGCCCTAATTTACCTTTTTCAAAATAAAGATATTGTAATTTTTACCTGCAACATTTCATTTTTTCAAAGCATTTTTTTTTACCTGCGAGAGTTGGTCTTGGAGTGAAGATATTTTTAAGAGAGATGACACAGTTGTCGAGAAGGTTTGTCTTGGGAGAATAGAAGTTGGTGAATCCTTTTTTATTGTTTTCAGATAGTTTTTCATTTCCTTAAATACATAATTCAAAAACTTAACATTACACAATTATTCTTAATATGGATACTCATTTTACACTTTTTTCTTTTTTCTTTTGTCTCTTTGCTCGATTTCTTAACTTCCCCTTCCTCTTTTTCTCAGCAAGCTCCTCCCGCTTCTGTTTCTGCTCATACACGTCTTTGTTCTTGAGGAGTTCCTCTTCCGTCATGGGCTCGATGACCGCGCCCATTTTCGTGACGACTGGCGGCATCGTCAGCTTCTGGTGCTGCTTCTCGGGAATGAACATTCTGCCCACGGGAGCTCTTATGGACGCCTCAAAGTCTTGGACTCTTGAAAAGGGGTACGGCAGTTCGCTCACCTGAGGAAGAGAATGAATCAATTTTTAAAATATGAATGCATTGTCATCGCTGCAAATCCTTCTTACGTGAGCTAAGGTTAATGGGAGCTTCATGAAATACCCTTTATCAACCCGGTCCTCACGTAAACAAGAAAAAATCAAAGATGAATATGAATGAATTGTGGTCAAGCAGTAGATGTTCCTGCAGTCCCTTTCTCCAGCTGATGGGTCTATAGTTGGTAAGTAAGTTGCAGCCTTAAGTTTTGTGGCTGATGCTTTCAACTCTTTTTCAAAGATTCTGTTGCTCTCCCAGGTCAAGAAAAGCAGCAGACACTTTGACAGTATTAGCAACAGTACAACTTATGCAAGCAACTGGGCTCACAAACATCACCTCTACACATTACTATGCTGGAACAGTGCACCCAGGCTGCTACTGGTGCTGAAGTACCATACGAACCAAATGTACTTTCTCATAGAGAGACATACCATGACATGAAAATAAACATCCTATTGTTCCCTGTTCCCTATCTGAGGAACTACCTATAGTGCGTTTACTTTTCTAAGATCGCTAGGGTGGGGCCAGGTAGAAAAGGCAGAGTTGTCATATCTACGGGTATGTAAGTCCCATTAAATGCTTCCCGCAGATATAATCCATCTTAGGAGGATTCGCTTTGGACCTTGGGAGTCTAGGGAAAGCGTTTGCTTCTTCCCTGTTAACTTTTATTTTCATTCCAAATTCTACTTAGCTATTCCTTCTCTTTCTCTTTCTATAATATAAGATGACGCTGAGTGGCCTGTTGGCTCCGGTGTTTGGACTTGAACAATAATTCATAAGTCAATCGATCTATTATGCCCTTGGAAAAGACAACTACGCATTCCTTCTCTGCATAACATTTTTATCAAAATCATCCAAGTCAGTCACAGGACTCGCTTTCTCTTTTCTTTTTTGAAACACTGGAGATTCCACTATATTTCCCACCTCTCTTGCTTCTCAAGTCTACGAATAGTCATTTCTAACACTTGTTGCTTCAGATGTTCTCTGGATAGCCTTTGAAACATCAGTTACAGGACCTTCAAGATGTTTTTATAAAATGAAGTATTTTAGGAAATTATAGACTATTTCCTTGGCCTCAGGTGGTGGATGAAGACGTTTATGGGAATCATTAGGGCTGGGCTGTCCATATTTTTCACAGTGGGTGATCGAGTGCGAGTATCCTTTAATGATATTGACCATGACCTTTTAAATCCTCTTAAAAATCATAGGTCCTCTGAACTCAGATGTGGCATCGCCGGGGAAAAAATATGCCATATCTTCATTTTCATTAGTGAAACAGGTTTTCACGAAGAATATACAAAATAAGATATATATTCAAAATATCTGATGTAAACAAAGAATCACATTTTAAGAAATAAAAACTATTTCAATAGATTCCATGAAGCTAATATGATTACCATAACATGAAAATTGGCAACGTATAATTTCTGTACAGGCCACACCACAGCGATCTTAGAAAAGTAAACGCACTATAACTAAATCCATCTGGAGAAGGAGGTTGCTACATCAGCACATGTACAGGGCCACTGGGACTGAAAGTGAAACATATATGCATTATGTCAAAACTGACGCATTACTAGCTTCAACAATATGATGAGACATAGACTAAAACCAAGATGAAACCAACTGAAATAGCATACCATTGCTTTCCTTAAATTGCTGTGCACATCAGCCTTCTCGTTGTAAATAACATTACCCATGGTATCGTCCTTGCGTGGAGGAGGTTTTGGCATGTTGGCTCTGAAATCAAAAAAATAAGTTGTATGTTACTTTCCTCGCTGACAGGAAATATCAACATGGCTTTCTCCCACATATAAGCTTTAACTGTCGATGTTATCTCAAGAAATGAAAACTAGATTAGATGGAGAATAGCCAGTAGTGTGTTTTGTTTGTTATAAAAAAAAAAAAGAACCGTTTAGCGATATCAGTGAGCCTTATATTTTAGAGTAAACATGACAATTTGTCCAAAATTGCATTTTTCCTAACTATACAAACCTGAGGTCCTTTTACAATAGGAAGGTTACTAGCGGCAGCTGGATAGGTCGTAAGCTTTCGAACAAGGGGTTCGGTAGTTAGCTGCTTGTCCGACAGTGCGCGCGCCGCGCAACTGGGAGGCGAAGAATCACTTTTGCTTTAGGCCCAGGAAAAAACTGCAGAGTGAGGGGTGGCATGAGGTGGGACTATGTGTAAAAGGACCTCAGGTTTGTATAGTTAGGAAAAATGCAATTTTGGACAAGTTGTCATTTGTTCCGACATGGGATACAAACCTTTCGGTCCTTTTACAATAGGAAGACTCGCTTCTTGGTGAGAGGAATCTGAGTCTTTTGTGAACAGACTGGTGTTCGTCCATCCCTGGAATGCCTCCCTGGTCGTAAGAGCGAGGGAGGGATCCAAGCCTCTGTCCAATTGATCGGGGTGCGCACCGCAGGATCAATGGTCAGACCTCTGGACCAAGTACTAAGAGAGAGGCAAGCGTATCTCTTCGTACCAGCAAGCAAGAACAAGTTCCTGTTTGCAAGAGGCAACATAAAATTATGGGTTTGTCTCTTGTTGGCATCCACTTCCCCCCCCCTTGTAGGAGGAAGTGGTGGATATTCTGCTCCTATCCCTAGTGAAAGGGATAGGATGGGACTCTGTCATATAGCTCACCTGCATCTCGTCCTCATCCAGCGTAGTGACGACCGTAACCCTCTGCCCACAGGTAGAGGAGGAGAAAAAGAAGGGAAGAGAAGCCAGTCACACTCTCATTTGCTCATCCATTCTTACAGTCTCACCAGGACTCGAAGCTGTTTCAGCCTGCGAGGGTCTGGGTTAGCTACACAACGTGTTGAGCAGCCACCACGGGTCCCAAGGAAAAGGTATCCAAGGACCTGTGGGCAATATCCCGAAGGTAGAAGGAGGTGAAGGTAGTCTGGTTGGCCCAGACCCCTGCCTTCAGGACCTGCGCCACGGAGAAGTTCTTGCGGAACGTAAGGGAAGGACCAATGCTCCTGACTTCGTGGGCTCTCGGACGGAGCGTACGGATGTCGTCACTACCATCAGCCTCATACGCTCTCCTGATCACCTCACGCAGCCAGAAAGAAAGAGTGTTCTTGGATACTTCTTTCTTGGTTACCCCGGTGCTAACGAAGAGGCGTCGACACTCAGGCCTGAGGTGCAGAGTTCTCTTTAGGTAGCGCCATATCGCCCTCACAGGACAAAGCAGCATCTCATCCGCATCATTATCAGTGAAGTCCATTAGGGAGGGGATTGTGAAAAACTCGAACCTGTCATCAGGGATCGATGGTTTCTGAGTCTTCGCAACGAAGTTCGGGACGAAATCGAGCGTCACAGATCCCCATCCCCTGGAGTGTCGTACGTCGAAGGTTATAACCATGAAGTTTTGAATTTTGGCCTAGCCTAACTCCTCTTTCTCTATAAAAATGAATAATCTACCCACAACCCCCCCTGTACGCTTTCTCCAACTCCAGTACACTCCAGAAATCACCTTAAACACCAGCACCACAAGACTTACGACCCAAAAAACAACTCCTACCAGACAGAGAGCTCTCCCCTACCAACCACACACCACCACACGTGCTTTCTACTGCCCCGTGTTTTGTTACATCCTGCCGACGCCGCCGCCATCTTGTCTATGACGTCACAACACAACTTAAATACATCAACAGACACCTTCTAGAATCTACCACATGTTGTCTATATATAGGACACCATATTTCAACAATGCATAAAATACCCATAACAATTATACAATATATAATCACACTTATCTATACCCATAACATTATACAATATATAATCACACTTATCTCTTTCTCCCTCCCCTCCGACTGTTTCCTAACCTAGTATTCCCCTCTTTTAATTTCCTTCGTCCTCCAACTCTTTACCCTCTACATAATTTCTAAATACATTCCCCTGAAACTCCTGCTTTAGTTAATACATCAGCCACTTGCTCCTTTCCTTTTATCCATCTCACCTCCTTTATTTCCCGGATTCAATGGTTTCCCTTATTGCAGCAATATCTATTTTTTAATCTCTTGCTACTTACACCAGTGCTCGATTTGATGGCGGTCATTAGTGTTTTACTATCAGTGTTAACCAAGGCTTCTAAATTTCTCCCTCCTACTACCTCTTCCCACAAATGCTTGAAATATATCAATCCTTCTACAGCTTCCCCAACACTCAGGGCTTCAGCCTCAATGGTGGATTTTGCCACTCTCCTGGATTTCCTAGACTTCCACCATATGGGACTTCTCCTCTTCCCATCTGTCAAAGAAATATAACCCAGTTGAGTATGGCCATCTTCTATGTTTCCAAATGAAGCGTCTGCATAGGCTTCCCAATAAACCCTTTCTTCTTCCATCTCACTTATTGTAACTTCGCCCATCATGCTCTTAGTTTTTCTCACAATTTTAATAAGTTTCTTCATATCCTGATTTGTTCCTTCTTTAATGCTTTACTTAATTCGCTAATATCATATGATATTTCTGGCATCGTGTGTAGTGATACCCAATTCAGCTGTCCTCACCACTGATCTGTACTCTGTTAACTCTTTTTGTTCTAGCACTCTATTACCCTATCTCTAGCCTCTGGTTCTCTTATGGAATTTATATACTGCCACTGATTAAGGGAAAGTCTATTCTCCTTCTGCTCTATTACTACTCCTATATACTTGAACCTTTTACTCTCTTGTTCTCCTACTTGCAATTTCCCTTTCAATCTCCCAATCGTTTCCTTTAAGAATCCTTCAGTTCCTCCGTAGCAAAAATCATCTACGTGTGTACACAAAATGCCTTCCAATTTATTGTTCTTTTTCCAAAAGAATATATTAGGTTCTAGTCTACTTCTCTCACCTTGATGCTCCTTCACTACTTTCACCACTTTACAATACCATGCTTTTGCTGCATCCTTGAGCCCATAGACTGTTTTCTTCAACTTCCATAATCCCCTCCAACCATCTTCCCTTGGTGGCTTCAAGTACACTTCTCTTTGTATCTCGTCACCTTGTAATTATGCAGTTTTGACATCCAATGTATAACAATTCCAATTTTTTTCACCTTTATTATGGTTAGACAGAATTTTAAAATTTCAGCATTGCATGTGGGAGCATCCTTTTCCCACTCAGCCATTTCTTCTTCAAACCCTCTAGCTACCAATCTTGCTTTACATATCCTTTCCCCCCCCTTTTATCTTTTCAGTTACTATCCATCTTGTAGATATAGCTTTTTTGTCCAACATCATTTACCTCCTCATATACCTGGTTATCTCTCCAACTTAGAAGTTCTTTTTCTTTAGCTTCCATTATGCTTCTATTTTCAAATCCCAGCAACACCTCCTCTTCATCTTCAATTTTTTCTACCTGACTATAATCCCTCAAGTTAACCCACCCTTTGTCACCTGACTGTGAGTCTCGATATTGTACGAATCACCCATGCTTGGCTTGATCTTTTTCCTGCAAGACCTAAAATAGTCCATTCTTCTACTTGTCCTGTATCATTGTTTTATAGCCCTAACTCTATTTCCCTTTTTGAATTTTGGTATCTCTTCATTAACTCGCTTTCTATTGACCCACTTTGCCCGTTATCTTCCACTGTTTTCCTCTATCACCTCTCTTTCTATAGTCTCTTCTGTGTCTGCATTCCTTCTCTCACCCATTATCTCCTCTCCTTCCAGCCAATCTACTTTCCTTCATTTGGGCCATCTGACCTACCTTTCACCCCATGGGATTTATCTATTCTAGCCGATATCTCTTCTGTATCTGGTGATCGTCGTTGAATCTTTGTCACATGTATCCTAGCTACTTCTCTTAAAGAATCCCCATGTTTGACTATTATTGTTTTCCCGATACTCCCACTACCTGAGCAGGTCCTCTCCATTCATTTTCTTTCCCTTTTCTTATAGAATACCTCATCTCCTACCACTGCTTCTTCAATTTATGTTCTCTGATGTTTTTTGTTTAGCGCTATTCTTATTTTATTACAGGACTCATTTTTTTATAAATGCTTCTCTGGCCTTGTGCATTGCATTCAGTGTGTCCCTTACCATACCCTCTTCCATCCCTTTTTCTCTGCTTGCAGGACTAGAACTTTCTTCTCCTATTAGGTTAGGCAGTGAAGGGTTTTTTTCCCAAATACTAATTGGTTTGGGAGAGAAACCTCCATTATTCATTAAACAGTTCCTAGCACTCACTACCCATTTCAAAGCTAGGGACCAATCTACTTCCTCTTCCTCCATCATCTTCCTTACACTTCCCTTGATCATGCCTACGGTCTTTTCACATAATCCGTTGCTCCACGGAGATTCTGATGCTGTGGCTAATACTTTAAATATTCCATTTTTCTGCCATCCTCCTTACTTTTTCATTTTAAATTCTCCCCCATTATCTGACAATATTTTGGAGGGTGCTCCAAATATAGCAAACCAGCACTCAAAAGTATCTTTATTATAGTTTTCTGGTTTCTTATCTTTTATCCAACAGGCCTGACAATATCTCGTTGCCATATCCACTATTACCAAGAACTTTCTCTCTTCTATCTCTCCCACATCCATCGCTACGACTTCATTGAACGTTTTACTCCAAGAAAAGCCTACTACCGGTTTGGCGGGTTTCTTTTGTATTTTTTACAAACCTCACAATTTTTAATCAGTTCCGTTAGTAACTTTCTTATTTCCTCTTTTTCTTTTTCGATTAACCCATTACTCCATTGTGCTTCCTCTGTTAGCTTCCATATTTTATCTCCACTTCCATGACCAAACTGTAAATGTAATTTCTTCATTGTGTTCTTAATTTCCCTCGGATTCTTTCCCTTCCCAACCCTCCAGTAATAATTCTTCTACCTTCCTCCTCCTTATAGGCACTCTTAAATGACCCTGTTCGTCTTCTCTTAACTCTACTTTCATTCCCCCTAATACTTCTACTATGACACAATTTTCTTTCAAATTTAGGGTCATACCCAGTTTTAACTCATTAGGTTTGCTTACCTATCAGCCAGTGGGTATATCACCTTGCAGAATTTCCGTCTTCAAAATAAAACTTTCTGTTTTTTAGTATCACAGGTATTTCTATTATTCCTCTGGACTTATAAGATGTCTCACCAAAATTAAACACTTTATTAGACTCTGTCCTAGTGTCCCTCATTCTCCTCAACTCTTCCTGACTCAAATCCATGACAATACGTGCTAGTCATAATTCCCCGCAAACTGTTGATTTTACACCCTGTGTCCAAAATTGCATCAACCACCTCCCATGATGCTTCCACTATTTTATTAACTTCTCCTACATAAACCTCTTCTTCTTCTGTCCCATTTTCTGTTTTTACCTTATTTTCTTCTAGTCTTGTTTCAGTTTTCTTCCTATTATGAAAATTCTGAGGACAATCCCTAGCCCAATGCCATTCTGAGCTGCATATTGCACATACTGTTACCTTCCCTTCTTTGTTTATAGGATTTCTACCCCCCCTTCCTCGGTTCCATCTTCCCCGATATCTTTGTTTTCCCTCCCTCTCCCAGAACTGGCATTGCCTTCTGACGAACCCCACCATTCCCGTTCCTCTTTAGTCCCTAATCCCTCAAATAGTCTTTTCATTGTTTGCGACACTGTTCCGTACTCTAGCTTTTCTTGCCCACAAGCCGATAATACCATTTTTTTTGTTTTTGATTTTCCGTGAGATTTGCTTGCTCTATTACATGATACCTTGGACTTCGCCTTCAAGCGACGCCTTTTCCCCATTCGCTCTTCACACTCGATGGACTGCCTTATAGTATCTAATTAAATAGTCCGCCATATTTTCACTAGATTCTCTTCTTATTAGAAGGTATCTTTTATTCTACCGTAATTCTCCATTACCGAGTCTTTTAGATAGGCTTTATCTAGTTTCTCTAGGATTAACTTTGGACCCTCTGTACCAGTAAGTTTATCTTTATCTAATGCTTCCACTAGCTCTCGGGCTTTCCCTTTTAAGCTCATTCTCATTTCTATCGCCGGGTATTTTGTATCTTCTCCATACAACAATAGCCAATCTTCGGCTTGACCTTTCCATTCTTTGTATTCTTCTTGTATCCCGCTAAACCTAGGACATTCCCTTCTCCATCTAGTAGTCTCCCTTTGTTCACTGTCGGATCCAGGCATCTTTGATCAACCACGCTCTGCTACCAGTTTGAATTTTTGGCCTAGTAACCTAACCTTTCTTTCTCTATAAAAATGAATAATCTACCCACCTGTACGCTTTCTCCAACTCCAGTACACTCCAGAAATCACCTTAAAACACCAGCACCACAAGACTTACGACCCAAAAAACAACTCCTACCAGACAGAGAGCTCTCCCCTACCACCACACACCACCACACGTGCTTTCTCCTGCCCCGTGTTATTGTTTTACCTCCTGGCCGACGCCGCCACCATCTTGTCTATGACGTCACAGCCTATGACGTCACAACACAACTTAAATACATCAACAGACACCTTCTAGAATCTACCACATGTTGTCTATATATAGGACACCCACCATATTTCAACAATGCATAAAATACCCATAACAATTATACAATATATAATCACACTTATCTATACCCATAACAATTATACAATATATAATCAGAAGTTCCCCTACTCTCTTCGCCAATGCCAGGGCCAGCAAGAAGAGGGTCTTGAGGGTCAGATCCCTGTCTGACGACTCTCGGAGTGGCTCGAAGGGTCTTCAAGTCAAACTCCTAAGGACGAGAGTCACGTCCCACTCAGGGGGCCTGAGTTCCCTGGGTGGGCAAGACGGTAGATTCCAGGCCCAGTGCCTCTTGCTGCGAGAACCAGAGGTTCTCAGACAGGAGCTGCTGCAGAGACACACCCGGAGTTAGCCTAGCTAACTCTGGGTTTACCTGTTTGGGCGGCATTGGATCCTCTGAAGGCACGTAAAAACGCCGAGAGACGAGAGACTCTACCTGGTTCAAGACAGAATCGGCAAGCTCCGATCGCGGCAACCCCACCGTCGGTTTGGGTTCCCTCTTCGGGCCCCAAAACGACTCAAGCCGGGACATGGGCTCTGAAGGTGGGAGCGGCGACCCTTCCCCGAGGTCGTTGTGCTGACGAATCAGCTCAATAACCTCGGCAAAGTTCCTCTGGATCTCGGGAGTCATTGCATCCTGTCTACTCCCATCCAGTCCCTCGAACAGGAGCACCTCCCAAGACCCTCCCCCTTCAAGAGGGGGAACAACGACAGACCCCTCTCGGTCTGGCACGTACGGCATCGTGACGGGATCGTGCGGGGCGCACCCCTCACGATCACTCCGCAATGCCTCGCTCTTCCCGGTGTAACCCGAGGAGGTTGAAGGTACGGGAGAGGCAGACCTGACGCTCCCCCCTCGCTCACTGGCAGAACCAGCGGGCTTGGAGGGCTGCAGGCGATCGCCAACCCGCAGTGGCGATCGAGCTGCAGGCCTAGTCGAGACATCTCCCTGAGGAGAACGACTGGACTGAGCACAGCGGCCCCGATCTCGTGTGTCAGAGGAGCTGCTGCTGGTTGCCATACCCACATGTTCCCTGTGGGAGCGACGGTCAGGCGACCTGCAGAGACCACTGTCACGTGAGAACCGGTGCCCCATTCTGTCCTCCAGCGCGTCACACGCACTAAGCGCCAGCCCATCGGGCTGGACACCGCTGATCAGTGGGACCTCTTCCCAGCCTCGGCCTGTGGCCGGTCAGAGACCGTCACGTCAACCCGGGTAGCCAGCTGGTCGCCGCGAGAGCGAGAGCTGGCCTGGTGAGAGTCGCCTGAGTGGCTGTCACCAGCCTTCCTCTCCGTGCCGTGAACCTGGCGCCGAGCGAGCTCTGGCATCTGGTTCTTGGCTGTACGGTCACCGGTAGGCGAACGAGAGGCCGAGACGGAACCTGATGCAGCGGCAGAGCCCCTGACACCAGGCGAGGAAGTACCAGTGTTAGCCGGTACCCCGTAGTCTTCTTCTTTGCGGAAGAAGAGATGGGCCCCGCTCCCAAAGGAGCAGGAGGACCAGCGGAAGAACCCCCCGTCACACCGAGTGAGACGAGCCCTGAAAAGCTCCCGAAGGAGACTTCTTAGGAGGGGAGGAGGCAACCTTCTTCTTCTTCGGCTGTAAAGCCTTAGAAGTCAAAGGGGGAGAGGCGGCATATGACGAAGACGACGATGACACCTTCCTCTTCTTCCTCTTCTTCTTCGTCAGCTTCCTCAGGACAGACGTTAAATCTACCATCCAGGGCGGAGCCGGGGCTGCTGTTGCCAAAGCAACAGGGCCCGGACGCACCTGTCCGGATAGACCAACGTCTGGAACAGCAACGCCACGAGCAGGAACGACATCGGCAGGTGCGGACATCTCAGGAACAGCAGGAACATCGGGAACAGCAGGAACGGTCGGCATCATCTGGACAGGTACGGCAGTCGGTAGAGGCATCACAGGAGGTTGAGCCAGCGTCAGCGACATCCTAGGAATTGGCGGCAGGTCCAGGGGCGAGCTCTTGTGGCAGCGGAAGTCAGGCCGAGGCAGCACGGCAAACCCGGGCGGCGGCGCGGCACGCCCCCCCCTCGGTACAGCGATCGGACCCTGCACTGAGGTGGTAGGAGACACAGACACAGCATGTGGGGAGTACACCAGGTGAGGGGGAGCGGCGTACCCTGGAGTTGACAGGGTGGTAGTGGTAGAGGTCACCGTTGCATGTGTGACCGCAGCAGACCCAGCTAAATGGTAAAGCAGCCCCTGGACACTGGGCACGCCCTGCAAGCCCAAAGATGCCCACACCTGACCAAGGTCATCCCTCGCAGCAGAAGCACCTGTGGAAGCAACGGTCAGGTGATTAGGGGGGGTTTCTACCCGCGCGAGGGGGGATGAGACCCACCCCGAACGGACAGAAGACCCCAAGTACAGTTGAACGTCGGGGTACCGAGCACCCTCCTCCACACTCGACAGATCGGGTGAGGAGAAGGACCTGGAAACTGGCCCCCCCCCCCAAGGGAAGGTGCCATACGTGGGAGCTGGCAGGGGGCTGGGGGCAAGGAAGCGACGAAGTATCCGTCACCAAAGGAGTCGCGGGAGAGCTTTCCGACGACTCCTTTGCAGGCCTTCGCTTCTCCCTGCCCTCGTACAAGCCCCACTGCACCTCCGACCAATTTTCACAAACATTACAAGGCTCGGTGTGAGAGCATTCGCGCCCCCGACACCGAGCACACAACACATGAGGATTTATTTCCGGGAAACTGCGGAATTTCCCGCACTTACGCCCTTCAGTCCCGGGGCACAGTCGCCGGATAATCAGAGGGCGTGGTGAATCCATGATCCTTCAAATTCACAATGCAACAATATGAAAAAAAGTTGAAATGATTGTACTTACAATTCAGTTTCACTAGATAAACAGAAAGAAAACACAACCATGCGAAAGCAAAACGACGATGATAGCGGGCAGAGAGCAATGATACACACGTCCACACGCCAGCAGGCCGAAAGCAAAAGTGGTTCTTCGCCTCCCAGTCGTGCGGCGCGCGCACTGTCGGACAAGCAGTTAACTACCGAACCCCTTGTTCGAAAGCTTACGACCTATCCAGCTGCCGCTAGTAACCTTCCTATTGTAAAAGGACCGTAAGGTTTGTATCCCGTGTCGGAACAAACGAAAGATTTATTCTCAAGTCTAACCACAAAATGAACTCAGACGACAAGACTTACGCGAACCGTCTCTTTTTCCTCTTCGAAACTTGAATGTTTGGTCCTGTCCACTCACCCCATCCAGGAAGGACTAGACTTAAAGCCTTTGGCTTGTCTCGTTCAATAGCTTCATCTTTGGCAGACCTGCAGAGAAAAGTAAGAAAAATTAGAGTGTGTGTAACTCCTATTTTCCATCAATATGATTCTTTTTTCAAATTTAGGCCGGGTGTTTCATACATAAGAATGAGGTGGATAAACATAATTGGCAGAGATCTTGAAGATGAAATCCAGAACCTAGAGGAAGCGAGGAAAATGGCTCGGGATAGAGACAGAGAGGAACTGTAACAGCCTTATGCCACCGGCCAGTGGCGGGAAGATAAAGTAAAAGTAAGTTTCATACTTTACGATATGAATTTGTCTTGGACAACTACATACTGTACTCTTCACAATTAATTAACGATCTTGTTTATTGGTATCTCTGGATGTTTACAAGTAAACTATTGGAACTAAACGGCAAAACACGACATGTTTTCCATCATGAAATAATCCTCTTAATTCACTACATATCAATTTCCCTTCTGACTTGCATTGGAGATGCAGATTGGAGGTTGAACATGACTTTTGTTTCACTAGTTGAAATTTTAGCTGCGTACCCACTTACTTATTTACGTCAACCAATTCCTCGCAACGTTGGACTGTGGAACAGTCTACATAAAGATGTGCAATTAGAATCTCAAAAGTTCAAGCTAAAAGGCAATCCATTACTATCCTACAATAATTCATCTTGTATTTCACTAATTTACACTTTTATCTATGAACTAATTATTAACCTATCTTTTTTTCTAATAACAAATCTCGCCTTTCGTATCTCCTACGACCTTTTGCAACTTCTTTCAAATGAACATTAAGTTTTTTGGAAGCTTGAATCTTAAGTCAATGGCCCCTGTAGGGTTGTTTCAAATGAATAGGGAATATTTATTATTATAATTTCGAAACATATACTGAATCAATATCATTAGTGACATAACATCCCAATTCGCTCATTCCTTTCCCAAAAACATCCATCAATTAAAAGTAAACGAATGAACTCAACTGTTGTCCACATTTGTTCTTATTGTTTTCTAGATTATGGCACCCTATTAATCGAGTTCCATACAGAAATATTGACGAACAATACTCCTCCGTCTCTCCTAAAACTTACTTGAACTCGTCAACAAGGTAATCTTCTGCAAAGGCCTGCTGTATCACATCATTAGCGTCCTCTCCCTCGTCGTCTTCGTCGTCGTCATCGAGACCTATTCCTTCGCTGATTGTGTTTGGCATCGCTGCCCGAAGGACTTTAGCATCGACCTGTTAGCGCAACGAAGGAAAAAAAATTATTATCGTATTGAGAACCTCTTTTTTCCCTGTTCCCTATTACCCTCTGCAATTTCTTTCCAATGAACATCATCACATTCTTTGGAAGCTTGAATTTCAAGTTGGTGGCCTCCATGCTTGTCTTTGCCAAACACAAAAAGTTTCAACCCTTCAATGCTTGTCTTTTTTTTCTTTTTTTCTTTTTTTCTTTTTTCCTTATCCCAGCAGGAGATAAGGTAATGTTATCACATTTCCTCCAAGATGGAGAAGCAAAAAAGACATACAATTAGTCCTAACGGGTGTAAAAGATGCATGCGTAGCAAATGGTGATCTCATGCTCCTCCTATCAAACCAGGTTTTGGCAAAAATCCATTTTGATACCTGACAATGAAACATCAAGAGCCTGCTAATTTCCTTGTTTGTAATGTATCAAACATCATACAGCATAACCAAAAAAGAATAAATTTTCACCCAAGTTACTATGGCAGAAAAAGCACAATGAAATATGAAATATTTACCTGCAAAAACTTGGATGGATCCAGTTTTGCTGCCTTTGAAGGAGCTTTTTTGTCTGACTGAGAATTTGTCCCAGTGCCATTTTGCAGAGCCCCCTTGACTGACTTTGCATCTCTGTTGCTCTTCAAGACCTGCACAGCCTTCTGTAACACGTCCTTTTCTTCGCTTCTTTGCTGCAAATTATCGATGTCCTCTAAAGTTCTCACTTGCTCTAGTCCCTCGTCAATATTGTCTTGACTTTTTGAAGTGCTAAATTCAAACTCCTCGATCTTCGGCAGAGACGACTCCGTTTTCTTTTGTCTTTTCTTCGACTTGACGACCGTCCACTCCTCCTTGGTGCCAATACCCAGCTTCTCTAACTTCCTTTTCAACTTCTTCTGCAGTCCTATCTCTGCTCGGCTGAACATGTTGTCGATAGAAACCAGATGGTCTTCCAGGTCTTCCAAATCCTCACTTTCCTTTGAGTCAGTTTTGATTTCTGTTCCATTTTCCTCTTTCTGTTCCTCTGTCTTTTTCCCCTTCTTCTTCTTTGTCTTTTCTTTCTTCTTGACCTTTTCCTTCTTGGTTGCCATTTTCTTTCCTTCAGTTTTACTCTTTTCTAAACTATCTGTGTCATTATCATTTTTCATAGCTTCATTCTTCTTTGCTTTTTTCAGTTTCTTGGCATCTTCAGAGGAGGTCTTCAAGTTGTCATCCACATTTTTCTGCTTTTTCTGTTTCTTCTTTGCTTTCGTTTTCTTGAGAGCTTTCTGGTCACCTTCCTTTACTAAATTTTCTTTGTCAACTTCGGCGTCAGTTTTATCATTACTCGTACTACCCTCTTGCGAACCGTCCTTGGCCTTCTTAATTTTCTTCTTCTTTTTCCCAGCGACCTTTACCTCTGTCTTTTCGGCGTCCCCATTCATCTCATTGCCTGGTTCTTCCACTTCCTTTTCATCCTTTTCTGTTGTCTCTTCTACGCTCTCATCGCTGTGGTCTTCGCCTTCGTCGTCATCGTTTTCCTTTTCATTTGCCTGCGCCCGACGTTCTTTTTCTGCTACGACCTCCAGCGCTTTCTTCTCGATAAGCCGCCTCCTGTTGACTTCGTCCCAGAATCTTTTGAAGTTGGTGAAGCTGTCGTCAATGGCACTCTCGGGCGTCACCTCAGCTCTTCCTGGCGTCTGTCGTAACAAATTTGCCGTCCACGGATTAGAGGGGTCGAACAGTCCCGCTTCAATGGCGTCCTGCTTCTCCTGAATAAAGAGAAGAGTAAGCTATCAAAACCTATTATTCTTTGAAGTTATTGATGACTTACCATCTCTTGAATTATTCAAACAGCAAGCCTCGTATTGGACACCTTAAACTAAACTATTTTGTAACAAAGTGGAATTGAATGGAAACAAATATAAAAATTTAGGCCAAAAGCCTATGAGGTGAAAAGTGAGTAGGAAGAAAGAGAATCTGAACAGAGATACAGCTTTTACAAAAAGTGAGTACACACAGCTTTTACTTTACACGAGAATGTACGCACCTTTCTCAAAGATTCCAGTTTTTCCTTCAGCATCTCCTCATCCTCCTCCTCATCACCGGAGGAGTCATCCATCTTCCTCTTGGCTACAAGATCTTGGTGCATGCTTTGGTTTTCCTTCAGAGCACTTCGGGCCTGAGAAAACAGAAAGCACGGCCATTAATTAAGTTATTATTTATCGAGGAATAAAGTTGGAACTGAAAGCAAACTTAAAAATGTAGGGATATTCGATGAAATGTGCTTCAGTTTGCAGGGAAACAAAAAAGTAAAGTATTAATCAAAATGACATTAGGATAGAAGACATAAATACTAGGTAAGAGTACAGTATGTTGCATACAGTTAGATAAATAATTTCTACCCAACAAGGCAATGTGACATAAAGCCCTTATGTGTATATAATGTGCATTTAACTTCAAATCAACAAATATTTGATTTCCCAACAAACCAATAACACAAACTAACATAGCAGATAAAAATGGTAAAGAATTTTGCAAGAAGTATGAAAAACAATATGGGTGATCAAAGAATAAGTATTATTATTATAAAGGCTTAGTTTACCCAGACCTCTGAGCCTAATAAAGGCTCTTCTCAGGCTGGTTAAAGCAAATTAAAGTAATGCCACCAATTTCAACTTACAGTCTCATCTCGAGCGACACGCAATCCTTGAAGGTGCGCCCACTTCGAATGCTTGTGACGGAGGGTCATTCTCTCCTGAACTCTGGCTCTCTCCAACTCCTCTAGTTTTCCTAGCGCTGCTTCAGGGTTCGACTTCTGCAGTTCCTCCAACTCTTGTCTCTGTTTCTTGAGCCGATCTTTGCGCAAAAGTCGGTGAAACCTGAGATTTTGAGATTTTATAGACAAAACTGTTCTAATCTGTCTACCTGCTGAGTCAAAAGTTGATTCTGATACCTGTAGTACTTGTATTAGGAGCATTAAAGTTCTATTAATGTATTTTTAGTCCTGCCAAAAGGCTCATAACAATCATCAGAAAAAGTAAAAAATCCTGATCTAAAATACTAGCTTTCATATACACAAACCATCACCTCACACAGCCTAACACTTCTGTTCAAAGCGCCGACTTTACAAACACATTTATTTGCTGGAGGGAGATTCTATTTTACTGAGCAGTGAGAGAGACCCATCCTTGACAAGGATCAACAACGGAAATGCAAAATACCACTGTATTCACAGACTTGGTCCCTTTAAACAGGCTTATTTATTGTAACATTTGCAGTAAAGGAATATTCTGTAATGTCGTTATTTCAAGAAGAATTATTTTCTTTTACCTTCTCACTTAGATGGACAACAGATATGGAAATCATATTAAAATAAGTTTCTGTTCTGAACACAAATACAAGCTAAAATCCAGAGCATTTTTTTTACATCTATAACTGCAAAGATGAAATAAACTTGAACATACTTCCTACTCTTGTTCTTGTTCTGCATCCAAGCTTTGCGTTGTATACGCCTGCGCTGTTCCCTCTCCTTCCACAGCAAGCGATTCCGTTCCTTCAACTCTTCTAACGACAAGGCACGCTCCCTTTCCTTCTTCTCATTGGCCTCCTGGAAAAAGAAAATTCAGATATTATCATTTGTTTCATAACAGACCCTTTAGTAATTATAATGAGTGAACATTCGTGATCTTTAAGCAACACAAGAGCTTCAGTTTTCTCTCCTTGGCAAGAAAAGAATAGTACACCTGTAGTACAACTACACATGTGCGAACGGTCCTCTGGGTTCCCAATCATTAAACGCCTCACATTTCAGTGTGACTTGCAGTTACTAGCACACTACGAATTCAGTACCCCAGACCGTTCCCAAGTCAGTTGTAATGGACAACATTATACAAAGTGAAGACAATACTATAATTCACAGAAACCGAACCCCCACCAATAACTAGGGACTACAGTGTTTAAAATGGGACTACAGTGTTCAAAATGGGAAAAGTTAAGTATATAATAGTTTAACCAGACCACTGAGCTGATTAACAGCTCTCCTAGGGCTGGCCCGCAGGATTAGATATTTTTTACGTGGCTAGGAACCACATTACATTGAGAAATTAATTTCTAATCACCAGAAATAAATTCCTCTGATTCCCTGTTGGCAGAGCGGGGACACGAACTGTGGCTACCAAATCGGTAGACAAGCACGCAACCCACTCGTCCAACGAGGAACTGGTCACTTTCTATGAGAGACCTGGTTCCTTCTAATAATAGTAATCTAACTGCAGAACTCGAGCAAGCTCTTTTTAAAATCTTACCAGTGACCAGGATCCATAGCAAAAACAGACCTGATTAGAGTTTATTCTTATGTGCAGCTGCCTGGAGTCCATAATAATGTCAATATTAGCTTCCTTATCCGTGTTTTAAGAATTATGGCTTTGTATACTGCAAGGACTACTGAAAGTAAAATCAATGCAAATCATCATAATTTTCTGAAATTGCCTGCAATACCCACTTTTCTCAAGAACTGCAGAGATGAATAGTCAGCTTTTACTGAAAAAATTAAATAAATAAATAAATAACGATAATTACACTAAATAAATAACGATAATTACACCGACATCAACTCGTCAATGGCAGAATAACTTAAAAGGAACATACTACAATACAGCACGAGGAAACGGGAAGCAGCAGTTTGCAAGTTCAAGTGAAAAGAGGCACAACGCTATGCAAATGTTATTCTGTGTTGGTCTCAAATGGTTCAGAAGAAGCCACGTTATACAATCAAAATTAAGTGAGTATATACAGAACAGGAGCTTTCAACCTTTACTGAGGTCCTCTTCAGCTTTTTCTTAACCAATTTCAGTACAGACAGTCCCCGGCTTATGACGGGTTCGGCTTACAACGTTCTGAGGTTACAACGTTCTGAGGTTACAACGTTCTGAGGTTACAACGCTTTTCAATTATATTTATCAGAAATTATTTCCAGGTTTAAGACGCATGTTCCAGGGTTACGATGCCTACAACACTGATCCGGCAGAAGAAATATGACTCAAAAAATGCAAAATAATCAATATTTGAAGGTTTTTTGGATGAAAAATGCAATAAGAATGCAGTTTACACAGGTTTCAATGCTCCCAACACATTAAAAGTAAGGTTTTCTTAGGATTTTTGACGATGTTCCGGCTTACAACGATTTTCGGCTTACAATGCGTCTCAAGAACGGAGCCGCCATCGTAACCCAGGGACTGCCTGTAATAATATTTAAATGAACAAGTACCTGCTTATCTTCAACAAGTTTGGCCCCTTGAAGCAGTGCATAGACCTCTTTTTCCAAATCCGAACGCATTTTTGCATCTGATTTAATGGCGGTGTATAATCGAAGGTCAGGTTGCTGCAACGGAAAGACCAGCTGTTCTTCTGTTCGCCGTTTGTGCACCAAACCAGCCCATTTCTCCGACTCACAGGCAACCTTGTCGTACCCAGCTGCTCGCTTTACCTATTGAAGAGAAAACAATGGAACTCAATTTGTTTTGCCTTTAACCCTCTTACGCCGATTGGACGTATTAAACGTCGAGTCAAAATGTCTCCCGTATGCCGATTGGACGTATCATACGTCGGCTCAAAAAGTTTTTTTAAAAATTCGCGGAAAAATACTTATAGGCCTACCAGCCGAAAACTTTTGTATCACGCGCCTTGGGGATGCTGGGAGTTCACGGATCAAGGTGTTGTTTTGTTTACAATCGCTACGCAGGCGCGCAAGCGCGAATTTCTTTCTTATCGCACTAAAAAGTATCAGTGACACATCTCAAAAATTATTTCGTCAATTTGACATAATTTTTGCACCATTTTAAATTATCCTTTACATGAAGTATTATATATGAAAATGTGCGCAATTTCATGTAAAATACAACAAATAAATACTCATGATTGTAGCTTTTATCAGTTTTGAAATATTTTCATATAAATAACGATAAGTGCAAAAATTTCAACCTTCGGTCAACTTTGACTCTACCGAAATGGTCGAGAAACGCAATTGTAAGCTAAAATTCTTATATTATAGTAATATTCAATCATTTGCCTTCATTTTGCAACAAATTGGACGTCTCTAGCACAATATTTCGATTTATGGTGAAATTATGAAAAAACTTTTTCCTTACGTTCGTGCGATAACTCTTCCGATAAATTTTTTCGTGCGATTGTCCTAATGTTTGCACCCTTTTAAATTTGCCGTTACATAAAGTTTTATATATGGAAATGTGCGCAATTTCATGCACAATACAACAAAAAACAACCCATGGTTGTAGCTTTTATCAGTTTTGAAATATTTTCATATAAATAACGTTAAGTGCAAAAATTTCAACTTTCGGTCAACTTTGACGATACCGAAATGGTCGAAAAACCCAATTGTAAGCTAAAACTCTTATATTCTAGTAATATTCAATAATTTACCTTCATTTTGCAATGACTTGGAAGTCTCTAGCACAATATTTCGATTTATGGTGAATTTATGAAAAAAAAAAAACATTTTCCTTACGTCCGCGCGATAACTCTTCCGAAAAAATCAGAATTTTTTTTGTGCGATTGTCGAAATGTTTGCACCATTTAAAATTAGCTGTTAAATAAAGTTTTATATATGAAAATGTGCGCAATTTCATGTAGAATACAACTAAAAATGATTGAAGGTTGTAGCCTTTCTCTTTTTACGAAATATTTGCATATAAATCACGATAACTAGAAAAAAAATCACGTTCGGTCAAATTTGACTCTACCGAAATGGTCGAAAAACGCAATTGTAAGCTAAAACTCTTACGGCCTAGTAATATTCCGTCATTTTTCTTCATTTTGAAACAAATTTGAAGTCTCTAGAACAATATTGTGATTTATGGTGAATTTTTGAAAAATATATTTACCTTCACTCCGCTCGTCGATTCGCAGCCGCAAGTCTCCGAAATACGTACATCGCATTATCCTAATATTTGCTCCTTTTCATATTAGCCGTTTTATAGAGTTTCATATATCAAAATGTGCGCAAATTCATGAAGAATACAATAAAAAATAAGTGTAGGTTGTAGCTTTTCCCATCTCCGACATATGTGCATATAAAAAAATATATATATAAAAATTTCGACATTCGGTCAAATTTAACTCGTCCGAAATGGTCGAAATCTGCAATTCTAATCTAAAACTCTTACAGTATCGTAATATTATATCATTTGTCTTAATTTTGAAACAAATTGGAAGTCTCTAGAACAATATTTAGAATTACGGTGAATTTTTGAAAATAACATTTTTTTACGTCCGCGCGTTACGAATTCGTACATCATTTTGTGATAATATTTTTCTGGTGTTGCTTTTATTGTTTTACTATGTATTATATATCAAAATGATTGCAATTTAGTGTACAATACAACGGAAAAAAAGTAACTCGTTAGCTTTGACTGTTTTTGCACAGCGTGATTTAAATACAATTATCTATGAATTTTTTTTTTTCGCTACCATATCTCGCATTATTTACATATGATAATGATATTATTTTTCATTTCTGATGATTGCATACTAAACTTCAAGTAATGACAAAAAAATGAGCCAAAAATGAACTCTTAATCTTTAAAACTAAGCGCGCTGTGATTTTTTGAAAATATTATTTTTTCCGCTTCCGCCCTCACTCCAAACCGGCGCCGGCATACAGGAGAGGTTTTGATTTTTAGGGCTTCGGCGTAAGAGGGTTAACTTAAAATATTTAAGGTGATTAGATATTTGGAGAAAAATATTTGACCTCTGCTTCTCAGGGAAGTTACAATCCTTAGATGGCAAGCAAATGAAGATGCCTCATTTACCATCATTTATTTTATGTACAATCAAATTACAGTAAAAAAGAAAATTGACAATATTCCATAAATATATTAAAGCATAAATCAGGCAAAAAGATAAAAAGATGTTATTATATTGTAGTAAAACACTCACCCTTTTAACAGCAACTTTTTCCAAAGGCACAGACAATGTCTTCAGTTTCTTAGCTGTCTTTTCCAATTCCGGCAAACCAATCCGTTTAAGAATGTCCTGCGTGTTTACTTCAGTTCCCCCTTCCCTCGTCGAAAAGCGGACACTGCGAGGAGCTGCCCCCATTCTGGACGCAAAATACAGCCAAAAGGAGATGGCATACACATTAAAGTAAGAGCTCTGTACATTTTAAGAAAGAAAAAATCACAAAAACCTAAACTACAGAAGAGATGAGACTATTGATTAAGTTTGAAAATTCATGATGAATTAATTCCCTTTTAAATCTAACCAACATATTCCAATATGCAACGAGCAGAACTGATACATTATCAAAGACTAAAAATTCTGTAATCAGCAATAACGTCCTCTGACTAACAAAAGCAAAATCATTTAGATCACCTTTTTTTCTTGCTCAATTTGCCAATGTCGCTCAGGAGGTTGTTGTGGGCTCTTTCATCTTCGCTCTCCGCTTCTCCGTCACTTCCCGCCAGGTCCTCCTCGGCCAAGTCAACTGGGCCAGTGATGAACAGATTGGCATCATCTTCGTCTTTTTTCCTGTCAAGTAAACGTGTAATGTTGGACTTCACATTCAGTTCTATATTTGCATTTTTATATTTTATATTCTGACTCACTACCTCGATAAAAGTTTTAACTTGCTGACCCAAAACAAAAATATTTTCTAGACCCAAAACAAAAATGTTTTCTAGCCCTTTGTGAGCAACAAATACTGTACATACTTTAACAATAATAATTGTTGCAAAATTAAATAACACTAATACAAATACAGGTTATCATCATCGACCCTTTGATGTCCTGATCAAGTCAATTTTTCAATTGTCATCCCCAGGTAAGTTCTGGGACACACCAGAATTTCAGAGGGTTAAACAGTTTAACGAGACTACATAGTACTTTAAATTCTCACTTCTCTTAGAACAAACTCAAAGGTTTCTGTTAAATCAACTGATATTCATATAAGGCATTTATTCAGACACATACAGCATTAATACACATACATTACGTATATAATACACAGAAATTATAACTTTCTTAACAAGTTACAACCTGATCTTGATTTATCGTAACTTAACCTAAAGTATCTCAACCCGATGACAATTTTACAGTAGTACGAAGTGAAAAATACAGCCTATGCAGCCTACTACACAATGATAGGCCTAAGCTAGGTTAGTACAAATAAGCACATCATCCTGATGCCAGTTGTTACTTGGTCGAAACAACTGAAGTGTTAAAAAAATAATTTATAAACCAAAAACAGTATCCTATACCGGCAGTCCTAATAATTATGATAATAAAATGATATTGTTAAGATACAATAAAGTTTTGTACATACTTACCTGGCAGATATATACTTAGCTATAGACTCGGTCGTCCCGACAGAATTTCAAAACTCGCGGCACACGCGACAGGTAGGTCAGGTGATCCACCATTCCCGCCGCTGGGTGGCGGGGTCTGGAACTATTCCCGTTTTCTAAGCCATAATTTCTCTTCCACCTGTCTCCTGAGGGGAGGCTGGGTGGGCCATTAATCGTATATATCTGCCAGGTAAGTATGTACAAAACTTTATTGTATCTTAACAATATCATTTTTGTACAAGTAACTTACCCAGCAGATATATACTTAGCTGATTGGCACCCTTGGTGGCGGGCAAGAGACAGCTAAAAACAAAATAATATTTAAACTAAATACATTAAAAAACAGGAAAAAACAACCTATGTTCTTGGATAACATAATCCATAGTTCCTACCTTATTTGGCTGAAGACTTCATGACTACTGTCGATGAGTCTGCTTGCCTCAAGAGTTTCAACGAGGAATGAACCTATGGTTGAATAACTCTTTGGATCGTGTCAATGGGGGCTAGCCCGCTTACGCGACAGAGCCTATACTGGATCGTACCAATGGGGGCTGACCCACTTACATGGTAGAGCCTTGACCTTTTGTCATATCAATGGAGACTCGCCCTCTTACATGACAGAGTTAAGGTTATTAAACAAATCACAAAGAGCACTGAAGCCAATCCCGATCACCTGACCATGTTAGTCTTGTTACAATCTATGAATTGTAAGAGGGTCCCTATTCCCTCTGACAATTAACCAATAAAAACAACCACCAATAAACAGTAATTTAAGCCTTAAACTAAATAGGAAGGATTAGCCTCAGCCCCTTCTCCCAGCACTGAATTCGCCAAAACATACGCTCCCAGAGCAAAGCACTTTTCGTACGAAATTTTAACATCTCTTAGGTAATTTGAGGCGAACACCGAATTACATCTCCAAAATGTCGACTCTATAAGAGCCCGAAGCGACCATGTTTTGTGAAATGCCATCGACGTAGCTATGGCTCTCACTTCATGAGCTCTCACTCTGAGAACCTTGAAATGCTCTTCTTCGCACTTAAGGTGAGCTTCCCTTATTACATCTTTTATGAAGAATGTAAGGGCGTTCTTAGAAATCGCTCTTTTCGGATCTCTTACAGAGCACCAAAGACTTTCTTCTGTACCTTTCAGCAACTTCTTCTTCTCCAGGTAGAACTTGAGTGCCCTGACTGGACACAAAGTCCTTTCTAGTTCTCTCCCTGTTAATGAAGATATTCCTTTTATCTCAAAGCTTTCTTGGCCAAGGCTTTGAGGGATTTTCATTTTTCGCTAGAAAAAATGGTCGAAAGGAGCAAATCGCTGAATCTTTCTTAAACCCACTTTACCTTCCAAAGCTTGCAACTCGCTCACTCTCTGGCTGTTGCTAACGCAAAAAGGAATAAAGACTTTCTTGTTAAGTCCCTAAACGAAGCTGCGTGAGACGGTACGAATTTTTTTCCGACATTAGGAACTTGAGGACCACATCCAAGTTCCAGCTAGGCTTCTTGATTACATGTTCTTTCGTGGTCTCAAAAGACCTTATAAGGTCATGAAGATCTTTATTGTTTGTCAGATCTATTCCTCTATGTCGAAAAACTGAGGCCAGCATACTTCTGTAACCCTTCACTGTTGAAACTGCCAGGTTACAGTCTTTTCTCAAATATAGGAGAAAATCTGCGATTTCAGTTACAGAGGTACTGGAGGAGGATATTTTCTTTTCCTTACACCATCTTCTAAACAACTCCCACTTCGACTGATATACTTTAGAATGGAGACTCTTCTGGCTCTTGCAATAGCCTTCGCCACTTCTCGAAAAAGCCCCTTGCTCTGACAAGTCCTTCGACAGTCTGAAGGCGGTCAGACTTAGAGCGGGGAGGTTTTTGTGAAACCTGTCGAAGTGGGGTTGTTTGAGAAGATCGTTCCTTAGTGGAAGCGATCTTGGAAATCCACTAACCACTCCAGCACCTCTGTGAACCAATCGAGAGCCGGCCAAAAGGGAGCGATGAGGGTCATTCTTGTTCCTTCCGAGCAAGCGAACTTCCTCAACACTTCTCCTACTATCTTGAAAGGAGGAAGGCGTACGCGTCCAAGCCCGTCCAATCTAGCAGAAAGCTGTCTACTGCTACTGCTTGAGGATCCGAGATCGGGGAGCAATAGGTTTCTAATCTGTGATTCTTGTTGGTCGCGAACAGGTCTATATTGGGCCTTCCCCACAGATGACAAAGTTGTTGGCAAATATGAAATTTTCATTATTAAAATGAAGTTTTATTGTATACTTACCGAACAATTATAGAGCCGTGATTTCCACGAGCGGCAGGATACTAAATTCAAATTTAGCGCGTCGGCGTCGCCAACACTGGTGGTGATGACGTCATCTCCCTCCACTCGCGGGAGAACCAGGTACAACTGCCCAGGTGAATCCAATTCTTTCTGGCCCGTCCGTCCACCTAAGGGGAGGAGGGGGTGGGTATAATCATAATTGTTCGGTAAGTATACAATAAAACTTCATTTTAATAATGAAAATTTCATTTTTATAGTAGTGTCTTACCGAACAATTTTTAGAGCTGATTACACATTTATGGGAAGGTGGGATTCAGTTGGACCACTAGTTATTTTTAAATGGTTACATTTATTGCAATACCAGTAAACATCAAGGTGTCTGTTGTACCTTACCTTGTAAGAGAGCTACAGCAGACTGTTACTGCCTCTGGTCGGTGCTCTTCTTACTATTGTAGAGGAATTGGAATTTGACCAAAGTTAGCCTCTACAGGAGTGGAATCCTTCCCGTATTGTTCAAGCGAGTCAAGGCTGACTGACGGAGGATAGTAACAACAAAGATTGCCCTTGCCCTGGGCTAAGACCAGAATTCAATCATACAAAACATTTGTCACCAACACCAGATTTAAAAACATATATACCAACCATTGTATAATCTGACCTAACAGACTGGTGAGCTATCCCAGGTACTCAGTACCCCCAGCTTCCCTTGAACTCGACAACCTATTCAAGGTGAAAAGTTAGCATAGAGGTGACGACCCCTGTGCCGTTTCTCCCAACACCATGCCAGAAACCGCCACCGGACCTAACGTTTTACAATTCTCGAAAACCGTTTCTATCTCTTTGAGATAATGACTCGCAAAAACCGAATTCGATCTCCAGAACGTGCTCTGAAGAATCGAAGCTAAAGATAAATTCTTTCTGAATGCTAAAGAAGTTGCCACTGCTCTAACCTCGTGAGCTTTAACTCTCAGAACGGAAAGATTGTCGTTCTCGGACTGCGAGTGAGCTTCCCTGATAAGCTCTCTAATAAAGAACGATATAGCATTCTTAGAAAGAGGACGAGAGGGATTTTGAACCGAGGTCCAGAGCTTAGAGGATTGTCCTCTAATACCTTTAGTGGCAAACAGATACTGCTTAATAGCCCTGACTGGACATAAGAGCCTTTCTTCCTCCTCATGTCCAACCAAATCAGATAAGTTCCTTACCACAAAACTCCTCGGCCAAGGATTAGAAGGATTCTCATTTTTGGCTAGAAAGGTCAAAGATACCGAAAATACAGCATTGCCTTGAGAGAAACCGACTCTTTTGTCTATAGCGTGCAATTCGCTGACACGCTTAGCAGAAGCTAGTGCAATAAGAAAAACGTGCCTTCTTAGTCAAGTTCCTGAGTGAAGCCGACTTCAAAGGCTCAAACGGTGGCCCCATGAGGAACTTAAGCACCACATCTAAGTTCCAAGCCACTGTATCTTGCGGGAGCTTAGTGGTTTTGAAAGACCTAATGAGGTCCAACAGATCTGAATTGGAGGAAATATCCAAACCTCGATGTCGAAAAACCGAAGAGAGCATGGCTCTATATCCTCTGATCGTCGAAGGAGCCAGTTTCTTAGAGTTCCTAAGAAATAGAAGAAAATCTGCTATTTCTGTTAAAGAGGTCGCAGAAGTAGAGACTTTAGCACTTCTACACCACTCTCTGAAGATTCTCCACTTCCCTTGATAGAGTTTGTTAGAAGACTCTCTCCTACAACGAGCGATAGCTTCTGCAGCTCTTCTTGAAAATCCTTTCGCTCTGACAAGATTCCGGACAGTCTGAACCCTGTCAGAGCTAGCGGACAAGTTTTGGTGGAACCTCTTAAAGTGAGGTTGTTTGAGAAGCCACTTCTCTGGAGGAAGAAGTCTGGGGAAGTCTACTAACAACTGGAGAAGGTCCGGGAACCACTCTTTCCTGGGCCAAAAGGGAGCGATTAACGTTAGTGTTACATTGCTGTGCTACATGAACTTGTTCAGCACCTCTCTTATTAGACCGAACGGAGGGAATGCATAAGCTTCCAGACCCGACCAATCCAAACAGCATTGCGTCCCCACCGACCAAAGCGTATAGGATCTGGGACTGGAGAACAAAAGAGAGGAAGACGGTTGTTCCTTGATGTCGCGAACAGGTCTATTGACGGTCGTCCCCCAAAGGCGCCAAAGTTTCTGACAAATCTTGTTGTCCCAAAGTCCCACTCCAGAGGTAACACTTGCTGTTGACGACTTACCTCGTCCGCCAGGACGTTCATCTTTCCCGGAACAAATCTCGGGACTAGCTGAACTTCGCTTCGTTGCCACAGGAGGAGATCCTTGGCTACTTCGTACAGAGAGAAAGACTGAGTCCCCCCCTGTTCCGCACGTACGAGAGAGCCGTGAGTTGTCGGAATGCACTGCCACTACTCGACCTTCTACTAAGCTCCGAAAACTGTCTGAGCCCCAAGAAAATTGCTAACAGTTCCTTTACATTTATGTGGAACTTCTTCTCCTTCTCCGACCAAGCTCCTGAAGTCCGTTGATTTCCCAGTAGGGCTCCCCAACCTGTGTCCGATGCGTCGGAAAAGAACTGTAGGTTCGGGAGGATGGGTCGTAAATCTAACCCTTCTTCCAACCTTGCTCGAGAGAGCCACCACCTTAGGTCCTCTTTTATTTGATCTGTCACAGGAAAGGTAATCGAGTCTGGTTGTGTCTTCCTGCACCAAGAGGCTCTCAGGAAAAAACTGCAGAGGTCTCATGTGCAGTCTTCCCAACGTCACAAATTTCTCCACTGACGTCAATTTGCCCAGGAGCCTCATCCACTGATTGGCAGAACTTACCTTTTTGTCCAAGAACTCCTGAACTGTCTCCAGACAGCCTTGAACCCTCTTCGGGGACAGAAAAGCCCGAAAAACTTGAGCATTCAGAATCATCCCCAAATAAAGGATGCTCTGAGATGGAACCAACTGGGACTTCTGTTTGTTGACCAGAATTCCTAACTTTCTGGCAAGATCCAGAGTTGTTCCAAGGTCCTTCATGCACCGACTCTCTGATTCCGACCGGAGAAGCCAATCGTCCAGATAGAGGGAGATTCTTACTCCTAATATGTGCAGCCAGCTTCCTATCGGGGATAGAACCCTGGTGAAAACTTGAGGATCGGTCGCTAGTCCGAAGCAAAGCGACCCGAAACTGAAACACCTTGCCTCGAACATGAACCTCAGGTACTTCCGAGATTCGCGATGTATCGGAATGTGAAAATAAGCGTCTTGCATGTCCAGAGAGACCATCCAATCCCCCTGTCTGATGGACTCCAGAAAATCGACCGAGTGGTCTCCATATGAAATTTTGTTTCTGGACATGCAAGTTCAGGGCGCTCACATCCAAAACCGGCCTCCAGCCCCCTGATGACTTGGGAACTACAAAAAGGCGATTGTAAAAGCCTGGAGGAAAATCCCCTTCTATCTGTTCTATCGCTTCTTTGAGAAGCGCTTCCACTTCTGCGGCTAGCGCCAGAAATTTGTCTGAGCCCGGAGAGTATGCCTGGAATGGAATTGGCACAGGTGAGAGCGAGGGAGGTGAAACGAGAGGAATACGATAGCCGAACTTGAGTACTTGCACTACCCAGGCTTCTGCTCCTCTGTTTTCCCATTCCTCCCAAAACAGAGCCAGCCTGGCTCCCACTGGTGCATGAAGAACCGAGCTTTCATTTGGAAGGTTTGTTAACCTTGGCCGAGGCCTTAGACTGAGGTCGCAAATTCGACTTCGGCCGAAAGAAGCGCTTGGGTTTTCTCCCTCGAAAAGGCACTTGGGGCCAGAGGAGAAACCGAAGGAACAGTCTCCACAGGAGCTTTAGGTCTCTTAGTAGACTGTGCCAGTAAATCCGAAGTAGATTTCTTATCTAGCGCAGACGAAATTGACAACACTACATCGTCTGGAAAGAGGTTATCTTTCACAAAAGGAGCAAACAAGAGAGCAGACTTCTGTTGGGAAGTAACCCTTTTAGAAGCAAAGGAGCACCAAAGTTGCCTTTTCTTAAGGGTACCAAAGGCGATGAGCGAAGCTAACTCATCACATCCATCCCTAATGGATTTGTCCGCACAGGACAGAACACCAATCCAATCCTCCGCTAACTCCTGAGAAAGAGAAGGACAGTCTTCGATCTTGGCCGCTAAAGCGCCAATAGTCCAATCAAGGAAGCTAAAGACTTCCAAAAGTTTAAATTGATTCTTTACAACGTGGTCCAACTCAGGCGCTGTAAAGAAAACTTTCGCTGCGGCGAAAGCAGATCTTCTAGAGGAGTCGATTAAACTGGAGAAGTCTCCCTGGGAGGAGGCAGAAACTCCCAGAGAAGGAGCTTCCCCAGTTACATAAAACCTATACCTCTTACGAAGCAAACTTAATAGGGAGGGTAAGCAAAAAGAGCCTTCCCTAAGTCCTCTTTTGTTCATAGACATCCATTTCTCAGTCTCTTTCAACAAATGTCTAACCGCTTTAGATAGAACAAGTTTTGGGAGGAGAGGGTCTGAAGTTTTCCTCCTCATCAAAAAAGTCGAAGTTGGGGAGCGCGGAGCCGCTTTCTCAAAATAATCTGGATAAGATACCAGAAGAAATCTAAGGAGACGTGAATAACACGAGAGGTGATGTGAATCCTCCTCCTCTACTTCTTCTTCATTCTCCGATACCGCCGAAGAAGTAGACGGAACTACAACCGGATCTGAAGGTTTCGAACCACCCTTGGACTCATTCATCCAGTTGGTTAACATCTCTAACTGCTTGCGCAAAGGCGCCAGAGACGAATCAAAACAGTTAAGTAGGCTTGGAAGAGCCTAAATGTTCAGCAGGAGGCGGAAAAACTACTTGCGCCTCGCTCGGAGCCGCCGAAATTCGAGGCGAAACAGGCGCATCAGGCGTAACAGACGAAAAAGCGCCTAAAGAAACACCCTTAGAACTGCTAGCTACAGCACTAAAACCACAATCTTTACTAGTAGATGGAGCCGAAAAAGGCACAGATTGAGGCGACGAACGAGCCGCTAACGGCCGCGGCGCAACCCTACTCTCAGGCTCCTTATACCGCTTGACTGGAGGAGGCGAAGAATCGGCGCCTGAACGCCTCTTTAAGGGACGCGAAACAGGCGAATCTCGCCAAGAGCGCCGCGCGACCGGAGACGAATCGCTTGAATCATTCGAAAGGCGTCTGACTGCAACACCTTTCCAACGCTTAACCGAGCCCTGTTGAGGCGCAACAGGCTCAACAAGAGAGGCGCCTGTCTGTGGGCAAATCCCGATCGACTCCCTTGGACTTCCGGTATGTCTTCTCCCCGGTGCGGGGGAGCTGGACAGTGACCTTTGTCTAGGAGACGTGTCAGGACAGACAGACGCACCCCTCAACATACACTCTTACCTAAAGCCGCTTTCTCCAAAAACGTCTTAACTGAATTACCAAGTTGCAAAAACCGTATTCGCTAGTACCGAAAATTTCTGATCTAACCTCGATTCCAGACTGGCAATGGTGTCGGAAGAAACTACACGGGAAGCCGGAGAAGTGGGATTAGTAGGAGGTGTAGTTAAAGGAGACATAACAATTTGAGGAGAAACAGAAGGAACAGATGCATCGCAAGACGAAGCAGAGCTAAGTCTACTTTCCCTAAGCGTTGCTTTTCTAATTCTGTCTTTAGCTAATTTCTCCGAGTATGAACTAAAAAACTTCCATTGAGAATCAGTCCAATCACTACACTCGTTACATGTTCGATCTGCTGAACAAACCTGTCCCCTACACTTAACACATTTAGTGTGATATACTCTAACTTGGATAATCTAGTTTTACATCCTGAGATGCAAAACCTAACTCCCGACGGACTAGAATCCGACCATGGCATAACCCGCCTAAATAAAAAGCAAAATAACAACAACGCCAAAAAAGAGTACTTCACCAATTCCGAAGATCAAATCCACAAGAAAAAAAAGCGAAGCAAAGTCATCCAACTGCACCGACCACCGATGTTCACCGGACGCCGGCAGGAAAAGAATTGGATTCACCTGGGCAGTTGTACCTGGTTCTCCCGCGAGTGGAGGGAGATGACGTCATCACCACCAGTGTTGGCGACGCCGACGCGCTAAATTTGAATTTAGTATCCTGCCGCTCGTGGAAATCACGGCTCTATAATTGTTCGGTAAGACACTACAATAAAACTGAGGATTGAGAGTCCATTCCGTGGGTAGGACTTGCTCTTTTCTGCTTAAACAGATCGCGGGACGGATTTTTTCTTTTTTCTCCACCCTGCACAAACCTTGTGAGGAGAGAGATCTTCCTTTCCTGTGCCCAAATCAGCAGATCCTTTGCTGATTCGTACAGGGAAAAGGAATGCGTCCCCCCTTGCTTCTTTATATAAGCGAGGGCTGTTGTGTTGTCCGAGTGAATCTGAATCCCCAGACCTGAGACCTGTTCCTCGAAATGAACCAAAGCTAGATGAATGGCTGTTAGCTCTTTCTTGTTGATGTGCCAGGACACTTGTTCTCCTTCCCAAATGCCTGACACTTCTTGCGAACCTAGGGTCGCTCCCCACCCTGAATCTGAGGCGTCTGCAAACAACGCTAGGCGCGGGTTCTGTAAGCGAAGGGAGATTCCTTTGCTTAGTTTCTGTGGATCTAACCACCAACGGATATTCTCCTTGATCCGTTTCGAGATTGGAGTCTCTCCCAGATTTTTGTTTGACTTCCAATCCCACTTCTCCTTCAGATAAAATTGAAGGGGTCGTAGGTGAAGTCTTCCTAAGGAAACGAACTGTTCCATCGAGGAGAGGGTCCCCAGCAAGCTCATCCATTCCCTCGCGGAACAATGTTCTTTCCTTAAGAAGACTGACACCTTTTCTAGGCAGCGTTCTCTCCTTTCCTGCGAAGGATACGCTAGAAAATCCCGAGAATCCATCTGAATCCCCAGATAGACAATACTTTGCTGGGGAGTCAGCATGGATTTCTCGTGATTTACTAAAAGTCCTAGGGACTTTGTCAACTTTAGAGTAACTAAAAGGTCCTCCAGACATTTTTTCTCCGATTGGGCTCTTATTAGCCAATCGTCCAGATATAATGAGATCCTGATCCCTTCCAGATGTAGCCAATAAGCTACATTCTTCATGATGTCCGTAAAGACTTGAGGGGCAGTCGAAAGTCCGAAGCACATCGCTCGGAACTGGAAACTTTCCCTTGGAACATGAACCTCAGATACTTCCTTGCTGCCGGATGAATTGGCACATGGAAATACGCATCCTGAAGGTCCAGGGACACCATCCAGTCCCCTGGACGAAGAGCAGATAGAACAGAGGAAGACGTCTCCATTGAAAATTTCTTCTTCAAGACAAAAAAGAAATTCAGGGCACTGACGTCTAGAACTGGTCTTGCCATCCCCCCGATGCTTTCGGTACCAGGAATAGCCGATTGTAGAATCCTGGAGACTGGAGATCTTGAACCAGTTCCACCGCTTCCTTGGAAATCATCTGTTCCACTGCTTGCAACATAGCAAGCTTTCGGACCGGATCCGAGTATCTGGCGGTCAACTCCCTTGGAGTTGTCGTCAAGGGAGGATTCTCCCTGAAGGGGATCAAGTATCCTTTTTTCAGGATAGAGAGGGACCAGGAGTCCGCTCCCTTCTGCGCCCAGACTTTGGCAAAGTGGAGTAGCCTGGCGCCTACTTTCGTCTGGAGGACTTGCTGTTCATCTAGACTTCCCGAAGGACCTTCTAGATGGTCTACTCTTTCTCTCTGGTCTTCGACCTCTAAGAGGGGCTCTAGAAGAGGAGGCCCCTCGAAAGGGCTGAACAAAAGAGGGTCTCTCTTTCTTCTCTATCGGCACTGCCGGCCTAAACTTCTTGGCTGAGTGCGTGAGGAGATCTTGAGTTGCCTTCTCCGTAAGAGATTTCGAAACCTCTCTAACCGTCTCTGTGGAAAAAAGGTAAAAAAGGTCGTGGGGATAAAGGCGCAAAAAGAAGAGATGTCCTTTGCAAGGGTGATACTGCTCTTGCTAAGAAAGAGCTAAAGACAGATCTCTTCTTCAATACTCCCGTTCCAAAAAGAGAGGCAACTTCCACAGAACCGTCCATGACCGCTCTGTCCAGGCAAGCCAGACGCTCGAAAGTTCCTCCATGGAAACAAAGTCCGTGTCCTGAGCTCTCTTCGCTAATGCTCCTAAAGCCCAGTCCATAAAGTTGAAGACTTCTAGGGTTTTAAAGAGGCCCTTTAGAAGGTGGTCCAGCTCACACATGCCCAAGTCGCCTTAGCAGACAGCAACGACTTCCTCCTAGCAGAGTCCACTAAGGAAGCAAAATCAGCATCCGCGGAAGAAGGCAGACCTAACCCCATCGGCTCTTTGGTCTCGTACCACCTTCCTGGTTTGCCTGTTAACTTGGAAGGAGGGCAGGAAAAAACTGTCTTGCCCGCTTCCCTTCTGGAAGTCAACCACTCTGAAAAAGTTTTCAATGCCTTTTTCATACAAAGAGCGGGGCGCATCTTAACGAAGGAAGACGATTTGAGAGCTTTAGTGCTGGACATCAACGATCCTGGTGAAGGAGGGTCCGCAGGATGAAGGGAGTCTCCGAACTCCTTTAGCAGCAAAAGAGAAAGTCTCTTGTAGTCCGAAACTGCTACATCTACAGGCTCTTCGTCTTCCGATACCTGGTCCAACTGATCTACAGAAGGAGATCGTTTTGGAGTGATCTGGCTCTTCCCGGGAGAAGAACTCCTTTCCCGAGAAGGGGAGCGCGGGAACCTTAGCACCCTTCCTAACGAAGAGGTGAGGCCCCTCCTGTCTGTCGGCAACACTCTTGTGCCTACTAGACTCTTGTTGTCTAGGTTCGTCGGGTTCGTGGCGCTTGCTAGGCTCCTGGCGTCCTGATTCAGGGCGCTTGAAAAGATCCCCGCGTCTGATTCCTGACGCTTAACAGGCTCTTGGCGCCCTAACACTTGACGCCTAACGTACTCCTGGCGTCCTGTTTTCTGGCGTCCTAACTCCTGGCGCCCTGACTCCTGGCGTCCTAACTCCTGGCGCCCTGACTCATGACGCCCTGACTCCTGGCGCCCTGACTCCTGGCGCCCTGACTCCTGCGCCTGACTCATGGCGTCCTGGCTCATAGCGTCCTGATTCCTGCCTTCTAGCAGAATCCTGACGTCCTGAATCCAGAGTTCTAAGAGGCTCTTGACGTCCTTTCTGCGTCTGCTGCCTCTTTGAGCCTGTCTGGCTCCTGTCCTGAAGACCCAAGGGATCCTGATACCTAAATCGGTTTCCCGGTTCCTTGCACCTAAACCGATCGAGACTTCTGCTCGATGCGCTGTGTCTAAGAGGGCGCTTCGGGGAAGACAGCCATATAGGGCGAAAGGGGCTCTCTCTCAGGAGAACAACTCCTATCCGACGAGTCTCTCGACGAAGGCGATAAACGTCCTGGAGATCGTGAGAGTTCCCTCCTATACTAAGAAGGACCGCTTAGCGGAAACTCCTTAACAGGGAGCGAGACATCCTTCCTCCTTGTAGAGTCCTTAGCAAAAGAGCCTACGAGCGAAGCTAATTGCTCTTGCAGATTAACCAAAAACTTCTTGGTCGGATCCTGAAGAGCAGGCTCCTCTTGTCTAGTCTTCTTAGGTCCTGAAGGCCAATCCTCGGGAAAACGCTCTGGGCTGGAGTCAGCAGCGTCTCCTTTAGGCGCCTTCCAGGCTCTCTTCAAGGGCGCGAACGGAGGCCGAACTCCATCCTCGTCTAGGAGAGGAAGAGTCTGAGGCCGAAAAACACTCCTTTAGGACGCCTTTTCTGCGGCAATCCGAGGCAGCCTGGGACTTAACAACAGGATCTGCCGAAGGGACGCCTGACCGTTGGGGATGTTCTGCATCCTCCCTGCGGCTTTCGACATTCCTCCTCCCCTGGTCCTGGGAGTTTGGAAGAGGTCTAGGCCTAGAGCAATGAGGAACCGGTTCAGACGCCCCCTCCCCACTGCACTGGGGACACTGCACAAGTCACTATCACCACTCTTACCTTGGTTTAGGGCTCGTAGCTGAGCTTGAAGTTTCTTAATTGAAGCTTTTACATTTTCCCTCTCTGACGAAGAATCTTTGGATTCAGAACAGGGAGAAGCAGCTGAGGCTAAGGGAAAATTGTTAGATGGAGAGTTAATTTCTTGTTCTAAGGAGCAAGATCTACTAGATGACCTAGCTGAAGCCTTCCTCACTCTATCTCTCTCAAGCTTCCTAACATATGATGATAATTCCTTCCATTCAAGCTCCGTAAGGTTCTCGCATTCCACACAGGTGTTAATAAAAGAACATTCATTCTCCCTGCATTTAGCGCAAATACTATGCGGATCCAATGCCGATTTAGGCAGCCTAACCTTACAGTCTTCCCTACTGCAAACTCTAAACATAGGTGAAGCCTTAGCGTCAGACATCGTGAAAGAGTAGTCAAAACCAAATTCGAAAAACAGTCCACAATAAGCGTATGCCAAGCCAGAGAAAAAACAGAATACGTCACCAAAAAACCAATCCAAATTCTCGGCAAACGAGTTGAAATCCAAGATGGAGGAACGAACAATAGGTGTTGTCCGTTCAACCGACAGAGAAATTATGGCTTAGAAAACGGGAATAGTTCCAGACCCCGCCACCCAGCGGCGGGAATGGTGGATCACCTGACCTACCTGTCGCGTGTGCCGCGAGTTTTGAAATTCTGTCGGGACGACCGAGTCTATAGCTAAGTATATATCTGCTGGGTAAGTTACTTGTACAAAATTACATTTACAACGTTGTAAGTGCCAATAATCTGCTTATAACACCATTAACCGCTTATCAGCACCATTGCCAAAAATCTGGTTAACGACACCATTAGCCAAGCACTGTAATAAGGGAACACTGTTAACTGAAGCCACGATAAGCGAGGACCGCCTGTACGTATATCTTCTAAGTGACGTGTATTAAATGTGAAACTCGAATGATCAAACATTAAAATGCTTATAGCAATACTGTATATATATATTCTGGAACATGACTTCTAAAGAGCTGTGACTTCTGGAAAGCGATATGCAAATTCTGGAAAGCATAGTTGTTAAAAAATAGCCAACACGAAGAACTGCCCAAAGTGCAGGAAGTCTGTTAAAGGTCAAAATTCGGCAGAAGTCGGAACAATAAGTAACCGGCAGTGCAACGTCGGATTTTTGGGTTAATGTAACGTTGGGTTGTTGGATTTATGTCAGAACCGCCATTTCATCAAGTTTTTAGGTTTAGGTTGGAAACGACTTAACTTCAGGATACTGGGTTATGTCGGAACTGCTGTTACGTCAGGTTTTTAGGTTTATGTTGGAAACAACGTAACATCAGGATATTGGGTTTATGTTAGAACCGCTGTTAAGTCAGGTTTTCGGCTTTATGCTGGAGACAACGTAACGTCGGGATATTGGGTGAATGTCGGAACTGCTGTTACATCAGGTTTTTGGGTTTACGTTGGAAACGACGTAATGTTGGGATATTGGGTTTATGTCGGAACTGCTGTTACATCACTTTTTTGTTGTTATATTACATTTTTTCCTTCGTTGTATGATTGTGAAGACATAGGTCGCAATTTTTACCATCGTTGTGCGATCGTAAAGACATAGGGTAAACAACCGAGTGGACTGGCCAACTCACCGACTACCGAGGTTTTGGCCACCCTTCGAAAAAGTACTTTAACACGTCCTGAAACCAAGAGATGGTCATCAATCATGAGTTGTTGGTGGTGATAACAGGAGCTCAAGACATCTACTCTCCTTTTGAAGTAGTATTTTCTCCAAAGTTAGAAATTAAGGCCATATTTTAAGGTTTAAACAAAGGGTAATCAAAACGGTGGCCAACGCAGTGCCCACAACCCCAAAACCCTTTCAAAGTTTTTACTTACAACTCGAAATATTTTGAAGATTGACGCCATCTCAATGTTTGCGGAGTCGCTTGTGTCAACAAACTTCCCATTTCCTGTGCTAAATCCGCACACCACTTGTACCCATAGACGCTGGGGCACTTTCATCACAAAAATCATAACCCGGACCTCTAACCAGCACTTATTCGTACTTATTCAAGGGGACTACGGCATTCTTTGCAGCGTTTTGCACTCTTCAATTGTTTATCAGTGTTGTCAATTGGTATGTTTACCCTCTAAACTGGGTACGTATAAGACTTACACAAAATCGGAGAAAAAAGTTAAATTAGTGTATCTATTTGTAGTATACATACATATTACAGCAATTTTATCATTATTGCATTACTATGACAACTAGAATTCATGGAAACAGTGTAAATGCATCGGCGTATGTGTGAAGCTCCACTAGATTGGCAACGATGAGTCTTTTTGCTGTCATTTGCTCGTACTTCAGAAATATCTGTAATTTTTGGGGGTTAATTTGGTTGCAAAACAGGGATAATAGACATGAATTAAATAAACATTTTGAGGTAAAGTTAAACTAAATAATGAGTAAAGTAAACAATTAAGGAAATAAAGCTTTGCACCTCATAAAGAGTGTACTACGTAGTCATCTGCTGCTCGTAACTCTCTTTGCGGAGTGAGTGCTTAGGAATCAGGAACAGCAACGTGGTTCAAGTGCAATGTGGAGTGAATTAAGACCAAAATGTGTATAATTACAATCAAATAAGCACTGTGGAGTTTCAGTTGTGATTGCAGTAAGGATAAAACCACCGATTACAAGGTAAAAATGAATTCAGTTCAAACCATGACCCCGGGAATAGGACAAGTTTCATACTTTCACTAATATAGGCAACAAAATGTTGTTTTATTGTGCTGATTACAACTGCAATCTTGAATAAGATCAATAAACGTTACATAGCCTATATACGCTAACATTGTTCAAATGAGTGCTGGGAAGGCTGGGAAAGATGGTGAATTGTCTGAGGTTAGACCAGCCAGCCACACGATTGCCGCCATATTGGATTTCAAAACTGCCTTGAAAACATATTTTACGAAGAGCTCACATGCTTATTTTAGTTCGTATGGGGCTTTCGTATATCGCACTGTGTTGACGAAACTTCAATCTTTTGAATGGTATGCTTAAAGTTGTAGGGTAAAATATCACAGCAGGCCAAGCAGGCCACCTACAATCAACGCTAGCCACCCTCCGAAAAAGTACATTATAACGCGTCCTGACACCGGAGATGGGCATCAGTCGCGACTTCTTGTTGGTGAAAAACGGAGCTAAAGACCTCTACTCTCCTTTCGAAATAAGTATTTTCTCCAGTTAGAAATTAAGGCCAAATTTTAAGATTTAAACAGAGGGTACTGAAAAGGGTGGCTACGGCAGTGGAAATCTCACCAAAACGCTTTAGAAATTTTTACTTACAACTAAAAATGTTTCGAAGATTGAC
>NC_087222.1:25878021-25925031 GCF_015104395.2 Macrobrachium nipponense
GGTCGACGCGGCAGCCAATCAGAATCGAGATTCAAGAGGACTGCGTCCTCCATGTTTTCTTCCTGATTGGCCGCGTTCCACCCGACAGGGTTAATTAAGAATTGTTTATGATGTTTCTTTCAATGTTTTTTACGCAGAAAATGGCGATATTGTACACATATATCAATTATTTTTTTTTAAGTCGTTTGTTATTGTATGATATAAAATAATTGACTATTATAATTATCTTAATTGTTTAAATGTTAATTATCGTTTTTTGATTCGGTTGTTGAAAGGGTTTAGTTGACCTAGGCTAGGCTTACATTTATTTTTGTTTTTCACGACACAATTTTAGGAATTTGGTTTGCAAGGAAAGCACATATATATATATATATCATATATATATTATATATATTAATTATATACTATATATCTATATATATTATATATATATATATCCTTTCACGATATCAGACTTGAATAAAAACAGCTGCGTCTAGAAAATTAGAAAATAAGTATATCGAAAGACTCCGATAGACGATGTTCAAAAACTTTTTTTAACCTAATTACCAGACAACAAAATACAGGCAGAGAGAGAGAGAGAGAGAGAGGAGAGAGAGAGAGAGAGAGAGAGAGAGAGAGAGAAGATTAATTTCTCACTCTTACGAACCGATGACGTAAAAACGTGAAACTATGTGAGCGAGAAACATTTACTAATAACGTTAGAGAGAGAGAGAGAGAGAGAGAGATTATCTCTCTCTCTACTATCTATCCCTCACAATGTGATGACATAAATATGTAAATAAATATACACGAAAAGAAACACTACGACTCTCATCCCAGAGCGTAGAAGCCGACGTCCATTTTCTTTCTCATCACAACAAATGCGTCGTCGTGTCCGAGCGAAAAATCCCCATCAAGTTATGTCGACGTTTCCCTAATTAACCGTAAGTCCGAAGCTAATTTAACTTCTAAATTCATATAATAATCACCTAGGGTCTTCAACCTTTCTAAAATGGGCGGTAAATCTAATCTTTTCACGCCCATGAGGGCGTAATAAGGCGCCAAATGTGAGGGAGAGACGATGGGTTGGGTGGGTTGGAGGTTGAAGTTTCGATGTCTGTCGGGAGTTCTCGGTATTTATAGAATTTATTTCTTTTTGGTTATTTATTTCGCTTCGTTTTTTATTTTATTTTATTTTTATTTATTTATTCTTTTCGTGTTTTTTATTATTACTAATTATTAAAAGGAGGTTATAATTGTTAAACGAGATGAAAACAGGAACTTGCTATAATGGAATATTGCGAGGTCACTCTCTCTCTCTCTCTCTCTCTCTCTCTCTCTCTCTCTCCTCTCTCTCTCTCTCTCTCTCTCATGGTGAGGCCTAGATAATAAATATTGTCACAATAACCTATGACAATCTGGACTCTCTCTCTCTCTCTCTCTCTCTCTCTCTCTCTCTCTCTCTCTCTCTCTCTCTCTCTCTCTCTCATGGCCAGGCCTAAATTATAACAATAGGCTAAATTTGACTAAGGCTAGGCCCAAATTTGCAACTGGCAAAGCATCTCTCTCTCTCTCTCTCTCTCTCTCTCTCTCTCTTCTCTCTCTCTCTCTCTCTCTCTCTCTCTCGGTCTCTCTCTCTCATGGCCTGGCCTAAGTTCTAAAGAATTAAAGCTAGGGACGACTCGGTTTAATCCAAATTTTCAGTCGCGAGAAATAATTTACAAGACAGGTAAGGCCTACGAAAATACATAGGTCTTAGAAACGAAAATACCTATGTAGGTCTATCTCATGATGAAATATCAGTATCTCGATGTGAATCGATCTTAAGTTCATATTTAGTATAATTCATTGACAGAGAGAATTAGAGACATGATGCCTATATTTTTTGTCAATTTTATATGAAAAACCCAGGTAAATGTATATTAATAGCTAATTTCCTATTTCCATGTATATTTTGAATCCTTTTGATGCTATGATACTTTAATTCACTGCTTAATATTTATATTTCTTTACCCCATCACATCATTTATGCATCTATGACCATTATTTCTGGTGCAAAAAATTTTATTTTGTGTTTCCCCACTGTATACATCATGGGGAATCCCTGTGTGACACCATCTTTATTCAGGAGAACCAGAACTGAATGAACTACACCCACTGAAATGGTGTAAATTGTGTAAATGACAAATTTATATCATTTTCAGTATCTGTAAAGAAAAGGTGCACCAGGTCCCATTACAGGGATATAGCCTAACCTAACCTAACCTAGCGTGGCAGGTCCTACCTACCATTTTTAAAAGAAGAATATATTGTGTTTTATAAACTGGAGGAACCCAGAAAAGATAAATTTATTTCCTTTTTCAGCGGCTAAAAACAGGATGCCTTTATTACGTGACTCTAAGTTCAATTAAAAACTAGTATAAGTTCTTATGAATATTGTATGAACTTGAAATGGAACACCAAACAGACTATAATGATGTTTACCTCTAGGAAATTACACGTATGTACTTTCTTATTTTCTCGGTCAATACACAGCTTATTCACTTGGCCCATATATTCCATGTGGAAATTGTGATATATGACTATTTAGGAAGTATCGTAGTACCATATTGCTTTTAAGAGAGTACAAACATTAGTAGGACTAGGTTTAATGTGTGACTTTTAATATTCATACCATTGCCATTCTTAAAAGTACATTGCGAACCAATCAACCGCGAACTTAAGCGAATTTCCCACATCAGAAAAAATAAAAATAGTGACAAAAATATATTTTATAAAGCATAACAATAGTTATACTAAACAGTTAATAATAGGAAAGACAAATATTAATAGAATAAAGAATAGGTAATTTCACTATACCTTTATTGAGGACTTTTTGGGAATATGGAAGACGGTGAGGAGAGGGTTAGTATTTGAAAGGGTAGCCCTTTTTCTTGGTCAATTTGCAGACATACCAACAGGACCTGATGGTTGTGCTGCAGTGGGTGTCTGCCTCGCCAATAACCTGTGCAAGTCCAAAGACACTTGGTTATATTCTAGATTTTTAGGTTATAGCCTACATTTAAAAATCTAAAGTGGCATTACTTATGATAAAGGCATGGGTTGCAACAGCGTTATTTGGATGAAATTTTAAAGATAACCAAATATTTAACACTGTAGGGTCGCAATACCAGGAGTTTATATAAAGCACACGATATTGCTTGTTAGAAATGAAATTAAATCTCTCCTCTCGTCTCGGTCAGTTTTGCTCTTACGCCAAATTTCATTTGGTCTAGGTCACTGACTCTTATCCCTTTCCATGATTTCATGGGCCTCCCTACTGACCATCGCCCCTCTCTCTCTCTCTCTCTGCCTGCGCTGAATTTCTCTTCACACTATAACTTAGTCTGCACCCTAGCATTCTGCAGTCACCTTTGCAGAATCATTTCCATTGCATAGTTCTTAGTAGTGTAGAACAGTTTATGGCTTCAGTATGCATAATTTTTTACCTCGTTTCCAAACGGGATTCTTTAATTTACATTTACCTTTTTTCCAACAAATTACTCCTATTTCATCTACTGTTGAGAGATCATCTAAGAATGTTTTTGTACTGTATTTATACAGGATTGGGCAGACTAAAATTTCATGAAAATTTGTAAATGGAGGTAGTTACAGTACTGTAATGTTGGTAATGTACTTACAGAAGGTTTGTACTTACAGAAAAGTTTTAACAGTAATCACAGTTACAACAAGGAAAATTCTTTCATGCTTCTATAACTTCAGGGCCAGCACCTAGGTAAAGCAGTTTATTTTTAAACCTATGGCCATTTCATACTTGCCTAGAGTAACTCATATTAAAGCTGATAACAGTTCCCTCATTTTTGCTGGTTTTCAGAGCGATATACAAGCGAAGGCTTAAGTTTAGTCTTTAATTGTATTTGCTTACAGCAGTAAAGTTCACCTGGCTTTCTTTGACTTGTGCTCTGGCAACATCTCGTGAATGATGTAGGACCTCTTTGGGATTTACTTCCAAAAGAGACCCGTCTCATCACCCGCTGTACATACTCCTTAAATTTGCTAACAAATGTAGTATCTGCATTGGCTTTGTTAGAACTGGCAGCCTCCCAATGCCTAACTGCATCACTACCTTGTGTACAGCACTTGTTCCAGGGTTAGTTTATGAAATTAGCTAACAACTGCTTTGGTTTTTCATACATGATGGGCCTGATATATGTACTGTCCTAAATTTTTTTGTTATACCGATCACACAATTTTTTCCCATACCTCAGTTGTCTATGGTCTGTGACTGTCACCCCTTTTTCAGCATGAGCTACTTGATAGCCTCTGATTTTTACTGTGATGCAGATTATAGGCTACTGGCTACCAAAACCTACTTTACGCAGCAAGACTAAACTTGTGAACACCACTAGCGTTTTGCTATAAGATATATCCACCTCAGTTGTGACGTACCACTTTCAATCTCATATATGTCAAACTGTGAAACACATTCTAACAGCCACAGGTGGTTTCAGAACCTTAGACCAGAAGATATATTCATCAACAAGGCCCTTTATTTGTTTTAATAAATTTGAGAACAGAACTGTTTGATAACCAAGGTTCCACTGTATCTCTGGACTTTGTAGTGCCCAAATAATTTGCCCTTATTGGCCATGTTTGTCATTTTTCAATGCAATGGGGTGAAGGTTGTGTATTACCTATAAGAAAGACCTTTTTGGAATTGTCCTTACTACGTTGCTGCTTTTCAAGAATACTGCATTGAAAACTTAACTTTTTTTTAAGGAGCAACTGCATAAATCATTGTTATAGTTAGGTATCTATTCAATTTTATAATAGGAATATTTTTATCCCATTTATTATCCATTCGTTGAAAAGATTTCAGCGAGTGCCTTTGTATAAATTATGAAATACGTATTTAAAGTTACCCATTTCCTCTCATCATTTCAGATGGCATCAGTAAGTGACGGCGAGGATATCGTCAGGGTCGAGGAGAAGGTTGGAGAAAATAAGTCGATCTCGAACCCTGCTCTGCACTGCGTGCCTCCTTTGCTGCCGGTCAAGAGTCTTAGTCAGTCCCTAAATGCTTTAAGCTTCTCCCTCTCGAGGGAGGAGGTTGTCCAGATCATCAAGGAAGTAAAGAACGAGCAGGACGATGGCAAGGAAAACGAGGCTACTCTCGGTGACATCACGTGCGAAGGCTGTGCGCGTCAGCGTAGCGAGCCCACTGCAGCTTCCCTGACGAGAGATTGTCGTGGCTCGCACGCGGGAAAGCATCCTCCGTTCTTAGAGTACTCGCTCGCTAACCTGCAGCTGTCTCCTGCCAAAAAGAAACCATTGTTGAGAAAGAGCAAACTCGCTGTCCTTGGTGTCAAGTACAGCTCGGAAGTGCGGAGTGGGAATTCTTCGGGAGTCATATCCAGTTTAGTGAGTTCTTCCAAAGATGCTTGTGGTGGTAAGGATTTGCCCGAGGGCAAAAGGGTCTCCGAAACGTGCGAGGTCTCCAGTTTGCTAAATGATGTTTCTCCTTTGAAGAGAGGGAAAAATTCTCTGAGTACTTTCGAAGTTCCTAAGTCGTGTGTGTTCGAGTCCCTTAACAAAAAGACGGTGTCGGAAGATTTTGCGAGCGTGTCGCAAAGTAATAACCTTTGTAGTGATATTAGAAGTAGTGTTCCGACCAAGAAGCTCGAGTTTTCGCCTCACGGATGTAAGCACCGCGGACAGCCCAAGTCCCGGAGGGCCCTATACAAGCGAAGATGCCGGAGACAGTTGCCGGAAGGCGAGCTGCCAGATCTGAAGAGTTTGTCGCTGTCGGAAAGCTCGGAAACTGCCGTCTACCGCTCGTGCTCACAGCAGGCCCGCAGTCCAGACTACGAGGACGTCACGATGGACGAGTTGGCTGCGTACCTAGATAATTTTCTGTACCTCCCAAAGAAAATGTCTCACATGGCAGAAATGATGTATACATGAAAGCATTTTATACTTAGGTTACAGTCTATACATATATATATATACTATATATGATTTATATAATTGCATCCTTAATCTTTTGTATTGAGTTTTTTCCTTTAATTGTAATCATTTGTGTTACTTGGTGCTGGAAGTGTTATGTTCAGCATTTCTTTTTCAATTGCCCCTTTGTTTTGTTTTGTTTCCTTAGAATAAGCATATTTTCAAATGCTATTTAAGTCCCCCCCCCCATAGTCTCACAGAAGGCTTCCAAAGGTTTTTTGCACTACAAATTTAAGTACTTTTTACGATCGTATGAATAGCCATTGACCGATTGGTGTCAAGTTTTAGTTGCTAAAACATAATAATCTGTTGAAGGTATTCTCTTCGGAAGTGATAGCATTGTAAATTCGAGTGCAAATTGTGGTGAATTTTTAATTATAGTCCAGTGCAGGCAGTCCCAGGCTTACGACAGGGGTTGTCGTAAGCCGGAAAATCGTCAAAAATCCTAATAAAACCTTATTTTAATGACTTTGGGCTGTATTCAAAACTGTAAAATGCATTTTTATTACACTTTTCATTAAAAAAAAATACAAATATGGATTATTTTGCATTTTTGGAGTCATATTTCTTCCGTCAGATTGGCGTCGTATGTGCCGTAACCTGGAACATGCGTCGTAAAAACTAGAAATAATTTCTGACGAAGACAATTGAAAAGTGTTGTAACCTCAGAACGTCGTAAGCCGGGGACTGCCTGCACTGTGCGCTGAAAATTAAATAGAGATTCGGAGTGGAGAAACGATTAGTACCTTGTACATTTGTTGAAATCAAAGGTGAGCTTGCGTTGAATTCTATCATGGTACTGCTGACTGATGACTCTGGTATTAACAAAATATATATATATATAATAATGCTGTAGATACACATAAATATATCAGGATTACTTTCCTTCTATTTTTCAATGGTAATGTTGGATACTTTCATTCGTTTCGTTTCCAGGTTACTGTGGTAGCTATACAGAATACGGTTGGAGCGTTTTGAAATTAGTACTATAGCCTCTTAACAGTTAGTTTTGAAAGTCTAGTAGTACACTCGTTTGTAATTGGCATTGGTTACTGATGCAGACAAGTTATATTATTGAGAACCATACCTTTGATATGTGCTGTTTATATTAGAAGCCCTAATTTACCTTTTTCAAAATAAAGATATTGTAATTTTTAGCTGCAACATTTCATTTTTTCAAAGCATTTTTTTTTTACCTGCGAGAGTTGGTCTTGGAGTGAAGATATTTTTAAGAGAGAGGACACAGTTGTCGAGAAGGTTTGTCTTGGGAGAATAGAAGTTGGTGAATCCTTTTTTATTGTTTTCAGATAGTTTTTCATTTCCTTAAATACATAATTCAAAACTTAACATTACACACAATTATTCTTATAGTATCATCATTTTACACTTTTTTCTTTTTTCTTTTGTCTCTTTGCTCGATTTCTTAACTTCCCCTTCCTCTTTTTCTCAGCAAGCTCCTCCCGCTTCTGTTTCTGCTCATACCACGTCTTTGTTCTTGAGGGAGTTCCTTTCCCTTCCGTCATGGGGATCGATGACCGCCGCCCTATTTTCGTGACGACTGGTCGGCATCGTCAGCTTCTGGTGCTGCTTCTCGGGAATGAACATTCTGCCCACGGGAGCTCTTATGGACGCCTCAAAGTCTTGGACTCTTGAAAAGGGGTACGGCAGTTCGCTCACCTGAGGAAGAGAATGAATCAATTTTTAAAATATGAATGCATTGTCATCGCTGCAAATCCTTCTTACGTGAGCTAAGGTTAATGGGAGCTTCATGAAATACCCTTTATCAACCCGGTCCTCACGTAAACAAGAAAAAATCAAAGATGAATATGAATGAATTGTGGTCAAGTAGTAGATGTTCCTGCAGTCCCTTTCTCCAGCTGATGGGTCTATAGTTGGTAAGTAAGTTGCAGCCTTAAGTTGTGCTGATGCTTCAAACTCTTTCAAATTCTGTTGCTCTCCCAGGGTCAAGAAAGCAGCCAATCTTTGACAGTTTAAGAGCAACAGTACAACTTATGCAAGCAACTGGGCTCACAAACATCACCTCTACACATTACTATGCTGGAACAGTGCACCCAGGCTGCTACTGGTGCTGAAGTCCATACGAACCAAATGTACTTTCTCATAGTGAGACATACCATGATATGAAAATAAACATCCTGTTGTTCCCTATTCCCTATCTGATGAACTACCTAGTGCGTTTACTTTTCTAAGATCGCTAGGGTGAGGCCAGGTAGAAAAGGCAGAGTTGTCATATTTACGGGTATGTAAGTCCCATTAAATGCTTCCCGCAGATATAATCCATCTTAGGAGGATTCGCTTTGGACCTTGGGAGTCTAGGGAAAGCGTTTGCTTCTTCCCTGTTAACTTTTTTTTTCATTCCAAATTCTACTTAGCTATTCCTTCTTTCTCTTTCTATAATTATAGATACGCTGAGTGGCCTGTTGGCTCCGGTGTTTGGACTTGAAACATAAATTCATAAGTCAATCGATCTATTATGCCCTTGGAAAAGACAACTACGCATTCCTTCTCTGCATAACATTTTTATCAAAATCATCCAAGTCAGTCACAGGACTCGCTTTCTCTTTTCTTTTTTGAAACACTGGAGATTCCACTATATTTCCCACCTCTCTTGCTTGCTTCTCAAGTCTACGAATAGTTATTTGTTCCGACACGGCATACAAACCTTCGGTCCTTTTACAATAGGAAGATACTAGCGGCAGCTGGATAGGTCGTAAGCTTTCGAACAAGGGTTCGGTAGTTAACTGCTTGTCCGACAGGCCGCGCTGCGCGCGACTGGGAGGTAAACAAATCACTTTTGCTTTCGGCCTCACAGTGGATGGACGTGTGTGTTCGCTCTCTGCCCGCTGCTCGTCGTTTGCTTTCTAAGTTTGTTTGTAATTGTGTATGAAAGAGCTTGTAAGTACAATTATTCTCTCTTCTCATATTAATTACTCCTGCAAGTGAATAATGATGGAATCTCCTCGCCTCGCTACCCCAAGGAGACTTTGCCCGTGGGTATCGAAGGCGCAAAATGCGGGAAGTTTAGATCATTCCCGGAGATTGACCCTCATGTTTTGTGTGCTCGGTGCCGGGGGCGGGGGCGAATGCACCCGGGCCGAGCCCTGTGATGTGTGTATTGACTGGTCGGTAGGCGCAGTGGACATTGTATGAGGGCAGGAAGAAGCGAAGGCCTGCAAAGGAGTCGTCGGAAAGCTCTCCCGCGACTCCTTGGTGACGGACACTTCGTCTTCTTTCCTGCCGCTCCCCGCTCAACTTCCACGTCTCGCGCCTTCCCCTTCGGGAGGGGTGTCTAGGTCCCTCCTCCTCTCCCGACGTTGTAGAGTGGAGGGGAGGGTCGGCTAGATACCCCGACGTAGAGTTGTATTCTGGGTCCTCTATCCGCTCGTCTTCGCGCGAGCGATAGAGGATCCTTCTAATCACCCGACTTTTGCCTCCTCAGGTGCGGTTGCCGTGAAGGATGACCTCGGACAGGTGTGGGCATCGTTGGGACTGCAGGGCGTGCCGAGTGTCCAGGGGCTGCTCTATCATCTCGCTGGCTCCGTGGCGGTTACGCATGCAACGGTCACAACCACCACCACGACCCTGACAACACCCGGCTACGGCTTCCGCCGTCACCTCCTCATCTGGTGTACACCCAGCACGCGGTCTCTGTAACACCCACAACATCGGTGCAGGGGCCAGTCGCCGTAACTCGGGGGAGTGTGATGCCGCCACCTGGGTTTGCCGTGCTGCCGCGACCAGACTTCATGTTGCCCGAAGAGCTCGCCCCTGGACCTCCCACCGGTACCGATGACGTCTGTGCCGCTGGTTCGACCAGCTGTACCACCCTCTCAGTCTGCCGTACCTGCCGTGACCACCGCTGCTGTTTCCTGTTCCTGCTCCTGCCGTCTCTACTGCCGTTCCTGTGATGCTCGCACCTGCTGATGTTGTTCCTGTTCCTGGCGCCGCTGCTCCCGATGCTGGTCTGTTCGGACAGGTACGTCCGGGCCCTGTTGCTTCGGCAACAGCAGCCCCGGCTCCGTCCTGGATGACAGACCTGACGTCGGTCCTGAGGAGGTTGACGAAGAAGAAGAAGAGGAGGAAGGTGTCGTCGTCGTCTTCATCGTCTTCTTCGTCGTCGTCTGCCGCCTCTTCCCCTTCTTCTTCTAAGGCTCCCCCGCCTAAGAAGAAGAAGGTCGCCTCCCCCCCCCCCCCCCCCTAAGAAGTCTCCTTCGGGAGCTTCTAAGGGCCCGTCTCGCTCTGGTGAGACGGGGGTGTTTCTTCCGCTGGTCGCCCTGCTCCTTCGGGAGCAGGACCCGTCTCTTCGCAAGGAAGAAGACTAACGGGGACCAGAGGGGTGCCGGCTAACACCGGCACTTCCTCACGCTGCTGTCAGTGGTTCGGCCACGCAGCAGGATCCGGCTCGGCCGCTCGTTCGCGAGAGGTACCGAGTGTACGGTCGCCTACCAGCGACCGTGCAGCCAGGAACCAGACCTCTGAGTCCGCTCAGCGTCAGGTTCACGGCACGGAGCGGAAGACTGGTGAAAGCCGCTCACGCGACTCTCACCAGACCAGCTCTCGCTCTCGCCTCGCGGCGAGCAGCTGGCTACCGGGCGGACGTGACGGTCCATGACCGGCCACGGGCTGAGGCTGGGAAGAGGTCCCCCCGTTCGCCGGCACCAGCCACGGCTGGTACCAGCGAACTGACGCACGTGAGGATACGCACCGGTCTCACCGTGACAGTGGAGCTCGCCGGTCGCCTGACCGTCGCTCTCACAGAGAGCGATCGGGTACGGCGACCAGCACCAGCTCCTCTGACACACGAGACCGGGGCCGCTGTTCTCGGTCCAGCCGTTCTCCACAGCGAGACGGCTCGACTAGGTCTGCAGCTCGATCGCCACCGCGGTTGTTGGCGATCGCCTGCAGTCCTCCAAGCCCGCTGGTTCTGCCAGTGAGCGAGGAGAGAGCGTCAGGTCTGCCTCTCCCATACCTTCAACCTCCTCGGGTTACACCGGGAGGGGCGAGGTATTGAGGAGTGATCGTGAAGGGTGCGCCCTTCAGGATCCCGCCACGTCGTCGTACGTACCAGGCTCGGTTCTCGGACCAGCCAGGTCGTACGCACAGGTGGTTGGAGGAGACCGAGAGGGGGCTGTCGCTGCTCCTCTCCTTGAGGGAGGAGGGTCTCGGGAGGTGCTCCTGTTTGAGGGACTGGACGTCCGACTCCACAGGATGCAGTCACTCCAGAGATCCAGAGGAACTTTGCCGAGGTTATTGCGCTGATTCGTCAGCACAACGACCTCGGGGAAGGATCGCCGCTCCCCCCACCATCCGAGCCCACGTCCCGGCTCGAGTCGTTCTGGGGCCCGAAGAGGGAACCCAGACCGACGGTGGGTTTGCCGCGATCAGAGCTGGCTGACTCAGTGCTGGACCAAGTTGAATCGCTTGTCTCTGGACAGGACGGTTCTCTGAAGTCTGGCAGGTCTAGCAAGCTACTTCCACCTCCTCTGCTACGACAGCGGCGGTTTTACGTGCCATCTGAAGATCCGATGCCGCCCAAACAGGTGAACCCGGAGTTAGCTAGGCTGACTCCGGGTGTGTCTCTGCAAAACAGCTCCTGTCCGAGAAACCTGTGGTTCTCGCAGCAAGAGGCACGAGGCCTGGAATCTACCGCCATGGCAGCTTTCCAGGCCGTCTCCTGGCTAGATCTGTGGTCCCTCACAGTATCTAAGGTCGCAGCCAACTCCGGGGGAATTTCTCCCGAAGATGACTCGGCCTTCAGGAGACTTTGCCAGTCTGGGGGAAGAGCCATCTCTTTCCTTGCCCACCAGACGGTGAACCTGTGGGCCAACCTGGTCCTCCGACGAAGGGACGCTGTCCTTACTCGGGTTTCCAGGGCGGCCGGGCGTGAAGCGGCATTGGGACTTCGAAACGGACCTTTACGGAGTTCCACGTCTCTCTTCCCAGGAGAGATGGTGGACGCTGCGGTGGACAGACGGCGCACTGATGACAGTGACCGTCTGGTTCACCAGGCAGTCTCGAAGGCTTCTGGGCAGCCTCGGACTGCGGCCAAGTCTAAGAGCTCGGCTAGCGCTTCCTCGGCTGCTAAGACGGTTGCTGCGTCGAAGCCCCGAGGAATGACTCTGTCTTCTTCGACTTCTAGCAAGGGGGGCCGTAACCAGCCCTCCTCCCAGCCCTCCTCATCCCGTGGAGGCTCTGGGAAGAAGTCGAAGAAAGGGGGGAAACGCTAGGGACGGCGTTCCCCCTCACCTGCTGCCGGAAGTGGGGGGGTGCCTGGCCAGCCATTGGGCAACTTGGCAGCGCTACGGCGCCGAGACCTGGATTGTAGATGTCCTTCGGGAGGGATATCTATTACCCTTCGAATCTCGGCCACCCCTCACCTCCAACCCGGTCCAACAGCAGTCGTACGTCCCCGGGTCACCGAAGGACGTAGCACCTCAGACAGGAGATCAAGACCATGCTGAGCAAAAGAAGAGGCTGTAGAGATCGTCACGGATCAGTCACCGGGCTTTTACAGTCGACTCTTCCTGGGTGGAAAAGTCTATCGGGAGGCTTGCGCCCGGTGATAGATCTCTCTCCCCTGAACCGGTTTGTTCGCCAGACCCGGTTCACGATGGAGACGGCACCGCTCAGTGCTCGACCCATCCACCGGGAGAACGATTTCATGCTTTCAGTGGGACTTGAAGGATGCGTATTTCCAAATACCCATTCATCAGTCCTCCAGAAAGTACCTCCGCTTCATCCTCGACGGGACGGTGTACCAGTTCAGGGCACTGTGCTTCGGTCTCTCAACCGCCCCACAGGGTGTTTCACATTCGGGCGAGTGTTCACTCTGGTTGTCTGCTTGGGCCCATTCGCACGGGATACGTCTGATGAGGTATCTCGACGATTGGTTAGTCCTGGCGAGCTCCCGCTCGCAGTTTTGCTACAGGACAGGGATCGACTGCTCGAGTTCTGTCGCGATCTGGGATCGTTGTGAACTTCGAGAAGTCCGATCTCGAGCCCAAGCAGAGGATGAAGTACCTGGTATGCTGATCGACACGGTAGCAGGGCGAGTCTTCCCCGCAGACTCGCGGATCAGCAGATTCAGGGAGGCAGCCAACCAGTTCCTGTCTCGGCAGGAACAGGTAGCTCAGCGATGGCAAGTCGTGATCGGACACCTGTCGTCACTCGAGAAGTAGTCCCTCACGGGCGTCTTCACCTGCGGTCTCTGCAATGGAGACTAAAGGAGAGTTGGTCACAGGCGACGGATCCCCCAAGCTTTCCAGTGTCACTGACACAGGAGGTGAGGCAGGACCTAGCCTGGTGGCTCGACGACAGGAACCTCTTAAGAGGAGTGCCTCTGCGCACTCCCCCCCGGACATGCAGCTGTTCTCAGACGCATCGACCGAGGGATGGGGCGCACACCTGGAGGAGTTGCTGACTTCAGGAGTGTGGGACGAGAACGACAAGCACCTTCACATCAATGTACTGGAACTCAAGGCAGCGTTCCTCGCTCTCCAAGAGTTTCAGGACCGCTTGATGGGACACTCAGTGGTGTTGATGTGCGACAACACCACGGTGGTGGCTTACGTCAACAAACAGGGGGGCCTAGTGTCTCTCCCGTTGTACCAGTTGACTCGGCAGGTGCACGAGTGGGAATCAGGCCATCCCACTCAATAGAGCTGTCGGCACGCTACAGTTCCAGGAAGAGCGGAAGGTGAGATAGCAGACACGCTCAGCCGTCGGGATCAGGTGATAGGGACCGAATGGTCCCTACACCAGGACGTGGCGGAAAGGCTCTTCGACCTGTGGGGGCGACCAGTCGTGGATCTGTTCGCCACCCGGCACAACAGGAAGCTCCAGGTGTTCTTCTCGGCCGTGCCGGACCCATGGGCAGCTGCAGAGGACGCTCTTCAACACCCGTGGGACAACCTCTTCGCCTATGCCTTTCCCCGTTCAGCCTGATTCGCAAGGTGATCAGTCGAGCGCTGGTCACCCCGAATCTCAGGATGATCCTGGTGGCTCCCAAATGGCCACAGGCCATTTGGTATCCGGACCTGCTGGCTCTTCTCGCAGGAGACCGAGAGAGATTCCCCCTTGGCACAACCTTCTCGCCCAGCCACACGTCGAGCGGTACCACCGAGCAGTCCAGTCCCTACGTCTTCACGGCTGGCTGTTATCCACCATCTCTTGCGAACGAGAGGCTTTTCTCGTAGCGCAGCAACAGAGATGGACTGGAAACGTCCGTCAGTCTCTGCAGCTGTGTACAGGGAAGTGGGCCGTCTTCTGGGGTTGGTGTCGTAGACCGGGGTCGATCTTCCCTCTCAGAGCCAACTCTTCAGCAGGCATAGCGGATTTCCTCGTGTTTCTTCGCCGAGAGAAGCTCCTCTCAGTCCCCACAGTTAAAGGATACAGAGCCGCCTTGGCGCTCGTCCTGAAACTGAGGGGGTTGGACATCTCGAACTCGTTCGAGATCTCCTTGCTGATGAGGAGCTTCGAGAGGTCTTGCCCACCCAGGGAACTCGGGCCCCCTGCGTGGGACGTGACTCTCGTCCTTAGGAGTCTGACTCGAACACCGTTCGAGCCACTCCGAGAGTCGTCAGACAGGGATCTGACCCTCAAGACCCTCTTCTTGCTGCCCTGGCATCGGCGAAGAGAGTAGGGGAACTTCATGGTCTTTCCTATGATGTACGACACTCCAGGGGATGGGGATCCGTGACGCTCGATTTCGTCCCGAACTTCGTTGCGAAGACTCAGAAAACCGTCAGTCCCTGATGACAGGTTCGAGTCATTCACGATTCCCTCCCTATTGGACTTCACCGATAATGATGCGGATGAGATGCTGCTTTGTCCTGTGAGGGCGCTACGGCGCTATCTGAAGAGAACTCGACACCTCAGGCCTGAGTGTCGACGCCTCTTCGTTAGCACCGGGGTCACCAAGAAAGAAGTATCCAAGAACACTCTTTCATTCTGGCTGCGTGAGGTCATCAGGAGGGCGTATGAGGCTGATGGTAGTGACGACATCCGTACGTCCCGTCCGAGAGCTCACGAAGTCAGAAGTATTGGCCCCTCGTTGGCGTTTCGCAAGAACTTCTCCGTGGCGCAGGTCCTGAAGGCAGGGGTCTGGTCTAACCAGACTACCTTTACGTCCTTCTACCTTCGGGATATTGCCCACAGGTCCTTGGATACCTTTTCCTTGGGACCCGTGTGGCTGCTCAACAAGTTGTGTAGCTAACCCAGACCCTCGCAGGCTGAACAGCATCGAGTCCTGGTGTGACTGTGTGGATGGATGTGTGAGTGAGTGAGTGACTGGCTCTCTCTTCCCATCTTTTCCTTCCCCTCTACCTGTGGGCAGAGGGCCATGGTCGTCACTACGCTGGATGAGGACGAGATGCAGGTGAGCTATATGACAGAGCCCCACCAATCCTATCACCCTTTCACTAGGGATAGGAGCAGAATATCCACCACTTCCTTCTACAAGGGGGGGAAGTGGATGCCTACAAGAGTCAAACCCATGACTTTATATTTGCTCCTGTACAGGAACAAGTTTCTTGCATTGCTGGTACGAAGAGATGCGCATGCCCCCTCTCGTTAGTACTCGGTCCAGAGGTCTGACCATTGATCCTGCGGTGCACACCCCGATCAATCGGACAGAGGCTTGGATCCCTCCCTCGCTCTTACGACCAGGGAGGCTTCCAAGGTTGGGCGAACACCAGTCTGTTCACAAAAGACTCAGATTCCACCCACCAAGAAGTGAGTCTTCCTATTGTAAAGGACCGAAGGTTTGTATGCCGTGTCGGAACAAATGACAATTTGTCCAAAATTGCATTTTTCCTAACTATACAAAAAAAAACCTGAGGTCCTTTACACATAGCCCCACCTCATGCCACCCCTCACTCTGCAGTTTTTGCTTGGGCCAAAGCAAAAGTGATTTGTTTACCTCCCAGTCGCGCGCGCGCGCCTGTCGGACAAGCAGTTAACTACCGAACCCCTTGTTCGAAAGCTACGACCTATCCAGCTGCCGCTAGTATCTTCCTATTGTAAAGGACCTCAGGTTTGTATAGTTAGGAAAAATGCAATTTTGGACAAATTGTCATTTCTAAACACTTTTGTTGCTTCAGATGTTCTCTGGATAGCCTTTGAAACATGAGTTACAGGACCTTCAAGATGTTTTTATAAAATGAAGTATTTAGGAAAATTATAGACTATTTCCTTGGCCTCAGGTGGTGGATGAAGACGTTTATGGGAGTCAATTAGGGCTGGATGTCCATACTTTTCACGGTGGGTGATTGAGTGCGAGTATCCTTTAATGATATTGACCATGACCTTTTAAATCCTCTTAAAAATCATAGGTCCTCTGAACTCAGATGTGGCATCGCCGGGGAAAAAATATGCCATATCTTCATTTTCATTAATGAAACCGAGGTTTTAACGCAAGAATATACGAAATAAGATATATATTCAAAATATCTGATGTAAACAAAGAATCACATTTTAAGAAATAAAAACTATTTCAATAGATTCCATGAAGCTAATATGATTACCATAACATGAAAATTGGCAACGTATAATTTCTGTACAGGCCACACCACAGCGATCTTAGAAAAGTAAAAGCACTATAACTAAATCCATCTGGAGAAGGAGATTGCTACATCAGCACTGTACAGGGCCACTGGGACTGAAAGTGAAACATATATGCATTATGTCAAAACTGACGCATTACTAGCTTCAACAATATGATGAGACATAGACTAAAACCAAGATGAAACCAACTGAAATAGCATACCATTGCTTTCCTTAAATTGCTGTGCACATCAGCCTTCTCGTTGTAAATCACATTACCCATGTATCGTCCTTGCGTGGAGGAGGTTTTGGCATGTTAGCTCTGAAATCAGGAAAATAAGTTGTATGTTACTTTCCTCGCCGACAGGAAATATCAACATGGCTTTTCTCCCACATATAAGCTTGAACTGTCGATGTTATCTCAAAAATGAAAACTAGATTAGATGGAGAATAGCAGTAGGCTTGCTTACTTGAGCCAACAGTGTGTTTTGTTTGTTATAAAAAAAAAAAGAACCGTTTAGCGATATCAGTGAGCCTTATATTTTAGAGTAAACATGACAATTTGTCCAAAATTGCATTTTTCCTAACTATACAAACCTGAGGTCCTTTTACAATAGGAAGGTTACTAGCGGCAGCTGGATAGGTCGTAAGCTTTCGAACAAGGGGTTCGGTAGTTAGCTGCTTGTCCGACAGTGCGCGCGCCGCGCAACTGGGAGGCGAAGAATCACTTTTGCTTTAGGCCCAGGAAAAAACTGCAGAGTGAGGGGTGGCATGAGGTGGGACTATGTGTAAAAGGACCTCAGGTTTGTATAGTTAGGAAAAATGCAATTTTGGACAAATTGTCATTTGTTCCGACATGGGATACAAACCTTTCGGTCCTTTTACAATAGGAAGACTCACTTCTTGGTGAGAGGAATCTGAGTCTTTTGTGAACAGACTGGTGTTCGCCCAACCAACCTTGGAATGCTCCCTGGTCGTAAGAGCGAGGGAGGGATCCAAGCCTCTGTCCGATTGATCGGGGTGTGCACCGCAGGATCAATGGTCAGACCTCTGGACCAAGTACTAAGAGAGAGGCAAGCGTATCTCTTCGTACCAGCAAGCAAGAACAAGTTCCTGTTTGCAAGAGGCAACATAAAGTTATGGGTTGTCTCTTGTTGGCATCCACTTCCCCCCCCTTGTAGGAGGAATGGTGGATATTCTGCTCCTATCCCTAGTGAAAGGGATAGGATGGGGCTCTGTCATATAGCTCACCTGCATCTCGTCCTCATCCAGCGTAGTGACGACCGTAAACCCTCTGCCCCACAGGTAGAGGAGAGAACAAGATGGGAAGAGAAGCCAGTCACACTCATTGCTCCATCCATTCTTACAGTCACACCAGGACTCGATGCTGTTTCAGCCTGCGAGGGTCTGGGTTAGCTACACAACGTGTTGAGCAGCCACCACGGGTCCCAAGGAAAAGGTATCCAAGGACCTGTGGGCAATATCCCGAAGGTAGAAGGAGGTGAAGGTAGTCTGGTTGGCCCAGACCCCTGCCTTCAGGACCTGCGCCACGGAGAAGTTCTTGCGGAACGTAAGGGAAGGACCAATGCTCCTGACTTCGTGGGCTCTCGGACGGAGCGTACGGATGTCATCACTACCATCAGCCTCATACGCTCTCCTGATCACCTCACGCAGCCAGAAAGAAAGAGTGTTCTTGGATACTTCTTTCTTGGTTACCCCCGGTGCTACGAAGAGGCGTCGACACTCAGGCCTGAGGTGCAGAGTTCTCTTCAGGTAGCGCCATATCGCCCTCACAGGACAAAGCAGCATCTCATCCGCATCATTATCAGTGAAGTCCATTAGGGCGTGGATTGTGAAGACTCGAACCTGTCGTCAGGGATCGACGGTTTCTGAGTCTTCGCAACGAAGTTCGGGACGAAATCGAGCGTCACAGATCCCCATCCCCTGGAGTGTCGTACGTCGAAGGATAGACCATGAAGTTCCCCTACTCTCTTCGCCAATGCCAGGGCCAGCAAGAAGAGGGTCTTGAGGGTCAGATCCCTGTCTGACGACTCTCGGAGTGGCTCGAAGGGTCTTCGAGTCAAACTCCTAAGGACGAGAGTCACGTCCCACTCAGGGGGCCTGAGTTCCCTGGGTGGGCAAGACGGTAGATTCCAGGCCCAGTGCCTCTTGCTGCGAGAACCAGAGGTTCTCAGACAGGAGCTGCTGTAGAGACACACCCGGAGTTAGCCTAGCTACTCGGGTTTACCTGTTTGGGCGGCATTGGATCCTCTGAAGGCACGTAAAAAAACGCCGCTGTCGCAGTAGAGGATGGTGGAAGCAGCTTGTTCGATCTGCTTGACCTGAGAGAGCCTTCTTGTCCGGAGACGAGAGACTCTACCTGGTTCAAGACAGAATCGGCAAAGCTCCGATCGCGGCAACCCCACCGTCGGTTTTGGGTTTTGGGTTCCCTCTTCGGGCCCCAAAACGACTCGAGCCGGGACATGGGCTCTGAAGGTGGGAGCGGCGACCCTTCCCCGAGGTCGTTGTGCTGACGAATCAGCTCAATAACCTCGGCAAAGTTCCTGGATCTCGGGAGTCACTGCATCCTGTCTACTCCCGTCCAGTCCCTCGAACAGGAGCACCTCCCAAGACCCTCCCCCTTCAAGAGGGGGAACAACGACAGACCCCTCTCGGTCTGGCACATACAGCGTCGTGACAGGATCGTGCGGGGCGCATCCCTCACGATCACTCCGCAATGCCTCGCTCTTCCCGGTGTAACCCGAGGAGGTTGAAGGTACGGGAGAGATGACCTGACCGCTCCCCCCTCGCTCACTGGCAGAACCAGCGGGCTTGGAGGGCTGCAGGCGATCGAGCTGCAGGCCTAGTCGAGACGTCTCCCTGAGGAGAACGACTGGACTGAGCACAGCGGCCCCGATCTCGTGTGTCAGAGGAGCTGCTGCTGGTTGCCGTACCCACATGTTCCCTGTGGGAGCGACGGTCAGGCGACCTGCAGAGACCACTGTCACGGTGAGACCGGTGCTTGTCCTCACAGCACGTCACACCACTGGCGCCAGCCGTGGCTGACACCGGCGATCAGTGGGACCTCTTCCCAGCCTCGGCCCGTGGCCGGTCAGAGACCGTCACGTCAACCCGGGTAGCCAGCTGGTCGCCGCGAGAGTGAGAGCTGGCCTGGTGAGAGTCGCCTGAGTGGCTGTCACCAGCCTTCCGCTCCGTGCCGTGAACCTGGCGCCGAGCGAGCTCTGGCGTCTGGTTCTTGGCTGTACGGTAACCGGTAGGCGACCATACACCCGGTACCTCTCCCGAACAAGAGGCCGAGACGGAACCTGATGCAGCGGCAGAGCCCCTGACACCAGGCGAGGAAGTACCAGTGTTAGCCGGTACCCCGTAGTCTTCTTCTTTGCGGAAGAAGAGATGGGCCCCGCTCCCAAAGGAGCAGGAGGACCAGCGGAAGAACCCCCCGTCACACCGAGTGAGACGAGCCCTGAAAAGCTCCCGAAGGAGACTTCTTAGGAGGGGAGGAGGCAACCTTCTTCTTCTTCGGCTGTAAAGCCTTAGAAGTCGAAGGGGGAGAGGCGGCATATGACGAAGACGACGATGACACCTTCCTCTTCTTCTTCGTCAGCTTCCTCAGGACAGACGTTAACCCCTTCAGCACTGGGACGTACACATGTACGTCTTTTACGGTACAGTAATAAAAGACCGGTTGGGGACGTACGCAGTGTACGTCTTTCATCCTCCTCGAAAAGCAAAGCGTTTTCTTTAGCTTGGATGGTTTCCAGACACAGTATTGTGTACGAGAGAGGTGCTGAAAGCTCCACCCACAACTTCAATTCTAACCAACAGAGCGTCCGTTATGGACGGTCGTGGGACGTCAATTGTTTTCATATGGGATATTAGGAGGGTACTGGCCAACATATACCAGTGCGCCTCAGGCTATTATCTGAGAAGGATGATTACGATTTTGTCCGTAAACCATGTAGATTTGAATTCCAAATCTTTTTCCCCTTTTGATTGCAGTTATTTTATGTTTTTTTTTTTTTTCAGTATCATGTCAGATGATAGTGTTTCAGAGTCAGGGTCTGAGTACCTGCCAAATCTATCAGATGATGATTATAGTGATAATTTTTTAGAGGTTGACAGTGACAACAAGTGTTTGGAAGACATTGAACCTCTTGTCGATGAAGGCTGGCAGTTCATAACTGATCCATCTTGTGACTTGCGCCCAGACCACCCCCCCCTGATTCACGGAGGGTGGCAATGGGATTCCTGCTTATACACCAGATTTCATCTGCTTACGTGATGCATTTTTTTTCCTTTTTTGTGGTGATGTAATTGACAAATTGTGTGAATGGATGTGCTCGGGCGAGTAGTACTTTATTCAACAGGAAGCGTAAGGTGAAAGGACTTCTATGGAGGCCCTGTTACTTGTGATGAGATGTGTTTTTTTATAGCTTGCAGATGATAATGGGGCTGAATAAACTGCCCCATATGTATATACGTATGGTCACGAGATGCTGTTGCTTTTTTATCATTATTATTATTATTATTACTATTATTACTGTTTTATTATTATTATGTTATTATTACCAGCCGAGCCTAAAACATTCATTGACGGTATATGCTGTTTCTGTATGAAACTACTCGGAATAACTGTTTCAGTAGAAAACTAGTAACTGCTATTACCACTGCTACTATTTTACTACTACTTTACTACTTTTTTTCCACAACCAGCCCGAGAAGAGTCTACTTGAGACTCAGAGGTCTGGAAAAACTAACCCTATTAATAATAATAACTACTTTTTCTGCTACTTTATTTCTATACTTTACTGACTATTTCTACTACTTTATAACAGTTCCTACTTCTGCAATTACTTTTTCTACTAAATATTCCTATTTTTTCCGATATTCTTACTATATTTTTTTTGTAATTTTTTGACAATGGGGTAAAAAATATTCATTGATATCCATACACACAATGTTTCACATAAGAATATGAAGGAAAAATATGAATAACATAAAATTTAGTGGAGCAAGTAATGATTGATACTCGCTGTCGACAGGGGGTCTCATGCGGTATGCAAGCATTAGCAGCAATGTAGCAGGCCAGTGGCGAAGGGGTTAAATCTACCATCCAGGGCGGAGCCGGGGCTGCTGTTGCCGAAGCAACAGGGCCCGGACGCACCTGTCCGGATAGACCACGTCTGGAACAGCAACGCCACGAGCAGGAACGACATCGGCAGGTGCGGACATCTCAGGAACAGCAGAACAGCAGGAACATCGGGAACAGCAGGAATGGTCGGCATCATCTGGACAGGTACGGCAGTCGGTAGAGGCCTCACAGGAGGTTGAGCCAGCGTCAGCAACATCCTAGGAATTGGCGGCAGGTCCAGGGGCGAGCTCTTGTGGCAGCGGAAGTCAGGCCGAGGCGCACCGGCAAAACAAACCCGGGCGGCGGCGGCACGCCCCCCCTCGGTACAGCGATCGGACCCTGCACTGAGGTGGTAGGAGACACAGACACAGCATGTGGGGGGTACACCAGGTGAGGGGGAGCAGCGTACCCTGGAGTTGACAGGGTGGTAGTGGTAGAGGTCACCGTTGCATGTGTGACCGCAGCAGACCCAGCTAAATGGTAAAGCAGCCCCTGGACACTGGGCACGCCCTGCAAGCCCAAAGATGCCCACACCTGACCAAGGTCATCCCTCGCAGCAGAAGCACCTGTGGAAGCAACGGTCAGGTGATTGGGTGGGGTTTCTACCCGCGCGAGGGGGATGAGACCCACCCCGAACGGACAAAAGACCCGAGTACAGTTGAACGTCGGGGTACCGAGCGCCCTCCTCCACACTCGACAGATCGGGTGAGGAGAAGGACCTGGATACCGGCCCTCCCCGAAGGGGAAGGTGCCATACGTGGGAGCTGAGCAGGGGGCAGGAAAGACGACGAAGTATCCGTCACCAAAGGAGTCGCGGGAGAGCTTTCCGACGACTCCTTTGCAGGCCTTCGCTTCTCCCTGCCCTCGTACAAGCCCCACTGCACCTCCGACCAATTTTCACAAACATTACAAGGCTCGGTGCGAGAGCATTCGCGCCCCCGACACCGAGCACACAACACATGAGGATCTATTTCCGGGTAACTGCAGAATTTCCCGCACTTACGCCCTTCAGTCCCGGGGCACAGTCGCCGGATAATCGGAGGGCGTGGTGAATCCATGATCCTTCAAATTCACAATGCAACAATATGAAAAAAAGTTGAAATGATTGTACTTACAATTCAGTTTCACTAGATAAACAGAAAGAAAACACAACCATGCGAAAGCAAAACGACGATGAAGCGGGCAGAGAGCGATGATACACACGTCCACACGCCAGCAGGCCGAAAGCAAAAGTGATTCTTCGCCTCCCAGTCGCGCGGCGCGCGCACTGTCGGACAAGCAGTTAACTACCGAACCCCTTGTTCGAAAGCTTACGACCTATCCAGCTGCCGCTAGTAACCTTCCTATTAAAATAAAAGGACCGAAAGGTTTGTATCCTGTGTCGGAACAAATGAAAGATTTATTCTCAAGTCTAACCACAAAATGAACTCAGATGACAAGACTTACGCGAACCGTCTCTTTTTCCTCTTCGAAACCTGAATGTTTGGTCCTGTCCACTCACCCCATCCAGGAAGGACTAGACTTAAAGCCTTTGGCTTGTCTCGTTCAATAGCTTCGTCTTTGGCAGACCTGCAGAGAAAAGTAAGAAAATTAGAGTACGTGTAACTCCTATTTTCCATCAATATGATTCTTTTTTCAAATTTAGGCCGGGTGTTTCATACATAAGAATGAGGTGGATAACATAATTGGCAGAGATTTTGAAGATGAAATCCAGAACCTAGAGGAAGCGAGGGAAATGGCTCGGGATAGAGACAGAGAGACAGAGAGGAACTGTAACAGCCTTATGCCACCGGCCAGTGGCGGGAAGATAAAGTAAAAGTAAGTTTCATACTTTACAATATGAATTTGTCTTGGACAACTACATACTGTACTCTTCACAATTAATTAGCGATCTTGTTTGTTGGTATCTCTGGATGTTTACAAGTAAACTATTGGAACTAAACGGCAAAACACGACATGTTTTCCATCATGAAATAATCCTCTTAATTCACTACATATCAATTTCCCTTCTGACTTGCATTGGAGATGCAGGTTGGAGGTTGAACATGACTTTTGTTTCACTAGTAGAAATTTTAGCTGCGTACCCACTTACTTATCTACATCAACCAATTCCTTGCAACGTTGGACTGTGGAACAGTCTACATGAAGATGTACAATTAGAATCTCAAAAGTTCAAGCTATAAGGCAATGCATTCCTATCCTAAAATAATTCATCTTGTATTTCACTAATTTACATTTTTATCTATGAACTAATTAATTTATTAACTTATCTTTTTTTCTAATAACAAATCTCGCCTTTCGTATCTCCTACGACCTTTTGCAACTTCTTTCAAATGAACATTAAGTTTTTTGGAAGCTTGAATCTTAAGTCAATGGCCCCTGTAGGGTTGTTTCAAATGAATAGGGAATATTTATTATTATAATTTCGAAACATATACTGAATAAATATCATTAGTGACATAATATCCCAATTCGCTCATTCCTTTCCCAAAAACATCCATCAATTAAAAGTAACCGAATGAACTCAACTGTTGTCCACATTTGTTCTTATTGTTTTCTAGATTATGGCACCCTATTAATCGAGTTCCATACAGAAATATTGACGAACAATACTCCTCCGTCTCTCCTAAAACTTACTTGAACTCGTCAACAAGGTAATCTTCTGCAAAGGCCTGCTGTATCACATCATTAGCGTCCTCTCCCTCGTCTTCGTCGTCGTCATCGAGACCTATTCCTTCGCTGATTGTGTTTGGCATCGCTGCCCGAAGGACTTTAGCATCGACCTGTTAGCGCAACGAAGGAAAAAAAATTATTATCGTATTGAGAACCTCTTTTTTCCCTGTTCCCTATTACCCTCTGCAATTTCTTTCCAATGAACATCATCACATTCTTTGGAAGCTTGAATTTCAAGTTGGTGGCCTCCATGCTTGTCTTTGCAACACAAAAGTTCAACCCTTCAATGCTTGTCTTTTTTTTCTTTTTTTCTTTTTTCCTTATCCCAGCAGGAGATAAGGTAATGTTATCACATTTCCTCCAAGATGGAGAAGCAAAAAAGACATACAATTAGTCCTAACAGGTGTAAAAAGATGCATGCGTAGCAAATGGTGATCTCATGCTCCTCCTATCGAACCAGGTTTTGGCAAAAATCCATTTTGATACCTGACAATGAAACATCAAGAGCCTGCTAATTTCCTTGTTTGTACATGTATCAAACATCATACAGCATAACCAAAAAGAATAAATTTTCACCCAAGTTACTATGGCAGAAAAAGCACAATGAAATATGAAATATTTACCTGCAAAAACTTGGATGGATCCAGTTTTGCTGCCTTTGAAGGAGCTTTTTTGTCTGACTGAGAATTTGTCCCAGTGCCATTTTGCAGAGCCCCCTTGACGACTTTGCATCTCCGTTGCTCTTCAAGACCTGCACAGCCTTCTGTAACACGTCCTTTTCTTCGCTTCTTTGCTGCAAATTATCGATGTCCTCTAAAGTTCTCACTTGCTCTAGTCCCCTCGTCAATATTGTCTTGACTTTTGAAGTGCTAAATTCAACTCCTCGATCTTCGGCAGAGACGACTCCGTTTTCTTTTGTCTTTTCTTCGACTTGACGACCGTCCACTCCTCCTTGGTGCCAATACCCAGCTTCTCTAACTTCCTTTTCAACTTCTTCTGCAGTCCTATCTCTGCTCGGCTGAACATGTTGTCGATAGAAACCAGATGATCTTCAAGGTCTTCCCAAATCCTCACTTTCCTTTGAGTCAGTTTTGGTTTCTGTTCCATTTTCCTCTTTCTGTTCCTCTGTCTTTTTCCCCTTCTTCTTCTTTGTCTTTTCTTTCTTCTTGACCTTTTCCTTCTTGGTTGCCATTTTCTTTCCTTCAGTTTTACTCTTTTCTAAACTATCTGTGTCATTATCATTTTTCATAGCTTCATTCTTCTTTGCTTTTTTCAGTTTCTTGGCATCTTCAGAGGAGGTCTTCAATTGTCATCCACATTTTTCTGCTTTTTCTGTTTCTTCTTTGCTTTCGTTTTCTTGAGAGCTTTCTGGTCACCTTCCTTTACTAAATTTTCTTTGTCAACTTCGGCGTCAGTTTTATCATTACTCGTACTACCCTCTTGCGAACCGTCCTTGGCCTTCTTAATTTTCTTCTTCTTTTTCCCAGCGACCTTAACCTCTGTCTTTTCGGCGTCCCCATTCATCTCATTGCCTGGTTCTTCCACTTCCTTTTCATCCTTTTCTGTTGTCTCTTCTACGCCCTCATCGCTGTGGTCTTCGCCTTCGTCGTCATCGTTTTCCTTTTCATTCGCCTGCGCCCGACGTTCTTTTTCTGCTACGACCTCTAGCGCTTTCTTCTCGATAAGCCGCCGCTCCTGTTTACTTCGTCCCAGAATCTTTTGAAGTTGGTGAAGCTGTCGTCAATTGGCACTCTCGGGCGTCACCTCAGCTCTTCCTGGCGTCTGTCCGTAACAAACTTGCCGTCCACGGTTAGAGGGGTCGAACAGTCCCGCTTCAATGGCGTCCTGCTTCTCCTAAATAGAGAAAAGTAAGCTATCAAAACCTATTATTCTTTGAAGTTATTGATGACTTACCATCTCTTGAATTATTCAAACAGCAAGCCTCGTATTGGACACCTTAAACTAAACTGTTTTGTAACAAAGTGGAATTGAATGGAAACAAATATAAAAATTTAGGCCAAAAGCCTATGAGGTGAAAAGTGAGTAGGAAGAAAGAGAATCTGAACAGAGATACAGATTTTACAAAAAGTGAGTACACACAGCTTTTAATTTCAACGAGAATGTACGCACCTTTCTCAAAGATTCCAGTTTTTCCTTCAGCATCTCCTCATCCTCCTCCTCATCACCGGAGGAGTCATCCATCTTCCTCTTGGCTACAAGATCTTGGTGCATGCTTTGGTTTTCCTTCAGAGCACTTCGGGCCTGAGAAAACAGAAAGCACGGCCATTAATTAAGTTATTATTTATCAAGGAATAAAGTTGGAACTGAAAACAAACTTGAAAATGTAGGGATATTCGATGAAATGTGCTTCAGTTCGCAGGGAAACAAAAAAGTAAAGTATTAATCAAAGTGACATTAGGATAGAAGACATAAATACTAGGTAAGAGTACAGTATGTTGCATACAGTTAGATAAATAATTTCCACCCAACAAGGCAATGTGGCATAAAGCCCTTATGTGTATATAAGGTGCATTTAACTTCAAATCAACAAATATTTGATTTCCCAACAAACCAATAACACAAACTAACATAGCAGATAAAAATGGTAAAGAATTTTGCAAGAAGTATGAAAAACAATATGGGTGATCAAAGAATAAGTATTATTATTATAAAGGCTTAGTTTACCCAGACCTCTGAGCCTAATAAAGGCTCTTCTCAGGCTGGTTAAAGCAAATTAAAGTAATGCCACCAATTTCAACTTACAGTCTCATCTCGAGCGACACGCAATCCTTGAAGGTGCGCCCACTTCGAATGCTTGTGACGGAGGGTCATTCTCTCCTGAACTCTGGCTCTCTCCAACTCCTCTAGTTTTCCTAGCGCTGCTTCAGGGTTCGACTTCTGCAGTTCCTCCAACTCTTGTCTCTGTTTCTTGAGCCGATCTTTGCGCAAAAGTCGGTGGAACCTGAGATTTTGAGATTTTATAGACAAAACTGCTCTAAACTGTCTACCTGCTGAGTCGAAAGTTGATTCTGATACCTGTAGTACTTGTATTAGGAGCATTAAAGTTCTATTAATGTATTTTTAGTCCTGCAAAAAGGTCATCAATTTTTAACAATCATCAGAAAAATCCTGATCTAAAATACTAGCTTTCATATATACAAACCATCACCTCACACAGCCTAACACTTCTGTTAAAAGCGCCGACTTTACAAACACATTTATTTGCTGGAGGGAGATTCTATTTTACTGAGCAGTGAGAGAGACCCATCCCTGACAAGGATCAACAACGGAAATGCAAAATACCACTGTATTCACAGACTTGGTACCTTTAAACAGGCTTATTTATTTATTGTAACATTTGCAGTAAAGGAAATACGTATTCTGTAATGTCGTTATTTCAAGAAGAATTATTTTCTTTTACCTTCTCACTTAGATGGACAACAGATATGGAAATCATATTAAAATAAGTTTCTGTTCTGAACACAAATACAAGCTAAAATCCAGAGCATTTTTTTTACATCTATAACTGCAAAGATGAAATAAACTTGGACATACTTCCTACTCTTGTTCTTGTTCTGCATCCAAGCTTTGCGTTGTATACGCCTGCGCTGTTCCCTCTCCTTCCACAGCAAGCGATTCCGTTCCTTCAACTCTTCTAACGACAAGGCACGCTCCTTTCCTTCTTCTCATTGGCCTCCTGGAAAAAGAAAATTCAGATATTATCATTTGTTTCATAACAAACCCTTTAGTAATTATAATGAGTGAACATTCGTGATCTTTAAGCAACACAAGAGCTTCAGTTTTCTCTCCTTGGCAAGAAAAGAATAGTACATGTGTGTACGGTCCTCTGAGTTCCCAATCATTGAACGCCTCACATTTTAGTGTGACTTGCAGTTACTAGCACACTACGAATTCAGTAGTGCTCCAGACCGTTCCCAAGTGAGTTGTAATGGACAACATTATACAAAGTGAAGACAATACTATAATTCAAAGAAACCGAACCCCCACCAATAACTTGGGACTACAGTGTTCAAATGGGACTACAGTGTTCAAAATGGGAAAAGTTAAGTATATAATTAGTTTAACCAGACCACTGAGCTGATTAACAGCTCTCCTAGGGCTGGCCTGCAGGATTAGATATTTTTTACGTGGCTAGGAACCACATTATATTGAGAAATTAATTTCTAATCACCAGAAATAAATTCCTCTTGATTTCCCGTTGGCAGAGCGGGGACACGAACTGTGGCTACCAAATCGGTAGACAAGCACGCAACCCACTCGGCCAACGAGGAACTGGTCACTTTCTATGAGAGACCTGGTTCCTTCTAATAATAGTAACCTAACTGCAGAACTCGAGCAAGCTCTTTTTAAAATCTTACCAGAGACCAGGACCCCTAGCAAAAACAGACCTGATTAGGGTTTATTCTTATGTGCAGCTGCCTGGAGTCCATAATAATGTCAATATTAGCTTCCTTATCCGTGTTTTAAGAATTATGGCTTTGTATACTGCAAGGACTACTGAAAGTAAAATCAATGCAAATCATCATAATTTTCTGAAATTGCCTGCAATACCCACTTTTGTACATGAACTTCCCTGACAGATATATACATAGCTATAGTCCTCCGACGTTCCCGACAGAATTTCAAATCTCGCGGCACACGCGACAGGTAGGTCAGGTGGTCTACCTTACCCGCCGCTGGGTGGCGGATGTACGAACCACTCCCGTAAGCTTGTCAGATTTTTCTCTGTCGCCGGCAACGATAACAACTGTTGTCGGTTCCTGCTCGATAGTTTTTCGATTCTCGCTTGCCTGGAGTTAATTTGGACTTCTTTTGGTGACGTATTCGCTTTGTTTGGCTTGGCATACGCTGATTGTGGACCGGTTTGATTTTGAGTTTGTTTTTCTTTAACGATGTCTGATCTAGAATCGGTAGTTAAAACTTCGGTTTTGTTTAGGGTTTGCGTGAATGAAGGATGTAAGGTGAGGTTGCCGAAAGCTTCGGTAGACCCCCACACGATTTGCATGAAATGCAGGGGGAATGAATGTGCTTTTGCTAACCCTTGTAGTGAATGTAAGGGATTGAATGAAGAAGAATATAAGGCTCTCTCTTCTTATGTTAGGAAGTTGGAACGTGATAGAGTGCGTAAGGCTTCCTCTAGAAGTTCTAGCAGGTCTAGAATGAGTGAGTTGGATGTGGATCCTAATAGTACTAACGTAGAATTAGAACCTTCTTCCCAAGTTGCAGCCCCGGCTCCCCGCACCGAAGCCGAAGATTCGCCTTCGGAGGCGGCAGCTCTGAAAGCCAAGAATCGTTCTGTGGATCAGAAGATTCGTCAGTTGGAAGGTAAGGAGAGTGTTAGTGATCAGTGCAGTGTCCCCAGTGTTGTGGAGGGTGCGTCTGACCGGCTCCTTAGTGCCTCTAGGCCTAGACCTCTTCCAGACTCCCAGTTCCAGTGGAGTAGGAAAGTCGAAAGCCGCAGGAGGGCTAGGGAGAGCCCCCACCGGTCAGGCGTCCCCTCGGCAGATCCTGAAGTACGCTCCCAGGCTGCCTCGGATCGCTACAAGAAGGAGCTCCTACGCCAATGCTTCTCCTCTTCGTCGTCTCCCTCTCCGAAGAGAGGTTGGAACTCCCAGGATGCGTCGCGCCCGTTGAAGAGGGCTTGGAAGGCTCCATGCAGTCCTTTGGCTTCTAGTCCGGAGGTTTTTCCGGAAGAATCGTCGGTGGAGGCGAAGAAACCCAAGAAATCCTATGATCGTTCTTCTTCTCGCGCTCCGCGCTCGGCGCCTGCTTCCGAGGAAGAAATAGAAGATTCTCCTACGAGAGTACTCGCGGGACTTCAAGCTCAGATCACGGCGCTAGCAGACTCTCTAGCAGTTAGATCACGTAGGAAGAAGGACGTTTCTCTTCCGATCAAGAGATCTAGGCGCCGCTCTTCAGAGGATCGTTCTCCTTCATATGTGGAGGTTTCGTATGAAGGTGGGGGCTCGCGTGAGCGCCCTCGCTCGCGGGAGCGCCCTCGCTCGCGTGAGCGCCCTCGCTCGCCTGGCTCTCTTTCAATTTCAAGGCGCCAAACATCGGTAGGACGCTCTATGGAGAAAGAAGTTTTTTCTCCAGATTGGATTCCCGCTTCCGGTAAGCGCACTGCACCTGCTCATCACGCGATTTCTTCAACTCCCTCGCGTGAGACTTCTCCTCAGCAGCCTCAAGATTATAGAAGGCGCCCTTATACAAGTAGGCGTTCTTCTTCCAGATGTCACTCTCCTCTGACAGGCATCTAGAGTCTGGTAGGAGTCGTGTGCATGATAGACGGCCTTCTGTTAGCCGCTCCCCACAAGGTAGGCGCCAAGAGCCTACTGCACATAGCTCTCCTAGTAGGCGCTCGTCTCTTTTAAGGCGTCATACTCCTGATTATTCTCCTAAGGGCAGACAACAAGAGTCTTTCAAGCGCCCTTCTCCGTGTAGGCGCTCTCCCGCTTCTAGGCGCACTTCTCCTGACCGTTTGTCTCTTGGTAGGCACCAGGAATCCCGGAAGCGCCCTTCTCCAAGTAGGCGCTCGTTAGTGTTGAAGCGCCCTTCTCCTGAATGTTACCCTCTTGTTAGACGTCAAGAGTCTCGCAAGCAGCCTTCTCCTAGTAGGCGCATTTCGCCTTCCAGTCGAACTTCCGTTGATCGTACGCAACTGGACAGGTATGGAGAGCCGCGCAAGCGCTCTGCTCTCGATAGGCGCTCTTCTCCTGGCAGCCGCTCGCCTCAGGATAGGTGCATAGAGTATAGTAGGCGCTCGCCTCCTCGTAAGCGCCCTGCGGATGTTTCCGAGGATTCTCGGAGTAGGAGCCTACCTCTCCTTCAGCTGAGATTCCGTATTCCTCGAAGAGGGAGTCTCATCGTAGACTTCCCAGATCTTCTCATCGTTCTCCAGTGGATGTGAACTCTTCTAATGAGAGGGCGTTCTCCAACCTCTCGCTCAACTCCTGCTAGGATCCCTTCGTCACCTAAGGATCTTCCGCGCTCGCCTCGACAAGACGTCCTGGAAGGTTCGGATGAGGAACCGAACACTTCTGCTGCTGTCTCTTCTTACAAGAAGCTTACAGAGCTACTTTTACAAGTTTTTGGGGATTCCCTTACGCCTACGGCTCCTCCTTCTCCTCACTCACTTTTTTCAACGGCGAAGACAGCGAAGAGTTCTTCTTGTGTGAGGATGAAGCCAACTCTTTCTATGAAGAAGGCACTGAGGAGTTTTGGTTCCTGGATGGCTTCCAAAGAAGAAGCGGGGAAAACGATGTTCGCTTTTCCTCCTTCGAAGTTATCAGGACGCGCTGGTTTTCTGGTACGAAACAGGAGAGCCCTTAGGATTGGGTCTACCGTCTTCGGCTGATTCGGATTTTTCGGCGCTGGTAGATTCGACAAGGAAACTGCCCTTAACTCTGCTAAGACGACTTGGGCAATGAATGAATTGGATCATTTGCTCAAAGGTATGTTTAGAGTGCTAGAAGTATTTAACTTCCTTGATTGGTCGTTGGGAGTCCTAGCCAAGAAAATTGAAGTGCCAGAGTCAATTTCACCAGATGATCTTATGTGTGGTTTGTTTTGTCTTGTATGGACAAGTCATAAGAGACGGAGCGAGTGAAATCGCCTCCCTTTATGGGGCCGGGATCGTGAAGAAGAGATCGGTTTATTGTTCCTTCTTAACGAAGTCGGTCTCCCATGCTCAGAGGTCTTCTTTGCTGTTTGCTCCTCTGTCTACTCAGTTGTTCCCGAAACATCGAGTGCAGGACATTTCGAGGTCACTTTCGGCCAAAGCCACCCAGGACCTTTGGCACAGTCGGCAAGAAAACCTCGCCCTTCCTTCCCCTACCAAGGCTAAGAAGGAAAAAGCAAGTGTTCGAGAACCCTTTCGAGGGGCATCGTCATCAAGAACACCTCTACGTTTAGAGGTCGTAGACCTTCAAGAAGGGGTAAGACTTTCGAACCAAGTCTGTTAAAGCCCCCAAATAACTGCAAGTCCCCTTCAAACAACGGTGGGCGCCAGACTCTTAGAGTTTGCAGAAGTCTGGGCCCAAAAAGGGGCGGATCCTTGGACCCTTTCTATTTTGAGGAGAGGTTACCTCATCCCTTTCGTCGAAAGACCTCCCTTGACGACCATCCCAAGGGAACTGACGGCCAGGTACAGAGACCCCATCATGAATCAAGCTCTCCATCTAGCAGTAGATCAGATGCTGGAGAAGGGGGCTATCGAACTAGTGACAGACCATCATTCATCGGGCTTCTACAACCGCCTTTTCCTAGTTCCGAAGTCCTCAGGGGGATGGAGACCGGTGTTGGATGTAAGCGCCCTGACTTCTTCGTAGAAAAGAAGAAGTTCACGATGGAAACGCCTTCATCAGTGCTGGCAGCACTTCGTCCAGGGGACTGGATGGTTTCCTTGGATTTACAGGACGCTTACTTCCACGTACCCGATCCATCCTTCCTCGAGGAAGTTTCTCAGATTCATGATGGGGGGGAAAATTTTTCAGTTCAGGGCTCTGTGTTTCGGCCTCTCGACGGCCCCTCAAGTGTTCACGGGGATTTTGAGGAATGTAGCTCAATGGCTTCATTTGAAAGGGGTGAGGATATCCATGTACCTCGACGATTGGCTAATAAGGGCCAATTCAGAAGATCGTTGTTTGAAGGACTTACAAGTAACCTTAGAATTGACGAAGGCTTTGGGACTTCTCGTCAATTTCAAGAAGTCATCACTAATTCCCGAGCAAGAGTGTGTGTATCTCGGGATACAGATGAACTCTCTGAGTTTTCGGGCTTTTCCCTCGCAGGAAAGGATAGCCCGAGGATTAGAGAGAGTAACAACCTTCTTATGGGAAAGAAGTATGCACAGTGAGGGAGGGATGAGTCTGCTGGGGACACTACTCCTCTCTGGAGCAATTCGTTTCCCTAGGAAGGTTGCACCTGAGACCGCTCCAATTCTTTCTTCATCGGAATTGGAGTCGTCGTTCTCAGGATTTGACGTTCTCCCTGTCGTTATCCCAGGACATCAAGAAACATCTCTTATGGTGGACAGATCCCAACCTCTTTGCGAAGGGACTGTCTCTTCAATCACAGACCCCCAACCTGGTGTTGTTCTCCGACGCGTCGGACATGGGGTGGGGTGCAACTCTGGGAACCAACGAAGTGTCAGGTACCTGGGTGGGGGACCAGGTAGCCTGGCACATCAACAGAAAGGAGTTGATGGCTGTGTGGTTGGCTCTGAAGGCTTTCGAGCCCAAAGTCAGAAGATCGGTAGTGCAGGTCAACGCGGACAACACTACAGCTCTGGCATACATCAGGAAACAGGGGGGGACGCATTCCTTCTCCCTGTACGAGACAGCAAGAGACCTTCTTCTGTGGGCAGAAGAAAGAGGAATCAAGCTTCTCACCAGGTTCGTGCAGGAGAAAGGAATGTAAGAGCAGATCTCCTCAGCAGGAAAGATCAGGTCCTTCCCACAGAGTGGACTCTTCATCTGGATGTATGCCAGAGCCTGTGGAAGTTATGGGGCAGGCCACACATAGACCTCTTTGCCACGTCAAAGAACAAGAGGCTGGATCCTTATGCTCTCCGATATCGGATCCAGAGGCAGTAGCAATAGATGCTCTTCTTCTAGACTGGAACGGACTCGACGTCTACGCGTTTCCCCCCATTCAAGATCCTGGGGCTAACTATCAAGAAGTTCGTAGAGTCCGATTCAACGAGAATGACCTTAATCGCTCCCTTTTGGCCGGCCCAAGAATGGTTCACAGAGGTACTGGAATGGTTGGTGGACCTCCCAAGATCGCTCCCGCTAAGGAGCGATCTACTCAGACAACCCCACTTCGACAGGTACCACAAAAATCTCCTCGCTCTCAGTCTGACTGGTTTCAGACTGTCCAAAGTTTGGTCAGAGCGAAAGGCTTTTCAGCAGCAGCTGCTAAAGCAATCGCAAGAGCGAGGAGACCTTCCACCTTGCGTGGTATACCAGTCAAAGTGGGATGTCTTCAGACGTTGGTGCAAGAGGAAGAACATTTCCTCTTCCAGTACCTCTGTGACCCAAATTGCGGATTTCCTTATTTTCCTCAAAGAAGAATGTCATCTGGTTGTATCAACTATTAAGGATACCGCAGTATGTTGGCGGCGGTATTTCGGCATAGAGGCTTAAATATATCCGATGATAAGGACCTGCATGATCTTATTAGATCATTTGAAACCATTAAGCGTCCTCATGTAAGTACCGAACTGGAATCTAGACGTAGTCCTACAATTCCTTGGATCGTCTAGATTCGAACCTCCTGGCTTAGCCTCTTTCAAGGACTTGACGAAGAAGGCTATCTTCCTTTTGGCCCTAGCTACAGCTAAAAGAGTGAGTGAGCTCCAAGCTATTGAGGGCAAGGTAGGGTTTAAGGAAGATTCTATGGTGTGTTCGTTTCTTCCAAGTTTCCTTGCAAAGAATGAAAACCCATCACGCCCTTGGCCCAGGAGCTTTGAAGTTCGTAGTTTATCTTTTCTAGTAGGGAAGAGCCTGAAAGAACTCTTTGCCCTATGAGAATTATGAAGTATTTCCTTAAGAGGAAGGAACAACTTAAGGCTAATCAAGATGTACTTTGGTGCTCCGTAAAGGACCCCACTCGGCCCATGTCGAAGAATGCTCTTTCCTTTTTTCTGAGAAGCCTTATTACAGAGGCACATGTTGCCTGTAAGGAAGACCATTTTAGACTACTGAAAGTGAAAGCTCACGAGGTGAGAGCCATCGCAACTTCGCTTGCATTCAGAAAAAATATGTCTGTGCGGAACTTGATGGAGGCGACTTTTTGGAGATGCCAATCGGTTTTCGCAAACCACTACCTACGTGATGTAAAAATCACATATGATAAATGCTTCGCCTTGGGTCCTTTTGTATCGGCGGATTCGGTGCTGGGGCAGGGAGCTGAAACTTATCCTGTGTAAATTTTTTATATGTTACCCTATATTTTATATTGTTGTTTTTTGGTTGTCTGAAAGAGGTTGCAGGAGGCACCTCTTTTTGTCGTAGTATTAACCCTTTGTATTTTGGTTAGGTGGTCTGGTGGGTTTTGGCTCCTTGCAGAGGTAGTGGTAAGGATCTGTTAGGTAAGCGGACAAGGTCCCTCTAACAGCATCCGACTTGGATTCTACCACAATAGGGGATCACATATCCCAGTGGTAGATCCGAGAGTCTTTCAGCATCAGGTCACGTCCTAGCTGTAGCTCTCCAGGCAATGCAGACTCAGAGATAGTATCTATGAAGTCTTCATCCTGAAAAGGTGAGAACCAAGGTTTTTTATATCCTACAACATTAGTTGTTTCCCGTCTTACCTGTATTATTGAGCTGTCTCTTACCCTCCACCAAGGGTGCCAATCAGCTATGTATATATCTGTCAGGGAAGTTCATGTACAAAAATGATATTGTTAAACTACAATAAAGTTTTGTACATACTTACCTGGCAGATATATACGATTAATGGCCCGCCCAGCCTCCCCTCAGGAGACAGGTGGAAGAGAAAAATCTGACAAGCTTACGGGAGTGGTTCGTACATCCGCCACCCAGCGGCGGGTAAGGTAGACCACCTGACCTACCTGTCGCGTGTGCCGCGAGATTTTGAAATTCTGTCGGGAACGTCGGAGGACTATAGCTATGTATATATCTGCCAGGTAAGTATGTACAAAACTTTATTGTAGTTTAACAATATCATTTTTCTCAAGAACTGCAGAGATGAATATCACTTTTTACTGGAAAAATTAAATAAATAAATAATAACGATAATTTACACTGACATCAACATCGTGCCAATGGCAGAATAACTTAAAAGGAACATACTACAATACAGCACGAGGAAACGGGAAGCAGCAGTTTGCAAGTTCAAGTGAAAAGAGGCACAACGCTATGCAAACGTTATTCTGTGTTGGTCTCAAAGGGTTCAGAAAAAGCCACGTTATACAATCAAAATTAAAGGAGTAAATACAGAACAGGAGCTTTCAACCTTTACTGAGGTCCTCTTCAGCTTTTTCTTAACCAATTTCAGTACAGAAAGTCCCCGGCTTATGAAGGGTTCAGCTTACAACGTTCTGAGGTTACAACGTTCTGAGGTTACAACGCTTTTCAATTATATTTATCAGAAAATTATTTCCAGGTTTAAGACACATGTTCCAGGGTTACGATGCCTAAAACACTGATCCGGCAGAAGAAATATGACTCAAAAAATGCAAAATAATCAATATTTGAAGGTTTTTTGGATGAAAAATGCAATAAGAATGCAGTTTACATAGGTTTTAATGCTCCCAACGCATTAAAAGTAAGGTTTTCTTAGGATTTTTGACGATGTTCCGGCATACAACGATTTTCGGCCTACAATGCGTCTCAAGAACGGAACCGCCATTGTAACCCAGCGACTGCCTGTATTAATATTTAAATCAACAAGTACCTGCTTATCTTCAACAAGTTTGGCCCCTTGAAGCAGTGCATAGACCTCTTTTTCCAAATCCGAACGCATTTTTGCATCTGATTTAATGGCGGTGTATAATCGAAGGTCAGGTTGCTGCAACGGAAAGGCCAGCTGTTCTTCTGTTCGCCGTTTGTGCACTCACAGGCAACCTTGTCGTACCCAGCTGCTCGCTTTGCCTATTGAACAGAAAACAATGGAACTCAATTTGTTTTGCCTTTAACTTAAAATATTTCAGGTGATTCGATATTTGGAGAAAAATATTTGACCTCTGCTTCTCAGGGAAGTTACAATCCTTAGATGGCAAGCAAATGAAGATGCCTCATTTACCATCTTTTATTTTATGTATACAATCAAATTACAGTAAAAAGAAAATAAAACTTGACAATATTCCATAAATATATTAAAGCATAAATCAGGCAAAAAGATAAAAAGATGTTATTATATTGTAATAAAACACACCCTTTTAACAGCAACTTTTTCCAAAGGCACAGACAATGTCTTCAGTTTCTTAGCTGTCTTTTCCAATTCTGGCAAACCAATCCGTTTAAGAATGTCCTGCGTGTTTACTTCAGTTCCCCCTTCCCTCGTTGAAAAGCGGACACTGCGAGGAGCTGCCCCCATTCTGGACGCAAAATACAGCCAAAAGGAGATGGCATAAACATTAAAGTAAGAGCTCTGTACATTTTAAGAAAGAAAAAATCACAAAAACCTAAACTACAGAAGGGATGACACTATTGATTAAGTTTGAAAATTCATGATGAATTCCCTTTTAAATCTAACCAACATATTCCAATATGCAACGAACAGAACTGATACATTATCAAAGACTAAAAATTCTGTAATCAGCAATAACGTCCTCTGACTAACAAAAGCAAACAAAATCATTTAGATGACCTTTTTTTCTTGCTCAATTTGCCGATGTCGCTCAGGAGGTTGTTGTGGGCTCTTTCATCTTCGCTCTCCGCCTCTCCGGTCAACTTTCCCGCCAGGTCCTACCCCTCGGCCAAGTCAACTGGGCCAGTGATGAAACAGATTGGCATCATCTTCGTCTTTTTTCCTGGTCAAGTAAACATGTAATGTTTGGACTTCACATTCAGTTCTACATTTGCATTTTTATATTTTATAATCTGACTCACTACCTCGATGAAAGCTTTAACTTGCTGACCCAAAACAAAAATATTTTCTAGACCCAAAACAAAAATATTTTCTAGACCCAAAATAAAAATATTTTCTAGCCCTTTGTGAACAAAAAATACTGTACATACTTTAACAATGATATTGTTATGATACAATAAAGTTTTATACATACTTACCTGGCAGATATATACTTAGCTATTTGACTCCGTCGTCCGACAGAAATTCGAATTTCGAGCACACGCTACCGGTAGGTCAGGTGATCTATACCGCCTGTCTCCTGAGGGGAGGTAGGGTGGGTATAAATTGTATATATCTGCCAGGTAAGTATGTATAAAACTTTATTATATCATAACAATATCATTTTTATACATTCAACTTACCTGTCAGATATATACTTAGCTGATTCACACCATTGGAGGTGGGACAGAGACAGCTAAATATAGAATCAAACAGGAATCACAACAATCGTTGTAGGTAATAAATAAATAAAACCTTGGTTCCTACCTGTTTAGACTGAAGACTTCATGAATACAATCCAGGAGTCTAGTCAGTCTCAAGAGCCTCAGCGAGATATTGATCTATGGCTAAGAGTTCTTGTGGTTCTGCCAAAGGGGTCTTATCTGCTTACTTGGCAGATCCTGGAAGGACTATGTCAATGGGTGCTTATCCACTTACTTGACAAGAACCTATACAAGGAGCACAACACCGATCCCGATCACCTCAACCTATCCATATTAGTTCTAAGATTGCAAAAAGTTATCCCCTAACTCTTGCAAACAACCACAAACTCGAATCACAAACATTCGAAAAACTTAAAGTACAAAAAATTGAAAATAAATTTAAAAAAAAATTTTTGTACAATCTAGCCAGTAAGACGTCTCTTGATTCCCCACTGACCCAAGCCAGGACGCCCGTGCGCCACCAAGCATACTAATCAGCAGAAAAACAACAACTCGTCTCACAAGGTAGATCTATGTACCATCAAAAATTAGAACAACAAATTTTTCTAAGGATCGGCTGATACAAAAGGACCCAGAGAGAAACACTTTTCATATGTCACTTTAACGTCCTTAAGGTAGTGCAATGCGAACACTGAATTACACCTCCAGTAAGTCGCATCCACAATGTCTTTTAAAGACATGTTCTTCTGAAAAGCTAATGAAGTGGCCACCGCTCTAACCTCATGAGCCTTCACTCGGAGAGTCCTGAAAGTCTTCAGTGCAGTTACTATGAGCATCCGTAATAATGCTCCTAACAAAAAATGCTAATGCATTTTTTGACATGGGTCTACTAGGATCCCGAACTGCGCACCACAGGCTTTGTTTACATCCCCTGAGTTCATTCTTCTTCTTTAAATAGAACTTCAGGGCTCTAACCGGACATAATGATCTTTCTAATTCCTCTCCTACGAGATTTGAAAGTCCTTTAACTTCAAAACTCTTTGGCCAGGGTTTTGAAGGGTTCTCGTTCTTGGCCAGAAACAGAGTCTGGAAAGAACAAATTGCCGCATCACTCTTAAATCCTACTCGAGAATCTAGAGCGTGTATTTCACTAATTCTTTTCGCAGTCGCTAAAGACAACAAGAAAATACATTTTCTCGTTAGATCTCTAAACGACGCGTTGTGAGGAGGTTCAAATCTATTTGATGATAGAAATTTCAAAACCACATCTAAGTTCCAGTTCGGAGTACGAGGAGAAATGGTTTTAGAGGTTTCAAAAGATCTAATAAGGTCGTGGAGATCTTTATCTTCTGCTATCTTCAAACCTCTGTTTCGAAACACAGCAGAGAGCATACTCCGATAACCTTTAATGGTAGAAACATGATATTGTTATTTTACAATAAAGTTTTGTACATACTTACCTGGCAGATATATACTTAGCTGACGTCAGAGACGTAAGCTAAGTATATATCTGGCAGGAAAGTTCATGTACAAAATGATAATTTAGATTCTTCCCTAAGGAAAATCAAGAAATCAGCAATGTTGGTCACAGAGGTATCGGAGGAGGACAGTTTATTCTTCTTACACCATCTTCTAAAAACAACCCATTTTGATTGGTAGACCCGAATAGTTGAAGATCTCTGGGCCCTAGCAATTGCTTTTGAAGCTTTGCTTGAAAAGCCTCTCGCTCTGACAAGTCTTTCGATAGTCGAAAGGCAGTCAGAGCGAGAGCGGGGAGGTTTGATGGATACCTCTCGAAATGGGGTTGTTTGAGAAGATCTCTCCTGTGTGGAAGAGATCTTGGGAAGTCCACCGTCCATTCCTGTACCTCTGTGAACCAATCTTGAGACGGCCAAAAGGGAGCGATGAGTGTTAGTCTCGTCCCTTTTGACGCCGCAAATTTTCTTAAAACCACTCCCAACATTTTGAAGGGGGGAAAGGCGTAGGCATCTAGGCCTGACCAGTCCAGCAGCATGGCATCCACCGCTATCGCTCTCGGGTCTTCCACTAAGGAGCAAAAGTTCTCTATCCTTCTGGATAGGTAGGTGGCAAATAGGTCTATATGCGGACTGCCCCACAGGGACCACAGAGCTTGACACACCTGAATGTGAAGGGTCCACTCTGTGGGGAGAACTTGTTTAACCTGCTTAGCCTGTCTGCTCTGATGTTCTTCTCTCCTTTCACGAATCTTGTGAGGAGAGTCACATTCTTTTCTTTTGTCCAATATAACAGCTCTTTTGTTATCTGGAACAGAGAAAAAGAGTGAGTTCCCCCTTGTTTCTTGATATAGGCCAACGCTGTGGTGTTGTCCGAGTTGACCTGTACCACTTGACCTAAAACTTCTGTCTCGAAGGCTTTTAGGGCTAGGAGAACAGCATAAAGTTCTTTGGAGTTTATATGCCAGTCTTGTTGATCCTTCCTCCATTGGCCTGATACTTCTTTTGTCCCTAGAGTCGCTCCCCATCCCTTCTCTGAAGCGTCTGAGAACAAGATTAGGTTTGGGTTCCGAACCTCTAGAGACAAGCCCTCGTTCTTTTCCAAGGGAAAAATCCACCACTTCAGATGATTCTTTACTTCCAGAGGGATTCTGAAAGGGTCTGAAAGTTGCCCGTTCTTCCAACTCCAAATTCTTCTTAGGTAGAACTGAAGAGGGCGTAGGTGGAGTCTTCCTAAAGAAATGAACTGTTCTAGTGAGGAAAGGGTTCCCAGAAGACTTAACCATTCCCTCACCGAACTCCGTTCTTTCTCTAGGAAGCTCGAGACTTTCTGTAATCCCCGAGCAATCCTTTCCTGGGATGGAAAAGCCCGAAAACCCAAGAATCCATCCGAATCCCCAAATAGACTAAGTTCTGACTGGGGATCATCTGAGATTTCTCGAGGTTCACGAGTAATCCTAACGTCCTTGTCAGGTTCAAAGTAGTCTGTAGGTCCTCCAAACATAGTTTCTCCGACTTGGCCCGGATTAGCCAATCGTCGAGATACATTGAGATGTTGATCCCTTCTAAATGAAGCCATTTGGCCACGTTCCTCATCAGATACGTAAATACCTGAGGAGCGGTTGATAGGCCGAAGCACAAGGCCCTGAACTGGAAGATTTGTCCTTGTACAACAAATCTTAGGTATTTTCTTGACAATGGGTGAATCGGAACATGAAAGTAAGCATCCTGAAGGTCCAGGGATACCATCCAATCTCCCTGACGTAGGGAAGACAGAACTGAACCTGAAGTCTCCATGGAGAACTTCTTTTTCTCCATGTACCGGTTCAGGATGCTTACATCTAGGACGGGTCTCCATCCCCCTGAAGCCTATGGAACCAAGAAAAGGCGGTTGTAAAACCCCAGGGAGAATGGATCCTGCACTAGCTCTATTGCATTCTTGTCCCTCATCGACACCACCGTCTGAAGGAGAGTCTCTCTCAGTCCAGGGTCCTTGTAACTCGTCGACAAATCCTTCGGAGATGTTGCTAAAGGAGGTCTGTCTACGAAGGGAATGATGTAACCCTTCTGTAGGACAGACAGAGTCCAGGGATCTGCTTCTCTTAAAGACCAGGCCTCCACAAAGTTTTGAAGTCTGGCCCCTACCTGTGCTTGGAGGACATGGCTGCTACTTGCTCTTTTTAAAAGAGCGGAAGGAAGACCTCCCTCGCTTGTCGAAGGGCTTTCTCTTCGAAGTTGATCGAGTCGAGGGGGCTCCACGAAAGGGCACCACTGGAGTACGAGCCACCTTCTTCTGAGCCGGAACTGCAGGTCTAATCTTCTTTGTAGATTGCACTAGAAGGTCCTGCGTAGCCTTTTCTGACAGGGATCTCGAAATATCCTTCACTAACGATGAAGGAAACAGATGTTCTGACAGAGGTGCGAAAAGTAGAGCGGACCTCTGAGAAGGAGAAACTCCTTTCGTCAGAAAGGAACTGTAAAGAGATCTTTTCTTTAAAACTCCAGATCCAAACAGTGCCGCTAACTCACCAGAACCATCTTGCACAGCCTTATCCATACAAGATAGGACACTGTGCAAAGTTTCTGGATCAAGAAAATCTGGCTCACTCGTCTTCTTAGCCAGCACCCCAAGGGACCAATCCAAGAAGTTAAACACCTCTAATACGTGGAAAATTCCCTTAAGGTGCTGATCTAATTCCGACATACTCCAGGACGCCTTTGCCGAATTGAGAGACCGTCTTCTCACTGACTCTACAAGGCTCGAGAAATCTGAATCTGCAGACGAGGGGAGCATCAAGCCCATAGCCTCTTCCGTCTTATACCAAATACCTCTCTTTCCTGTCAGCTTGGAGGGAGGAGAGCAATAAACAGTTCTAAGTGTTTCCTTCTTAGATAAAAGCCAAGAATCCAAAGACTGGAGGGCTTTTCTCATTGAAATCGCAGGCTTCATCTTTAAGAAAGCCGAGGATTTCGGGGTTTTCGTGCTCGAAAACAGCGATCTCGGAGAAGGAGGAGCCGCAGGACTAAGAGAGTCCCCAAACTCCTTGAGAAGTAACGAGGCTAAAACTTTATAATTGGAAAGTCCCTCGTTGGTCGAAACTTCTTCTTCAGAAACCTCTTCAAGGTCAAGGTTAGAAGGGGATCGCTCTTTCCTGATCGATTCTCTATCAAGAGAAGTCGCTCTAGGAGAAATGCTTCTAGTAGGGGAAGGACTACGTACAATAACGTCCCCACAACTAGTAGAAGCCTCGCGCCTGACTGGATCATGCCTAGTCGGCGCCTCGCGCTTGGTAGGCTGCTCACGCTTTAAACCTTGGCGGCGTCACGCGTCTGGTTGACGTCTCGCGCCTGTCAGGATCCTCGCGTCTGGGAGGCGTCACGCTTCTGGCTGGCGTCTCGCGCCTTGCAGCGTCCTCGCGCTTGCCTGGCGCCTCTCTCCTGGGAGGCGTCACGCTTCTGGTTGACGTCTCGCGCCTCGCAGCGTCCTCGCGCTTGCCTGGCGCCTCTCTCCTGGGAGGCGTCACGCTTCTGGTTGACGTCTCGCGCCTCGCAGCGTCCTCGCGCTTGCCTGGCGCCTCGCTCCTGGGAGGCATCACGCGCCTGGCTGGATTCTCGCGCCTTCTTGGCGCCTCGATCCAAACTGGCGTCACGCGTCTGGTTGTCGTCTTGCGCTTGGAATGCTCGACGTGCCCGACTGGCGACTCGCGTCTAGAAAACCCTTCGCGCCTGGGAAGAGCTTCGCGTCTGGCTGGCGCTTCACGCTTGACTGACGCTTCGCGTTTAGAAAACTCGACGCTCTTGTCTGGCGTCTCGCGCCTGGAAGGCTCTACGCGTTTGGTTGGCGCCTCGTGCCTGGCTGGCGCTTCATGACAAACAGGAGATACTCGCCTGTCTGGCGCCTTGCGCTTGACAGGAGAACGGATCTTGCTCGGTCTATGAAAGGCTGATGAATCCGATTCCAAGTCCGAGGATGACAAATCTTGATGGCGAGTCTGAACCCTCGACAGCCTAGACTTCTTTATAGGCAGGAAAGCGTCTTTCCTTCTAGGAGGGTCTCTTGACAGAACTCCCACCAGAGAAGTGATGGAATCCTGCATAGTGCGAAGGATTCTGTTAGTTTCTTCATTATCGTCTACCCTAGGAGTAGAAGATCGGTCTTTAACCGATTCCCACAAGTCTGTGTGGGAAGGAATAACCTTCTTTGCTTGTTTAATTACTGAATGGTCCTCCTCTTGAAAACGCTCAGGACTCTAAGTAATCCTGGGTTCATCCCAACGTCTTTTCAGGGGGCGAGAAAGATCCGCCGATCTCCAATCTCTTTAAGGAGAAGAATTCTCCGAAGAGGAGAAACACTCACGCAGAACGCTTTTTCTGTAGCGTTCTCTGGCATTCTGTGGCGATACAGAAAATGCCGAAGGGACGTCTGACTGTTGGGGATCCTCCACAACCTCCTTACGGCTTTCGACATTCCTTCTCCTCTGGGCTTGGGAGCTTGAAAGAGGTCTAGGCCTGGGAGCGTTGTGGAGACAATCAGACGCCCCCTCCACAGCACTGGGGACACTTATATCACTATCCACAGCACTATAATCACACTGCTTACCTTCAATGGCCGCCATTTTGGTTTCCATTTTCCGAAGGGCGGCTTTAAGATTCGCAATCTCAGATGCCGAATCTGTGGGATCTAATAAAGGAGCAGGTACTACATTAGATGGGGCAGTAAAAGGAGAAGAGGGTATAATATTACTGATAACCCCGCTAGATACAGAACTAGGCAAAGGTTTGGAAGAAGACCTCCTCACCCTGTCTCTTTCCAACTTCTTCAAGTATGAAGCTAGAGATTTCCATTCTTCCGCACTCAAATCCTTGCATTCATTACAAGTATTATCAAAAGAACATTCATACATCCTGCATTTCTTGCAAATAGTATGAGGATCAAGCGATGCCGAACTAACTTTACACCCCACATTCACACACATTCTCACCACACTTCCAGAATCAGACATCATGTTGAACAATCCAAATCAAATTCCAAAAACGGTCCACAATCGCGTATGCCAGTACAATCAATGCAAATACGTCACCGAGAAGTCCAAACGAAGATCAATTGCGATACAAAATACGAATCCAGCCAGAGATACCCACAACGATGTTGCCAGTATGGCCGACAGAAAAATATGATAGAACATGGGAATGGTTCCTAGTCCTGCCATCCAGCGGCAGGTAAGCAGATCACCTGACCTACCGGTAGCGTGTGCGCGAAATTCGAATTTCTGTCGGACGACGGAGTCAAATAGCTAAGTATATATCTGACAGGTAAGTTGAATGTATAAAAATAATAATTGTTGCAAAATTAAATACGTAATATTAATACAAATACAGGTTATCATCATCGACCCTTTGATGTCCTGATCAAGTCAATTTTTCAATTGTCATCCCCAGGTAAGTTCTGGGACACACCAGAATTTCAAAGGGTTAAACAGTTTAACGAGACTACATACTTTAAATTCTCACTTCTCATAGAACAAACTCAAAGGTTTCTGTTTAATCAACTGATATTCATATAAAGCTTTTATTCAGACACATACAGCATTAATACACATACATTATATAATACGCAGAAATTATAACTTACTTAACAAGTTACAACCTGATCTTGATTTATCGTAACTTAACCTGATGACAATTTTACAGTAGTAAGAAGCAAAAAATACAGCCTATGCAGCCTACTACAAAATGATAGGCCTAAGCTAGGTTAGTACAAATAAGCACATCATCCTGATGCCAGTTGTTACTTGGTTGAAACTGAAGCATTAAAAAAATTTATAAACCAAAAACAGTAGCCTATACCGGCAGTCCTAATAATTATGATAATAAATTACATTTACAACGTTGTAAGTGCCAATAATCTGCTTATAACACCGTTAACCACTTATCAGCAACAATAATTGCTTACCATTGCCAAAAATCTGGTTAACGACACCATTGGCCAAGCACTGTAATAAGGGAACACTATTAACTGAAGCCATCGATAAGCGAGGACCGCCTGTATATCTTCTAAGTGACGTGTATCAAATGTGAAACTTGAATTATCAAAAATTAAATGCTTATAGCAATACTGTATATATTCTGGAACATGACTTCTAAAGAGCTGTGACTTCTGGAAAGTGATATGCAAATTCTGGAAAGCAATATGCCATTTGCAATCTTGTATTAAAAAAAATAACCTATAAAAAGACATAGTTGTTAAAAAATAGCCAACACGAAGTACTGTCCAAAGTGGAGGAAGTCTGTTAAAAGGTCAAAATTCGGCAAAAGTCGGAACAATAAGTAACTGGCAGTGCAACGTCGGAATTTTGGGTTAATGTAACGTTGGGATGTTGGGTTTATGTCAGAATCGCTGTTTTGTCAGGTTTTTAGGTTTATGTTTGAAACGACTTAACGTCAGGATACGGGGTTAAGTCGGAACAGCTGTTACGTCAGGTTTTTAGGTTTATGTTGGAAACAACGTAACATCAGGATGTTGGGTTTATGTTAGAACCGCTGTTAAGTCAGGTTTTTGGGTTTATGCTGGAGACAACGTAACGTCGGGATGTTGGGTTTATGTCGGAACTGCTGTTACGTCAGGTTTTTGGGTTTACGTTGGAAACGACGTAATGTTGGGATACTGGGTTTGTGTCGGAACTGCTGTTACATCAGTTTTTTGGTATTATATTACAACCAGATTTTTTACTAATATTTTTGACCATCATTGTGTGATAGTAAAGACATAGGTCGTATTTTTTACCTTCGTTGTATAATTGTGAAGACACAGGTCGCAATTTTTACCATCATTGTGTGATCGTAAAGACACAGGGTAAACAACCGAGTGGACTGGCCAACTCACCGACTACTGAGGTTTTGGCCACCCTTCGAAAAAGTACTTTAACACATCCTGAAACCGGAGATGGTCATCAGTCATGAGTTGTTGGTGGTGATATCAGGAGCTCAAGACCTCTACTCTCCTTTTGTAGTAGTATTTTCTCCAAAGTTAGAAATTAAGGCCATATTTTAAGATTTAAACAGAGGGTAATCAAAAGGGTGGCCAACGCAGTGCCAACAACCCAAAACCCTTTCGAAGTTTTTACTTACAACTCGAAATATTTCGAAGATTGAC
>NC_087222.1:25925531-25975327 GCF_015104395.2 Macrobrachium nipponense
CTGTGACAATCCCCGATTCTCAGTCGAAAAAAAAATCATCGTAAAAGCTAAATCTGAACACAAGAATCGAAGAAACTTGAAACTACAAAACTTGGAATTCACCATGTAAATAAATGCTTCTGACGAAGCCCATTATAATACTAGAATTGGAACCATATTGTTGGATAATCTTGGAATTGAAAATTACACCAATGAATCTGTGTGTGAAACATTAAAAGAAGTCCTAGAAGATAAAAAAAAAAAAAAAAAGTTAAATCAGTTATTGTTTATGAGAAAGTGTTAAAACTGGAAGAAGTCTGAAGATAGCTAAAATTATTTTTTCACAGCAAACAATTCCAACATATATGAAAATAGGAAACAAAAGAATAGCAATTAAAGAAGAACATCCAAAACCTATGCAATGTAAAATTTGCTTGAAATTTGAACATAAAGCAAAACTCTGCAAGTCTTTGGGCTCACCTAGATGCTTTATGTGGCTCCTTGGAGCATAATAGTGATGCATGCTCCAACCTAAAAAAAAAATATTTAAACTGTAATGGCTCGCACCATGCTTATGTAAAGGAATGTGTATATTTCTGATATTTCCTAGAAGCCCTTACCAGATCAAGAAAATTTGGTATAACAGTTAAGGAGGCTAAGGAAGACATGAAAGAAGAAGGAATACAGAATCATATCCAACGATATTTCACAAGCTACCCAATCCTCTTTAACACCAGAAATCAAATAACTGTAGAAAAATCAGATAAAAATAATACTATCGAGATACGTAGCAAGTTCATAGCAACTGACCAACCTTGCAGTAGATGATCGTCTTGATGACAGAGAGAGGATATCTCTGCTAACATGTCAAAAGAAAGAAGAAGATATATCTCTGAGGATATTCCGTAACAAAAACAAACTACAAAATCTTGAAGAAATATTAAGAGAACTAGATGGACCAGCAGATAATAGGAAAGAGACCTAGAACATATAGTGAACCATCCTCAACTAAGAACGAGAAAAATCTTCATAGTCCAAATAGTAAATGTTTGAAAACTACCAAACATAAAACATATATAAGTCACTAGTACGAGACTGCTATGGCACCAGGTTATAGAAAAGGTGCTAGAAGCAAAATTCCTATGTACAGCAACAACAATATTATCAAAAGTTCCAATTCAAAAAGTAAAGTGGACCCAATTCTTTCAGATCAGGGTCGTAAGACCAACGAAAATAAGTAAAATTCACTAATACAAATAAGGACACTCCCTCATTCATATTGCAATGGAACATTCGAAGCATCAACAAAAACAAGTTAGGGTTACTTAAATTAATTGATAAAAATAGCCCAATTTGTATTTGCCTCAATGAAACATTTTTACCTATTTCCTCCAGTTTTACAAATAAGTTTTACACATGTTATCAACCTCACTCTGCTAATCAGCAAGGTAATATGATTCTCATTAGAAAAGATGTACCTTTCACAATATATAATCTTTCCTTTTCACAATATATAATCTTTCATCTGAAATAAATGCCTTAGCAGTTCAGATACAAGTAGAGGAAATTATAACGATTTGCTCTGTATATCTAAGTCCAAATAATAATATAGATTTAGAAAAGTTGAATGACTTGGTCAAGAAGCTTCCCCAACCAATGCTACTTCTGGGAGATGTAAAATCAAACTCCAGAGGCAACTATTACATAAAGACAAACCAACTCATTTTGACCAACGAACAAAAAGTTAAACTCACATACATTTGTCCTTGTGCTCACAAGATCTAGCAGACAAATATTTTTGGAACACTTATGATGATTTGTGTGGTAGTATCATTTTCCTGTTTTAATTAGTATTCTAAATTCACTGGAGAGATATCAGTTAACAAATTTAATGTCAATAAAGCCAAATGGGAAGATTTTAGTGAATGCACGAAGAACGTTTCATTGTAGGATAATAATTTGGACATAGAAACTATTCTGGTTATGTTTTTAGCTCTGGTAATTGATGCTGCAGAGTCATCTATATACCATTTGTAGCACAAGTAAAGATTAAATGTCCAGTTCCTCGGTGGAATGAGAAATGTAAAAAAGCAAAGAAAATTTAAAAAGTCGAGAAACGATTCAGATTACATAGATTATAATAGGTCATGTGCTGTAGCAAAACGAACATTTAATGAAGCACAAAGAAAATCTTGGTGTAACTACCTAAAATCGATTGCAAAGATACACCCTAAGTAAGATCTGGAAAAAAAGTCCATAAAATACTAGGAAAGCACATTCGATCCCATGTCCCAGTTTTGAAAATGAATAGCAAACTGATATATGATCCTAGAGAGGTAGCAACTTGCCTAGCAGAACATTGAAGCAATATTTCCAAAGGTTCGTCAATAAAATCTTTTCGCACCATTAGAGAAAAAGAAGTAAAAATTCCAATTAACTTTCAACTAATCAATATTATTCATACAATGATTGCTTTACCATGGATGAACTTTTATCGGCATTGTCAACATGCTCCAATATAGCCCCGGGTGAAGATATGATCACATTTGAAATGTTGAAACACCTTCACCCAAACAGTTTACAATATTCATTAAAGCTATATAACAAAATATGGATTGAAATATATTTCCCACAAGATTGGCGGAAATCACTGGACCTTCCATTCTTGAAGCCAGGCAAAGATCCTTATGACACAGATAGCTACAGACCAATAGCATTAACAAGCTGCTTATGTAAATTGTTTGAGAAAATGATTAGCAACAGAATAATCTGGTATCTTGGAAAAACAGGATACTTTTCCGTTTCACAATATGGATATAGGAAACTAAGATCTACCCTTGATCCTTTAACTTTACTTGACACCGATATTGGGAAAGCATTTGCTTCCAACAGCTATGCCAAAAGCCATCTTCTTTGATATGGAGAAGGCCTATGACAAGACATAGAATCATCAGATTTTAAAAGAAATGCATTATTCTGGACTGAGGGGATTTTTACCCTTAAACATAGTACAATTTTTAGAGGGAAGAACTTTTAGAGTTAAGATAAATGGTGTTTTATCTGAGGAGTACCCACAATGTGAAGGAGTTCCACAAGTAGTGTTTTGAGCACCACCCTTTATATCATGGCTATTAATGACTTTACAAAACAACTACCAACTGGTCTACAGAGTTCATTATATATGCAGATGATTTTGGCATTTGGATCATCCACTCTTGATATTTATACAGGACAAATCATACTACAAAAATCTCTTGATCTTATCGTATCGTGGACTAATGCACATGGATTCACTATATCAGCAAGTAAAACTAGCCAATACTTTTACAAATAAGAAAAATGTACCGAAAATGAAATTGCTACTGTATGATAAACCAACTAATTTTGTTACGCATACCAAATTTCTTGGGTTGGCATTTTGACCAACGGATGACTTGGAAATTCCACATTAAATACTTACGTGAAAGCTGTAGTAAAGTACTACATCTATTGAAGAAATTGTCACATACCAAGTAGAGCTCAGATAGAAGTACATTACTCTATTTACACAAGACTTTGATACTGAGTAAAATTGATTATGGGTCGCATCTATATGCTTCTGCATCTGCCAGTACATTGGAAAAATTAGATCCCCTTCATAATGCAGGTTTGAGATATGCTACGGGTGCATTTGAATCTACACCTGTTATTTCTCTGTATAGTGAAACAGGTCTGTGTTCACTTGATCAAAGAAGGGTCGAATATTGTTTAAACTTCTATTCGCGGACATTAAGATACCCATCAAAACTGAGTAGAATTATAAATAATACCATCATTCCAAAAAGAATTGGACCACGATCATTTTACCCATTTGTTATACGACTGAAAATATACATAGAGAAATATAATATTCCACCATTAAAATTCCTGAACCATTTACCAAATTCAACACCTTTTTGGAAATGGAATAAGCCTCATGTATGCCATGAGTTATTCGATTTAAAAAAAGATGAAATTCCAAGTTACGCTGTCAGACAAATCTTTTTGGAACACCAAGAAATCCATGCAAATACTATCTCCATTTACACAGATGGCTCAAAAGCTGATGCTGCTGTGGGGTTCGCAGTTATTACAGACGAAAAAATACTATCGTGGAAGAATGCCAATTTATAGCTCCATATATTCCGCTGAATTGGCAGGAATTTCATTGGCTCTGTATAAAATCGCTAGAACTCCCAGCAAACATTACACTATATATAGTGATTCAAAAAGTGCTATTCAAGCAATAGATTCTTTTAATCATCATCACCCTGCTATAAGAGCAATACAAGAAAATATTCATTTTTTAAGCCTTCAAAATATCAAGATATCCTTGTGCTGGACACCAGGTCATGTTGGAATTGAAGGCAATGAAATTGCAGATAAAATGCAAAGGAAGCAGCATTAAATAATAGAAATAAAATGTACAAAACATATTATAAGGACTCCAAAAATTATTTAAAATTTATTTTAGATAAAATCTGGGAAGACCAATGGTTATCACTTGAAAATAACAAAATTAGAGTGGTAAAGACCACTATCATTCCCTTTAAAAATTCTTTACAGAAGCAGAGAAACCATGAGGTCACTTTGTGCAGGCTGCGTAATGGGCACACAAGGTTAACCCATGGCTTTCTTATGTCAAATCAGCCACCTCCAGAATGTGATACCTGTCAAACCAGAGTAACTGTGAAACACATTTTAATTGAATGCTCTAAGTATTCACATATTAGACTTAAATACTTTGGATCATCTGCTAGAATGCAGGACATTCTAGGAGATGACGACTCAAATATTTGCAAGATTTTAAAAATTTTTAACAGATATAGAACAATTAAAACATATATAAATAATTTTATTAGATATATTAAAATATATGTAAATAATTTTATTCATACAAATTTATTTTAAATGTCTACAGTAAAGTTTTATCTATATATTTTTTTTAAAAACTAAATGACTAAAAATATATTTATTTAATATGGTAATTTTAACAGATTTTATCTGCATTAAGCAGCCGATTGGACTTAGTCGGAAATGGCTGCTTAAACAAATAAAAATAATAATAATAATTCAAGTGTTTAGTAAATTCCACAGTCAGTTCTTACTCCTCTCTGGAACTTTAGTTAATCATAACTCCGGCATCAGTTTTTAGAAACATCATTAGATTTTTATTAATTTAATGACTTTATATTGTGTTATGGTAACGAAAACGCAGAATATGAAGGTTACAAGAAATAACTAGTGACCAAGCATGAGCCAAGAAGAAAATGCATTAGAAGGCAATATAAATGAGGATGTGGCATCCAAAAACATGCGGTAAAAATAAAAATACCGGGGATTTTAAGTGCGAGGAGATCAGATGACTTGTCAGAGAAAATGTAGAATAAAGCCAGTCAGTAAATGGATCAGATATGAATTCAATGTAAGAATTTCTGAGGTTGAGAAATTTCACATTAACTTGAGTAATCTGATTTATAACTTCACTGATAATCTTTGAAACCTGTATGAATGCTTTACTTAAGAACATTATACTACTGATTTTTTTAATGGGAAAAACACTTCTTTGGTTATTCAGAGTTCTTTATTTTGAATTTTTACAAGTTTATTAGAAAAATACTGAAATATTGTAGTTGTGAAAAATGTATAAAGAAAAACAAGATGCATGGAGTTGTCATATAAACATTACAAGAGGCCGTACTCTGTTCGAGCCGTGTCAGGTACAATATTGTATAAAAACTTTAGTATTCTCCAAAATGTAGACAACCTGAGATCTTTGCTTTGGGTCCAGTCCCTCCTCCTATGGGCTATGCAGGAACTTTGCAAGATATCAGCTGCAAAACAAAACTTTTATTAGTGATTTCACCATCAGTGTAAAACCTCGCACAGTTGTCAAATTATGATGGATTTAAGCTCTATTAATAGGCAATATATTTCATATCAAACCCACTATTTATTCTACCATTGTCACAAGATTCTGTCATGTCCAGGGTGAGTTTGACTGTACTAACCGCATAGCACTCAACATCTTAGGCCAGGCATTGACAAATGTTCATTAACATCAGCAGGAACAATGTGAAGTATTGTATTTGTACAGGAACATTATTGCTTCTTAAAATAACAAGCACCACAGGGACTAAAGACAATACTATTGTTGTTATAGATGCTTGCTATGGCCAGCCCTGTGAGAACTGATAGCTCAGTGGTTTGGTAAAACTTCATAATATGGAATAATACCACATATCCACAGGTGAAAAACAAGATAACTTTATTTCCAATGGCTTGGAAATAAAGTCAAAACCGGTCAGGACCTACTACACCCAATCTCTTGCTTTTCACCTGTGGATATCTGTGATAAATGAATCACGTGCTGAAGTGATTATAATCATGGAATAATACATTCAAATGCATACAACCAATTAAGATTAAACTAGTTTCTTTTTTGTAAATGGTAGCAACTGAGATAAGGCAGTCCCCGGGTTCGGCTTACGACTTTCCGAGTTAAGGTGCTTTTCAATTATATTAATCAGAAATTATTTTTTCCAGGGTTGTGCCACCTACAACGCTCATCTGGCAGAAGAAATATGACACCAAAAATGCAAATAATCAATATTTGAAGGTTTCTTTTGATGAAAACTGCAATAAGAATGCAGTTTACATAGTTTTCAATGCACCCAAAGCATTAAAAGTAAGGTTTTCTTAGGATTTTTCACGATGTTCCGGCTTACAACGATTTTCGGCTTACCACGCGTCTCAAGAACGGAACCCCCGTCGTAACCCGGGGACTGCCTGTACTTAGAAATTCCAACCTACCCTTGAACAGTATGGACAGTCTCCGAAAATGAACTTCATGCTTTGTCTGCTATTCGGGAGCCCATGAAGCCACTGCAAAGGAAGAAGGATAAACGGCCAGTTAGACGATACAATTTTTTCCGTCGCGGATTAATCTTTAAATCCAGTTCATTTGTATTCTAGTAACAACTATATTTAGCATCTTTGTAGGTATTCAGTATATTGGATGGGACCAATAACCTATACATAATTAGGTTTCAGAGAAGAGATTGACGATACAGTGTTTGATGGCCCTGGGAATAAAGACAATATTGTAGGTAGCGGGGAAAAAAAAAGCGCGAAAGAGCTAGAGGGCCGTGTGTCTTGAGTCTAGGCAGACTTGTAGTGCAAAAATTATACAAATGGTAGAAAACTTTGTGCCAAATTACGGCAAGATATTGTATATTAAACAAGCGTTGCCTAGTAACCTCAAAACTGTTGGCTCCCAACACCAGAGAACAAGGACAAAGATGGAATTTGTGAACACTACTGCAAATCTAAACAATGTAACACGACTTAATTTAGAATAATTATTTCCTCAAATTACCTCGTACAAGCAATTCAAATGAAACGACTGACTGCAGTGGTCACATGTGAGATCGGGGTGGCAGCCATCGAGAAGAAGAGAGTAGCAAACTGCACACTCTGCGCCCCATTCTTCATTGCCACTTCCTGACTGCGCTGATCGCTTGACCACTTCAACGGCGATAAATCCTCTCGATGTTATTCACGATACTCTGCTCTGGGTCCCACTCCTGGAAATAGATTGTCACAAGGTTTATGTAAAATGCGATAGCTTCTTTACTTATCATGATAGACTAATTCACCTCTGAAGGAATTCTGGATCTCAGTGAATCAATATGAACTAGAAAAACATTGCAGTTGCCATGAAACTGAATCATCGCATGCATTTGCCATGAAACTGAACCATTGTATATAAACACAACTTTTAAATGATGCAACTGTTGCAAGAGAAAATGCCAAACTGCAATAAAATGTAACTTGGATACATAATGTACTAATGATTGCAAAAATACTGTAACGTTTAAACAAAATTATTACAAGAACATCCACTTAAGTTTTGTTTATGATTACTATTTATTTCCAGACCCATTTCATCTCTCATACAGTACCTGGTACTTTTCTGTCAGACAATTATTAAGAGGAGTCGTTAGCGACGAAGGCCCAAAGAAGTGAAACTGGGGTAGATTACGAGGGTGCTCCACCGATATCGTTAACTGTACACTCACGTGATTACCTGCGTAAGGAAAAGCTCTTTTCATAAGAATATAACTACAGAATACATACATGAGGTATCTGTAGTCCACGTTTCCATATCTTCAGAACTAGGTAACACACATATAGAGAACATTATTTAATTACTTATTAAATAGTGATACTTTTTACTTTTGGAAACAGTTCATGTAAGAATCTGAAATGTTAGAGAGAGAGAGAGATAAAAAAAAGGTAAATTCTTATTATAATTTGCTCATTCTGAATGTTTTTCAAGCTACTACTGAAATGCAACAAGTAATAAATCTTAAACTAACATATAAAAGGGAATTCCTTATCACAATCAAAGTCATATGAGCAAAATCTCTTACAGAAAAACTGTATAAAGTTGAGACCAGATCACTGACTTAGGAAAATGCGACGTGTTTTGTGTCGTCTTTCAGGATTTTGTGGGTCAAGCACAACCGCTGTCTCGTCCAAATCATCTAAAACGTCCCAAAACTGCTGTACGCTTGATAGTTGATCCTTGAACGCGGCAAATATCAAAGGAAGTCCTCCGACCTACAAGAAAATAAAAGATACAGAACCAAGGAAGAAGGGAGTATATGTGATGCCCTTTGTCTTGTGCATTTTCTACCTGAATTTCCATCTGGTCTTGTTCTTTAATGTCCTTTTTCCATTATTTCTTGGGCCATTCTACAGGACTTATAAAATATGAGTCTTTGAGATCTTGGCCTATTTTTTAGCCAGTAGAAACCACATCTATTAATGGATTGGAACACACAATTTAGGCCAAAGGCCAAGCACTGGGATTAAGACATCATTCAGTGGTGACAGGGGAACACAGTATGAAAGTTTGAAAGGTGTAACAGGAGGAAAACTTCAAACTTGAACTATAAAACAATTGTTAGGAGATGGTGGAACGCAAGATGGAAGATAAGAAAATATGAGTGGAGGTACAGCAAAAGGAATGAAAGGGGTTACAGCTGGGGGCCAAAGAGACGCTGCAAAGAACCTACAGTGCACCGCAAGAAGTTCCACGAAGTTCACCAATTAAGAGTTAAAAGTTGAAATCTTTAGAAGCCATATTTTCAAATGAACAATTTTGGTGCTATTAATCCCTACAAATGAAATTAATTGACTTCCTTTATGCGGCCAAACAGTACTATGTATGCATGAGCAATATTTACGAATCTAGAAACACGACTCAGTGGTCTAGTAAACTATCTTACAGTAATAAAAACAAAATTTGTACATTATTATACTCACACTGTTCCAAGAGAACTGGAACTCTCTGGGTAAATCTACATCTACAGTAGGTTCTTCCTCAGGGTAGCCCTGGGGTATTCCAACCTTGATTTTATGAAGACGTCCCTTAATATCACTGGAAAGATAAAGGCTCCAGTAAATAAAAGTTGATAAAATTCCTGATATACTTTACATAAAATTACAACTCATTTCTTAAGCATACAAGATAAATCGAACATTTATCTTCCCAAATCTAGCAAGGGAAGAATTAGATGAAAAAATTGAAAAAAATTTTAAAATGGCATAACGTAATATCTATAACCACAGATTAAACATGTCATTACACTTTAAACACGAAAACTTGCAATTTAGACATAATTACTTTGAGGTTTCAGAGTCAGGAATAATACAGAGACAAACTTTGAGTAACATAGCAAATAAAAATTAATAAAGTAGCAATTGTCCAGTGCAAGACATAAATATCAGTAGTTGAAAAAAAGCTAAAGTCCTCCCTAAAGCTAGAAAGTAAGACCATGGCCAGCAATGAATTGGACAAAAGCCAACGCTGAAGAAAATACTAACTAGCCCACTGTTCGCTGAACACGTTGCTAGCACTGATCACTACCAAAATGAGCAAAAATAATTGGTATGCAAAAATTGCAGTCATTACAAACCTAATACTGAAATAGAAGCATAAAAGTGTAACTTTGCTTTTTCACTTAGAACAAGTAAAAAAAAAAACAAAAAAAAAAAAATACTATACAGTTGCCAAACTTCTGCCTTCAGAAAGCTTACGAAACCTCATTTAAAAATGTTATTGTTATAATACAATTAAGTTTGTTCATACTTACCTGGCAGATATATATATAGCTGTATTTCTGAAGTCCGACAGAATTTCAAACTCGCGGCACACGCAGTGGGCGGCCCAAGGTGGTAGTACCCATTCCCGCCGCTGGGAGGCGGATATCAGGAACCATTCCCATTTTCTATTCATATTTTATCAGTGCCACTATCGCCTGAGGGGAGGTGGGTGGGCACTTTAATTATATATATCTGCCAGGTAAGTATGAACAAACTTAATTGTATTATAACAATAACATTTTGTTCATGAAACTTACCTGACAGATATATATATAGCTGAATCCCACCTTCGGATGGTGGGAAGAGACAGAATAGGATTTTTAGGAAACTAAATTAAGTAGATGATATACATCTTGGTTCCTCACCCCTGTTTAGCATAGTAGACTTTAGGACTACTGTCACCTAAGCCTGCTTCTGCTTAATCAGAGTTGCCAGCCAGGTGGAGGCCTGTAGTGCTGGTGCGCTCCAGATGCTCTGTCAACGGGGACGTGCCCACAACATGACTAGACCATCGTACCATACATATGAGGGCTATGAAGCAACTACCACCACCTGACCAACTAGACAAAGAACAAAGACCCCATGAAAGTTAACCTAATGGATGGGAAATCTTCACACAAGATCTCACCAACAACCAAAAACTCAAAAACATATTAAAAAACAACAATAATTCCTAACTAAGGGATAGGGAAAGAGCTACCTCCAGCCCCCAAGACTGTGTCTGCAGAAATGTACGGTCCAAGAGAACAAGAACCAGTCATCGTATATCGTCCTCACATCTCTAAGTAGTGTGAGGCGAATACAGAATTGCTCCTCCAAAAGGTGCCATCAAGGATGTCCTTGATTGACATGTTCTTTTGGAAGGCAAGAGAGGTAGCGACAGCTCTGACCTTGTGAGCTTTCACTCGCAAGAGGCTCAAATCAGTCTTCTGGCAAGATGAATGAGCCTCTTTTATGACGTCCCTCAGAAAGAAAGAACCACAGCATTCTTTGATAATGGTAATTCAAGTCTCTTCACAGAGCACCAAAGATTACCTGAGGGACCTCGTACCTCTTCGTCTTATGAACGTAGAACTTGAGAGCCCTGACAGGGCACAGGACTCTCTCTGGTTCTTGGCCCACTAGGCTCGTCAAACCTTTATCTCGAAGCTCTTGGGCCAAGGGTTAGACGGGTTCTCGTTTTCGCCAAGAATGTGGGACTCAAAGAGCAGACAGCGTTGTCTCCTTTGAAGCCTACCTGGTTACTAAAAGCTTGGATTTCGCTAACTCTCTTCGCCGTCGCCAGAGCAGTTAGGAAAAGAGCCTTCTTTGTCAAGTTCCGAAGAGACGCTGCGTGTAGAGGCTCGAACGGACTTGACATCAAGAGTCTTAGAACCACATCTAAGTTCCATGAAGGCGGCCTCGCCTGAGGAATCTTCGTGGTCTCGAACGATCTCAAGAGATCGTGAAGATCTCTGTTGTCAGAGAGGGTCTAGCCCTCTGTGCCGAAATACTGCTGACAACATACTCTTGTATCCCTTGATGGTTGGGACTGCCAATTTCTGCACATTCCTTAAGAATAGCAGGAAATCGGCTATTTGGCTCATAGAGGTCGTGGAAGAGGAAACTCCCTCCTTTCTATACCATGCCCTGAAGGAAGCCCACTTCGACTGGTAAACAGCTCTTGACGAGGCCCTCCTTGAGTGGGTGATCGCTTCCGCAGCTGTTTTTAGAAAAACCTCTCGCTCTGGCCAACTTTTCGATAGTCTGAACGCAGTCAGACCCAGAGGGGAAGTCTTACAAGGAAGGACATGACCTCTGTGAACCATTCTCTTGCCGGCCACATCGGGGCAATCAGGGTCAACCTCGTCCCTTCTGAAGCCGCAAATTTCCATCATCACTTCCCCCATGATCTTGAATGGTGGGAAGGCATAAAGGTCCAAGCCTGTCCAATTCCAGAGCAGTGCATCTACAGCGATTGCTCCTGGATCCAGGACCGGGGAGCAATAAAGAGGAAGCCTCTTCGTCCTCGACGTCGCAAAGAGGTCGACCAGAGGAACTCCCCAACAACTTCCATAGCTCCTGACAAACGTCTTGATGCAGGGTCCATTCTGTCGGCAGGATTTGGTCCTGTCGACTGAGAAGGTCCGCTCTGACGTTCTGGACTCCTGCGATAAATCTCGTCAGGATCTTGACTTTTCTTGCACTTGCCCACAGCAGAATCTCCCTCGCCAGTAAAACAGAGGCCGGGAGTGTGTTCCTCCCTGATTCTTTAAGTACGCGAGGGCTGTGGTGTTGTCCCGAGTTGACTTGGATAAACTTTGATTGTACCTTTTGCTTCGGAAGAAACTGCAGCGACAGGAAAACCGCTGCCAGTTCTTTCACATTGATGTGCCAGGCTACCTGTTCCCCCCTCCAGGAGCCTGACACTTCTTCCCCTCCTAGTGTTGCTCCCAACCCGAAATGGAAGCGTCGGAAAACAACACTAGGTCGGGGCTCAGAAGCTTTAGGGATAAGCCCTCTTGAAATTTCGAGGATCGAGCCACCATCTTAGATGGCTTTTCACCGAATCTGTGATCTTCAAGATCGCATTCAGATCCTCTTTGGCCTTCCATTCCCTCTGCCAGGAAAAACTGGAGAGGCCTGAGGTGATGTCTCCCCAAGGAAACAAACTTTTCCAGCGAGGAAATGGTGCCCAGCAGACTCATCCATTCCCTTGCCGAGCAAGTCTCTTTCCCCAAGAAGGCTGAAACTCTCTCTAAGCCTTGCAGCTGACGTTCCCGGGACGGAAACGCCCGAAAAGCCACTGAATCCATCTGAATCCCCAGATACACGATGGACTGTGTCGGGGTCAGATGCGACTTTTCGAGGTTGACCAGAAGTCCCAGGGACTTCGCCAAGGCTAACGTGAACTGAAGGTCCTTCAGACACTTCTCCTCTGACGGAACGCTCTGATGAGCCAATCGTTGAGATAGAGAGATACTCTTATCCCTGAAGTGCAACCCCTCGCTACATTCTTCATGATACGGTAAAGACCATCGGAGCGCTTAAGCCGAAACAAAGGGCTCTGAACTGCCAGACTTTGTCTCCCAAAACGAATCTCAGATACTTTCTTGAAAGAGGGTGGATTGGAACGTGAAAGTATACGTCCTGCAGGTCTAAGGACACCATCCAGTCGCCCGGTCTCAAGGCTCCTAGAACAGACTGAGGCGTCTCCATTTTGAACTTGATCTTCTCTATGAAAAGATTGAGCCTGCTTACGTCTAGGACTGGACGCCAACCCGACGACTGCTTCGGTACCAGGAAAAGCCTGTTTTAAAAACCTGGTGACCCCAGGTCTACGACCCTGTTCCACCCCCAACCGCTCTTTTCTCGATCATCTGATCTAACAGATCGAAAAGTATTCGCCTTTTCTCCCCGTGATATGAAGGAGAAAGGTCTCTGGGAGTTGTGGATAGAGGAAGAGGATCCAAAAAGGGGATCTTGTACCCCTGTTCCACGATCTTGAGGGACCACGGGTCCGTATCTCTCTCTCTCCATACTCCCGCAAAAAACTTCAGTCTGGCTCCGACTGGTGTCTGAAGGACATGACTTTCATTTGGTAGTTTTAGGCTTGAAGGAAGCTCTTCTTCTTGAAAGCCCTCTCCCTCGAGGAGCTGCTCTCGAGGGAGGAGCTCCGATGAAAGGGTTTTAACCTTCTTAGGAGGTCGCACAAGGAAGACGTAGAGGGGGCTGCTGGACCGCTCGAGGACTTGCGCTAAGAGGTCCTGAGTTAGCTTTCCTCTTGCAAGCTACTTGCCATGGTCCTTAACCATAGTCTGGAAGAGATGGTTCGAAAAGAAAGGAGCAAAGAGAAGCTCCGCTTTCTGAGCGGGCGTAACTGATCTAGCAGTGAAATTGCATAGAAGCGCTCTCTTTTTAAGGAACGCCGTACCAAAGTGCGATACTAACTCTTCCGAACCATCCCTGACGGCCTTGTCCATGCAAGATAACACGCTGGCCAGCTCCCCCAGACTGAGCGAGTCCGGGCTCCTAGATTGCAAATCCAGGACTCCCAAGCACCAGCCCAAGAAGTTGAAAACCTTCGAGTGGGTCCGTAAGAAGTCCTTTCAAGTGATGGTCTGTTTCAGTATGGCGTGCCAAGAAACCTTGGGCTGTCGACAAAAGGGACCTCCTCTGGTGGGCATCGACTAGGCTAGAGAAATCCCCTTGGGCTGACGAAGGGATTCTCACACCTACTTCTCCTTTGGTCTCGTACCAAACGCCCCCTTTTCCACTGAGTCTTGAGGGAGGAAGGGCGAAAGTCGACTTGCCCTGATCTTCCTTCGATCCATCCAATCTTGTAATTTCTTGAAGGCCCTCTTGATGGACAGAGAGTCTTCATCTCCACAAACCTCCGGGTCTTACAAAGACTTGATGACGAAACTGCGAGGGTGGGAGACCTGGGAGCTGCAGGCTGAAACTTGTCTCCGAAAGACGAACGTAACAGCCGCACAAGTACTTTGTAATCCGAAACAGACGAAACAGAAGGTTGCTCCTCTTCAGCCGTTTCCGCAGGACTACTCAACTCTCCTTCCTCCCTAAGAGGAATCGGAGACTGCCCATCCGGAGAGGGCGTACGCCCAGCGGGTCTGGTCTTAACCAGAGATCTCCGCTGCTTGGAAGCAAAAGCTTCTTCAATGCGACCGACCTTCCATCGATCCCTACTGCTTGAAGGAAGAAGAGCGTCTTGACAGCGCTGAGCGTCCTGAGAGACGACCGAGACTGCCTTACTTCGTTCTGCTGAAGCGTCCTTACGCTTCCTACAAGAGCGACCATGGTTTAGATGACAAAGCGTCTTTCTGAGCGCTTATGAAATCCTCATCGTAAGGAAAAAGCGTCCCTCCTCCGAGCGTCCACAAAAGCGTTCTGCTGAACGTCCTCATCCTGCTTGGCGTCCTCCGAAGCGTCCTGCCGAACGTCCTCAAAAGCGTCCTGCTGAGCGTCCTCCGTCTTGTCGAGCAGCCTGCCCAGGACGTCGAGAGGGAAAGAAAGCGTCCTGACGACAAGCTTTCCTACCAGGTGAACGAGATCGGCGATGAACCGAAGTAGACGCAGGAGGAGAAAGAGACGAACGCGGAGATGGAGAAGGAGACTGCTTCGTCTCTTGACAGGCAGCCTGACGTCCTTCCTCCTGTGTTTAGGCTCGACTGCTGCTGGGCGAGTCTTCTGAGCCATCAAAGTCGACAACTGGTCCTGAAGGGACAAAAGGATGTTCTTCGTGGGCGAAGAAACAACAGAAGGAGCAGGACTGAGCCTGCGAGAAGACGAGGGGCAAGGGGACGCCTCCTTTCTTCTCACAGGTACAGCTACCTGCCTCTCCAAACAGCGACTGTAGCGCTTCTCAGCGTCATCACCAGATGACGTCCTACCTCTCTTCTGAGGCGGAAAAGCGTCATACGAATCCGGAGAAGAGCGTAACGAAACTGGAGAGAGAGGACGTGAAAGCGTCCTCAAACGAACAGTCCTTTCAATGGACGCGAGTCTCTCCGAGCGCTCCACCCCTTGCGCGGGTGAGGGCGCCTCGGAGGACGAAAAACACAGTCCTTCAGGATCGAGCCTAGCACGCTCTTTGGCAGCCTGGGAACTTGCAACAGGGGCCTGCCGAAGGGACGCCAGATCGGTGGGGAGCTCCCGTAACCCTCTTGCGGCTTTCGACATATCCACTCCCTGAGTCCTGGGAGTCCGATAGCGGTCTAGGCCTAGAGGCATTATGGGGCCGATCTGACGCCCCCTCCACAACACTAGGGGCACGATCACACACTTTCACTGAGCCGGTTTCTAAGGCTAAACACTTTAGATTCTACAGTGCGTAAAGACTCTAAAATCAGAGAAAGGGCATTACCTTCTCCAGACACAGAATCAGGGCCCGAAGGGCAACATCACAGGTTTAGGTGAAACAAATTCTATGGTGTTAATGCAGGTCGAAATATTACTTCCCTTACCTTTAGAGAACCGCTCTTGGAGGAAGACCTCCTGATCCTATCGCATTCCAATTTACGCCGATAAGAATCATACACCTTCCATCCATCATCGGTCAAACCTTCACATTCATTGCACCGATCATCCAATAAATAAATATACAGGCCCCCTACACCCCATACATACTGTGTGGGGATCTACCGATGATTTAGGTAGCCTCACCTTACAATCACTCTTCACACACACTCTGAAACTCACTGAACTTGAGCCAGACATCACGTTTACAGAAAAGCCAATCCAAAATAAAAAAACAGTCCACTATTGCGCGTGCCAATCCAACAATCCAGAATCAATACCAAAAGACAATCCAGATACTTAAATGACGAGTAAATAAAAAATCCTAGGTGGAGGTACTGCAAAAAGTTGTTTACAGCACCGGCGACAGAAAAAATATGAATAGAAAATGGGAATGGTTCCTGATATCTGCCTCCCAGCGGCGAGAATGGGTACTACCACCTGGCCGTCCACTGCGTGTGCCGCAAGTTTTGAATTCTGTCGGACTTCAGAAAATACAGCTATATATATATCTGTCAGGTAAGTTTCATGAACAAATTTTATAAATAAATGGAATTGAAAAAAAAAAAAAAGACTGCAATTAGCCAAATTGTCTAGAGATTTAATGTTGGTTACCTATCCTAACAATGAATGATAAGTTGACCGGCCTGTGGCAAGAAAATCTTCCCTTGTTTGTGCAATATGTCTGGCAGACAGCTACTGACTTATTTTTAGTGCCTAAAACACCTGGGATGACTCTGTGTTACACAAGAGTTAATTGTAAGCCATAAATTTACGGCAAAAGAAACATATGGTACGGTATACATAAAATTCTGTTACCTTTCTTGTAAAGTGATGTAGGTGAAATCTGGTGGGATTTCGTAAACCTTGCGCCATCCAATGTCTTCTAGTTGTGAGAGAATGGACTTGAAAAACGATGCTGGAGGTAGAGGAATTTCTCTGAAGGAATCTTGTTTTGAATGTGCTGATGTCTGCAATAAGGACTTGAATGTTGGACAGAAAATGAGCCAGAAAAATAAACAGATACCATTCTCTAAAACCCCGTACATAAAAGAAAACAAGTTTGTACTTCTGTAGGCAAAAAAATAGTGGCTAAATGTTTTTACTTTACACTCACTCTACTTGTAAAATCATGTACAGTAATGATAAACGATTCAAAACAATTCATTGCACCCCTTTCTTTTAAGGGCCAATTTATAAAACAACAGGTTACTTACACATACTGTCTGGAACTTTCTCATATATTCAAGAATCGTGGAACATTCTTGTTTCAATCTGAAAAATGAAACAAAATAGTATTTATAAAAACAAGATATTAATTTACAATTAACTAGTGAATTTAATGTGGATTAGAAAACATACTGTTTTGTATTACAACAACACATGCTGATTGAAAATTTCCTAGAAATGTTAAAAAATAAAGTTTTCACTAACTCAGATTATAGGTATGAGACAGAAAATTTACCGTAGAAAGCTGAGGGCGGCATCTTTCGACAAGGCACGACAAACCAAGACTTGTGCTCAGTTTCATGCCTCTTGTAGACGGGAACTTTGGTATTTTCAAACTAATCTCATAATAGGTGCCCTGGATAACAAGAAAAAACCTTATCAATTAATCCTTAGCACAATGATTTTGTTTTCATATACTACAGGTACAGTACTGTAAAAACATTTCAAGTTCATCTGTAATTGCAATCAACTTTTATTTTACTTATGTAATCATGATGTGTACAGTACAGCTTTTTCCAGTTATTATACCATAAGCAATCACCAATCAGAGACCAATCTTTTTTCAACAATGAGGCTGATAAGATTAAAGTCCATCTGATAGTATATTGCCTTAACCCTTCCTCCTGTTCAGAGTAATTTAGTCTCAATTTACCTTGGACCACACCAAAATCTTATAGTATACCTCATACAGCCATTGCCTTTGCATCGCTGACAGAACATTGGGGTTACATATGGCGGGGGTTACATATGCCAACCAAAAAAAACCTGACATGGAGTTAGGGAAATGGAAAAAATTGGGGATACATATAGAACTTAGGCCAAAGGCCCAGCAATTGGACCTGCGAGATCAATCAGCTCTGGAAAGGAAACTGATGGCAGAAAGATTTGAAAGGCTACACAGAGGAAACCTCCGAGTCGCACTATGAAATAACTGTTAGGAGAGGGTGATAGCAAATGGAAGAAAGAGAATATGAATGTTAGTACGTATATACAGTAATGAAGAACGAAAGGGGTTGCAGCTAGGGTTCCAAGGTGGCGCTGCAAACTAAACACAAATGTAGGCTGAAAAACAGGTAACCAGTTGGCATAAAAAACCATTATGCGAAACATGTTGCTATGTTTCATGAAGAACAGAACCTCAGAATTAAATATGTTCTATTTGAAGGAGTTGCTGGTGAATAAGATAAAAAAATTCAGATCAGCACATACAAGGTGGTACTCCATGCAGTTCCAAGCTTAAAATATCCGATTGATGTGAGATAAAGGTTTTTTTTTTTTTAAGGTAAAGGAATAATTCTTTCAAAAACAACCCCATCTGCTGGCTCCAATCAGAGGTTCTGTTTTATGTACACACATATTCATAAGAATTAGCACATTAATATTAAAAATAAGCATCATATAATATACTTATAAAACACATAGTAAATTTTTACAAAATTATAAAAACCTTTAGACAACACTTGGAGCAATTTATGCTTATACATATTCATAAATATCAGCACATTCATATTAAAAAAAATCATGAAATATATTAATAGAATTGTAAATTTATTTTTTGGAAAAAAAAAAAACTACAGCTAATACTTACAGCAATGTCGATTAAACCGTGGAAATACCGATGGTGGTTTGGAATTCAAGGACGGAATCAGCCAGGGGAAATTCAGTACAGAAGTCAAGGACTGACATTTTTACCTGAGGAAATTAGGTAATATTATATACACTTGACAATAAACATACTATTATTATAAATTACGGCGTCGATAAACCTCGTCATTGCGAGACGCCAGCAAGAACTAATTAATCAATCAATTGTTTTAATTAGTTTACGGAGATTTTACCTGGGGAATTTATAAAAAAAAATAATTGAATTCTTAAAAATGAAATGCTATTCTATCATTACTGCAAATAAGTTTATTGACATTTTGCCTGACAAAATAAAAAAGAAAAATGTATAGAAAAACCTTAGAAATTAAACAAACTACTTATCACTACTCTAACTTAGTTTTAATGAGATGAATTAATCGATACAGAAGCTGCGCAGGTTAAGGAGGTAAATTAATATGCATCCCTAGGCCTACTGGAATTTTATTTACTACCGTCATAAAGTAGCCTAGGCCGGTCGTCCTCCGCCACATCTGAACTAAAACTTCCACGTATTATTCTTTTCGGTAAAAATGGAGAATAATACCGCGCCCCCTATGGTCGAGTAACTAGTATAGTACCTGTTTTACGGGAATGCCGCTGCGTTTAGTACCTTAAAAACATAAAGGAAAGACGGTACATGGGTATCGTAGGTATAAAACGAGAGCTGAAAGAAAGTATTTATTTTAATCAATATAATATTACATAATATAGTAAATAGATCAAAATGGCCGCAGTGTTTAGTACCATAAAAACATAAAGGAAAGACGGTAATATGGTAAATATCAGAAAAAATGGCTGCAGCGTTCAGTACTAGCCCTTTCAGGGCAAACGTAAAACCTAAAAGATAAGACGGTATATAGCCTATCATAATCATAAACGAGAGCTGAAGAGTATTATTATTATCAATAAATCACAGAAAACAGTACCTAATATGGGACAATGGCCGACCGCCACGTTTAGTGCCAGTGACGCCCGCACGAAGAAACGAATATCACCGCAGATTTATTAATACCTAACATAGAAAACGTTGAGGTATTTCTATATAAGCATTCCACATGACCACATTGTTCGACCATGAATACAAAAGCCACCAGGTATTGGGGGTGGGGGTCAAATGTATTTTTGGGGTGTTTAGTACGAGTCCCTGGGGGTTAATTACAGTTGTCCGAATAAATATTACTTAAAATTCTTGTTCAGGAGGTAAAAAACTGCGTAGAAAACAAAACCGCAACTGCCATAGCGGAATAGTAATATAGATCTACCAACGGTGTCATTCCATTTCCTTCGTGCTTAACCTATCATTTCAGGTGGGGATGGGGGTGGGGGCGGGGAGGTGCGGTATCCTAATTTTAGGTTAAATTTGGTTGGTATAGGCTACTTGATAATATTTATCTAATATGATTTTAAGGTGTAAATATATTATTTAGGTAATGATATTATAGCCCCCTAAATAGGGCTCAAGTATGGCCGCCTTTTGGACCCTAATGGGACAGTGTCCCGAGAGCAAATACCTAGGTTACCTACTATACATACCTACTATTAACGGCGTAATTTGGTCTGATTTAAACAATGTTAATGAACTAACCATCAAAATCACCAAAATAACTTAAATTACGACCATTTTTCATCATTAATTCGAAGCCAAATAGCGAAAATAGACCAGGAGTCCGTCTCAGAAGACGACTCATAAGAGGACGCCTTTATTATCATACAATGACTTTCTTTTGTTTTAACCAATTAATAATCACTTAAATAATTATTCTCCATTATTTTAAACCGGAAATTAATAATTACAGACCTTCTTATAGGAGATATTTCGAGTCTACATATGGAAGGGGGGAACAGCATGGTCCTGAGCAATGGCAGTAGTAGATAATTGGAAGGTCGTCTTTGTAACGGCTCCTTTAAGTGGCTTTTTTAAAGGTCGTTGGTGGTTTTTAAAATTAGATTTTTAAAGGTAAAATGTGCCTTTTAATATTCTTTTATCTTTAAATCTATTCTTTTGGTAATTTTTTGCTATTTATGGTACTTTGTTTAAGCTTATTTTCTACGTTTTTATACGTGCTATTGGATATTCCTTTGTTTTTTCCTTTTATATATTTTTTAAAGATTCTTTTCCCTTTAAATTTATTGTTTTGGGTCATTTCCCTATCAATGGTACTTGTTAAGGCCTTATTTTCTACGTTGTTCTACGCGCTTTTGAATATTCCTTTGTTTTTCTCTTAATTTTTAAAAAAAATTAAATCTTAGCATTACTATTCGTATTCATTTCCCAGAGACTAACTTATTCTATATTATGAGGTCTGCATACAACTATTTTCGTTTCTAATATTGCTTTATTTTCTCATTTCTTTTCAATTTCTACCGTAAATCTTCTAAACCTTTGCTTTAATTTTGGTCTTGTTGTATTAACTCTTCAATTTGCATATTCCACTCTGGCTCCCTTGTTCCTGTATGGGATCAGTTATATTCATAAATGGGGGATGTCCCTCCTGTAAATTATAATTTGGGTGGGTGAATAGGACCTGTAGTACTCTGGAGAAACATTTCAAATTGTTAATAGTAACATCTAAATATTTAAGCATTGGTGCCTTGAATATCTTTTTGAGTTATATATTCTACTTCCCCAGTTTCTTCATCCAAGCTCATTAGCTTCATTTTCCTTTTATAATTACGTACATCCTCGGTTCCTGCAGATGCAGACTAGTTTTATATCATTATTACTGCCTCTCTTGTACCTAATCTATGTATTTTTTTTTTACTTTTCAGTTTGCATTGGAAGAACTGCATACTTAGCTTCGTTTAGCTGCTAAAAGCAATGGCTACAAACCATTGTCTCTATGCCTTCTTCATAACATATTACTGTGATTAAAATATTCCTCATTCCAGAACGCTGGATAAAACTTAACTTCTATAATAAATGAATAATGTTAAAAGTCTTTTTTTGACATAATTCCACAAGAAAATAATCATACTTCCTTCTTATATACCTTTCTTTTGCTTGACCGAGATATTTCAATATTCTTAAAATGCTAATTGACATTAACTTTCAATATTTTTTTATAGACTATATGAAATATCAATAATAATAACTGAGAAGGTTCCCTGGATAAATCAAATATCCCAAATGTATCCAGTTCACATTTAAATCACTCTGTCATCGCATACATACGTAAATATTGAAGCATCGCTGAATATGTCTTATATACAAAAGTATACCTGTTTACATATAAAAATCATCTTGTTTATTTCACTATAACCACAGCCTCTTCTCTTTGCTGTTGCTTGAATACAGGTAAAGCATTAAGGTGACAAGGCCCAATGTATAACCGTTAATTATCAACAAGTCCTGGGGATATGCTACGTCCAGTGTATTGATGGATTTGTTAATTAAACCGGTCATTAAGTTGGCAAGGAGGAAGATTAAGAGCGGCTGCTGATTCACGGCATGAAACGTGATCGGTACAAAATGAAATCCTGGGAGGACGCTGTTGAAAACGTCTTCGATCAGAGCATAGTGGGTGAGGACTATCAGCAAAAAGCATACCTGAAATATATAATAAGTCTTCTGTTCATCTAATACATTAATTTACTGTCATACATTTTTTTAAAAATGCGTACAGCTATTTTAATCTTAGTCTTAGTTTTCATACTCTGCTGGACTCTAAAACACATTTTTGAGAATTCATCTCTATACTAAATTTTTGACCCCATGTTCAAAAAACTGCGAGTTGATTCCAACTTACCATTTCAGCATATACAGAACAATTTGGCTTAGGCAAAACTTAAGTAGTAAATTTCACATTTATTTTTTACAACTTAAACATCTACTTATATACTTTATTTTAGCACTGCAAGGACAGGACTTGGTATGATACCGATAAACTTCAGGAATGAATTTGTTTTTAATGACTTGATGATATCTTCTAAGCAAACCCCCAATCATTATGTAATTATAGTATCCACCAACATACTACATACTTACATTGCAACGTTATGACTATCGAGCTTGAAAAACTTTAACTACACTTAAAGCTGAAGGTAGTATGACAGAAATGGTAAAAGATACTTAAAAACTGAGAGTAGTATAAGACAAAACTGGCAAAGATACTTAAAACTGAAAGTAGCACTACTAAGACAAAAATGGCAAAAGATATTTCAAAAATGATATTGTTCATGTTACAATAAAGTTTCATACATACTTACCTGGCAGATATATACATAGCTAAGCTAAGACTCCGTCGTCCCCGACAGAAATTCAAATTTCGCGCCACTCGCTACAGGTAGGTCAGGTGATCTACCTGCCTGCCCTGGGCGGCAGGACTAGGAAACCATCCCCCAGTTTTTCTATCATATTTTCTCTCTTCCACCTGTCTCCTGCGGGGAGGCTGGGTGGGCCTTTAATTGTATATATCTGCCAGGTAAGTATGTATGAAACTTTATTGTAACATAACAATATCATTTTCATACAATCAACTTACCTGTCAGATATATACATAGCTGATTGGCACCCTTCGGGTGGAGGGTAAGAGCAGCTACTATATGGAATAGACAGGTAAACAACATATGTTGTAGGTATAAAAAAAAAAACCTTGGTTCTACCTGATAGGTGGTAGACTTCGTGGGTGTTTGCCCAGTAGTCTGCATCACCTCAAGAAACTTTAGCGAGATATGTGATCTATGGCCAAGAGTTCTTGTGGGTCTGCCGATGGGGTCTTCCACCCACTTACTCAGCAGAGCCTAAAAGGACTTTGTCAATGGGTGCTGATCCACTTTATATGACAAATACACCTTATGAAGGAGCACACAACCATCCCGACCACCTGATCCTAACCATGTGTTAGAACTAAGGATTGTTACAGAGTTATCCCGAACTCGTCACAACAACCGTAACTCAAAAACCACTACGCACACATACAAAATTTTCAAACCCAAAAAAAATTTACTCAACTAATTGGATATGACAAGAATTCTCTTATGAACAACATAGACGGCCGCCCGTGCGAGCCTGAATCCTCCATTGTTCGAAGAGATTCTCGACCATATCCAAACAGAAGAACAGTATATACATTTTAAGGATTGGTGTCGGCTCCCGTACCCAGAATCGTATCTGCCGATACGATAGGACCTAGAGAAAAACACTTCTCATAGGTCACACGCACGTCTTTCAAGTAATGAGATGCAAATACTGAGTTGCATCTCCAGTATGGTCGTATCTATAATGTTTTTAAGCGACATATTCTTATAGAACGAGAGAGACGTCGCAACCGCTCTACTTCATGAGCTTTTACTCTCAGGAGTTGTAATTGTTCGTCAGGACAGACCTTATGAGCGTCCGTAATGACGTTCCTTACAAAGAACGCCAGAGCATTCTTGGACATCAGTCTTGTGGGGTCTTTTACCGCGCACCAAAGACCTTGTCTAGAGCCTCCCAAACAAGACGCTTCCTCTGAGATAGAACTTCAAGAGCTCTAAACAGGGCATAGAGACCTCTCTGCTTCTCTGCCTACGAGACTCGACATTCCTTTGACTTCGAATGACCTAGGCCAGGGATTCGTGGGATTCTCGTTTTTCGCTAAAAACAGGGTCTTAAACGAGCAAATAGCAGAGTCTCCCTTGAATCCCTACTTTATCCTGCAGAGCTTGTAACTCACTAATTCTTTTTGCCGTCGCTAAAGATAAAAGGAATAGGCATTTTCTAGTTATGTCTCTAAATGTGTCAGATGCGGAGGCTCGAATCTATCCGAAGACAGATATTTGAGGACTACGTCCAAGTTCCAGTTCGGAGTACTGGCTCCTTAGACTTTGAATCTCAAAAAGATCTTATGAGATCGTGGAGATCTTTGTTATTTGCCAGATCTAATCCTCTGTTTCTGATACAGCCGAAAGCATACTCCTGTATCCCTTTATTGTAGAATACGGCTAGATGAGATTTTACTCTCAGGAATAGCAAGAAATCCGCAATTTCCGCTATAGAGGTAGAGGAGGAGGACAACTTCTTGGCTCTACACCACCTTCTAAAGACCTCCCACTTCGACTGGTATACTTTCGTAGTGGAGGTTCTGCGAGCTCTCGCGATCGCGCTTGCCACTTCGCGAGAAAAGCCTCTCGCTCTGACAAGTCTTTCGATAGTCGAAAGGCAGTCAGAGCGAGAGCGGGGAGGTTTTTGATGGTACCTCTTGAAGTGTGGTTGTTTGAGAAGATCCGTCCTTCCGGTAGTGGGATCTTGGAAAGTCTACGATCCACTCTACCACCTCCGTGAACCATTCCTGGGCCGGCCAAAAGGGGTGCTATTAATGTCATCCTCGTCTCTTTTGACGAGCACAAACTTTTTCATTACTAACCCCAGGATTTTGAATGGGGGAAAAGCGTAAACGTCTACTCGAGACCAGTTTAGCAGGAAGGCGTCTACCATAATTGCTCTTGGATCTTCCACGACCGAGCAAAACACTGGGAGCCTTTTTGAAATGTATGTTGCGAAGAGATCCACATGAGGAGTTCCCCACAGAGACCAGAGATCGAGACACACTTCTCGTGTAGAGTCCATTCTGTATGAAGGACCTGGTTCCTCCTGCTGAGCCTGTGCGCCCTCACATTCCTTACTCCCTGTACGAACCTTGTCAGCAGGGAGATGTTCCTGTGAGACGTCCCAAAGTAATAGGTCTCTCGTGAGTTCGTAAAGGAACGAGGATGTGTCCCTCCCTGTTTCCGAATGTAGGCAAGTGCGGTGGTGTTGTCCACGTTTACTTGCACTACCTTGTCTCTCACCAGAGGTTCTAGGCTCTTCAAGGCCAGGTGTACGGCGAAGAGCTCTTTGCAGTTTATGTGCCAGGACACCTGTGCTGGTTCCCAGGTGCCTGACACTTCCTCTGAGCCTAAATGTCGCTCCCCCAACCCCAACCTGTCTCCGACGCGTCGGAGAACAACACTAGGTCTGGGTTCTGTGTTCTTAGAGAGATCCCTTTGTTCTCTTCCAGAGGTAGCACCACCACTGTAGGTGTGCCTTTATCTCCCCTGGAATGGGAAAAACGTCCGACAGTTGTCCGGTTTTCCAGCTCCAAGACCTCTTGAGGAAGAATTGAAGTGGAACGTTATATGAAGTCTTCCTGGAGGGAAGAATGTTTTTTCCAGCGAGGAAAGCGTCCCCCAGAAGGCTCAACCATTCTCTCGCTGACGTTTGTTGCTTCTCTAAGAAAGAAGAGAGATTATCCGCAAACCTTTTGCGGTTCTCTCTTGCGAAGGAAAAACTCGAAAACCCCGAGAATCCATCCGAATCCCCAGATAGACTAGGTCCTGTCTGGGGGTCAGCTGAGACTTCTCGAGGTTCACAAGCAATCCCAACGCCTTGGTCAAATCCAGAGTTAACTTTATGGTCTCCAAGCACTGTCTCTTTGATCTGGCCCCTGATGAGCCAGTCGTCTAGATACATAGAGACATTCACTCCTTTGAGATGAAGAAATCTCGCCACATTCCTCATCAGGCTTGTGAAGACCTGAGGAGCTGTGGACAGGCCGAAACACAAGGCTCTGAACTGAAAGATCCTTCCCCCCGTCATGAAACGGATGGTTTACTTCTTCGACGAATGGGTGGATCTGGGACGTTGAAAGTAGGCGTCCTGGAGATCTAGAGACACCATCCAATCGCCTTGTCGTAATGACGCTAGGACTGAAGCAGAAGTCTCCATGGAGAACTTCTCCTTCTGAACAAATTTGTTCAGAGAGCTGACGTCTAGTACTGGTCTCCAGCCTCCCGAGGCTTTCGCCACTAGAAAAAAGGCGATTGTAAAACCCCGGGGAGTTTTTGATCCAGTACTAGTTTCTATTGCACTCTTGTCCCACATTTGTTCCACCATCGATCGAAAATGAGTATCCCTCAGCACAGGGTCCTTGTACTTGGCTGATAGTGTTCCCTTGGTATTGACGTTAGGGGAGGAGTATTCAGGAAAGGTATACGATATCCCTTCCTTATGATATTCAATGACGACGCGTCTGCGTCTATCAGTGTCCAGGCCTCCACGAATCCCAGGAGCCTGGCACCTACTGGTGCTTGGAGGAGAAATGTTTCATTTTCCCTTTTTAAAGGACGAAAGGCGGACCTACCTCTCTTCTCTGAGCCTTCCTTGTTCGGGGAGGTCTGGAGGTCGGACCACCTCGAAAGAGCTGCATAGAAGTGCTAGGTCCTTTCTTGTCAGATACTAAAGCAGGTTTCTTCTTCCTAGCCGACTGCGTCAGAAGATCCTGCGTCGCCTTCTCAGTTAAAGAGTGAGCCACGTCCTTCACTAACTGAGAAGGGAACAAATAGTCAGACAGAGGTGCATACAGAAGAGCTGCCCTCTGAGCATGCGAGACTGCCTTTGTTAAGAAGCGCCATACACCGTCCTTTTCTTCAAAAGACCTGCTCCAAATAATGAAGAGACTTCAAAAAGATCCATCCTGTACCGCTTTGTCGATGCAAGACAAAATGCATACAGGGCTTCAGGTTCGATTCCCTCTGAATCATGAGCTTTCTTGGACATCACACCCCAAGGGACCAATCTAAGAAGTTGAAGACTTCCAATACATGGAAGAGTCCCTTGAGGAGATGATCCAGTTCTGAAATACTCCATGTAATTCGAGCAGAGGAATTGAGACTTGGACGCCTTGAAGCGTCAACTAACGTCGAAAAATCTGCCTCTGTTGTGAAGGAGAGCGATACCCTATTCTCCCCCGTCTTGTACCATATGCCTCTTTTCCCAGCTAACCTTGCTGGAGGCATGCAAAATACTGTCCTGACTAAGTCTTTCTTAGACTTCATCCAGGAGTCTAAGGCGTGTAAAGCCCGCTTCATCGAGATGGTGGGCTTCATCTTCAGAAAAGACGAGGGCTTCTTCGCCTTCGCACTAGAAAAGAGCGAGCACGGAGAAGGTAAGGAGCAGCCGGAGTCAACTCGTCTCCGTATTCCTCAAGAAGCAGGGTAGTCAACACCTTATAGTTGGACAAGCCTCTCTTCCATTGATCGTCATCATCCGAGTTTTCCTCCAACTCGGGATATATCTGAGTTTCCGTTCTCCTTTCTGAACTTTCCTCTTCTGGAGGAGACAAACTCCTGATAGGAGAGGGGCTAAGGGAATGAAACTCTTTCCTTTTTCCCGTTTTGATAGACTTGGAAGGCGTCACAACCTGCGGCTTCTCTTGAACTTTAGAAGACGTCTTGTATGACGCTTCCCGCTCTCCGAGCGTCATGGATGACGTCTCTTGTTGACGTCTTGATGACGCTTCGCGTCTGGAAGACGCTCCGCTCTCTAAGGGAGTACCTACTCGGCGTCACAATCTTGGACGGAGCGTCACGTCTAAGATCCGCTTGAAATGACGCTTCACTTCTAAAAGACGTTCTTTCGTTTCTCTTGTCTTACAACACTCTCGTCAGCCCCCGTTCTAGTTCTCGAACTCGAAGCTCCTGCCAGACGTTTAGCAGTTTCACATCTGTCTGACGCTTCTCTTCGAGCAGGTGAGAGAGGACGAGACTTCTTAATTGGAAGCGTCACGTCCTTCCGACGGGGCGCTAAAACTCCCACAAGAGATGACAGTTGTTCCTGAACCGCCATAATTATCTTTCTTGACGCTTCTCCCACGTCTAGTGCATGACGCCTTTCGTCATCACTCGGGGAAGAAGCATGACGGGGTACTTCCTCATAAGCGTCAGGTGACGCTGAGCCACCTTCGCTTTCTTAATAGCAGAACGGGGCGTCATCCGAGAAGCGCTCTGGGCTCGAATCAATGTCTTGCTTCATATGACGCTTCAGCGGTCTCGATAAGTTCGACTCCTTCCACCCTCGTTTAGGTGAGGGAGAGGGAGAGGACGAGAAACACTCGCGAAGGACGCTTGTTTTTCCCTATAGCGCCCTTGAGCTGGCTGCCATGAAGCAGAGCTAGCTGAAGGGACGTCTGACCGTTTGGGGATTTCACCCACGACCTCCTTAAGGCTTTTCGACTTTCCTTCCTCCTCTGGGCATGGGAGCTTGGAAGAGGTCTAGGCCTGGGAGCGTCGCAGGGACGATCAAACGCCCCCTCCACACACTGATAGAACTCACTTCACTGAAATGTTCACTATCACCTTTAGGCCTTTACCTCACTAGCCTTACCTTTCGAGTCAGCCATCTTGGACTTCATGTCTCTAATAGTCGCGTTTCAGATTGGGGCGATTTCCGATGCCGAATCCGAAAAAACACTCCTGAGAAAATGAGAAACTATAGGGAGAATCCACATCAGTAGGATTAGAATTATCCGTGACAAAGGCTCACTAGGCCTGAACTCACACCTTTCAGTCGTCTAACTCTATCCCTCTCTAAATTCTTCAAATAAGAAGTCAAGTCTTCCACTCTCTGCATTCAAACCCTCGCATTCCTTACAAGTGTTAATAGCAGAACACTGAACCCCCCTACATTTACGGCATACATGTGAGGATCAACCGAAGCTTTCGGTATCCTCACCCTGCAGCCTACATTCACACACATTCTCACACTCACATTAGAATCAGACATACTGAGAAAAATCCAAAAGAGTTATTCAAAAACAGTCCACAGTAGCGAATGCCAAAACACGATCCAAATACGTCACCAAAAAGCCGAAAAACGTTGATCAAAGGTTGAAAAATGAATCTAAGTCAGGAGGTAATAACAACAATGTTGATCCACCGGCGACAGAGAAAATATGATAGAAAACGGGGATGGTTCCTAGTCCTGCCGCCCAGGGCAGGCAGGTAGATCACCTGACCTACCTGTAGCGAGTGTGGCGCGAAATTTGAATTTCTGTCGGGGACGACGGAGTCTTAGCTTAGCTATGTATATATCTGACAGGTAAGTTGATTGTATGAAAACTGAAAGTAGTACTAATACAAAAATGGCAAAAGATACTTATAAACTGAAAGTAGTACAAAGACAAAACTGGCAAAAGATACTTAAAAATGTTATTGTTATAATACAATTAAGTTTGTTCATACTTACCTGGCAGATATATATATAGCTGTATTTCTGACGTCCGACAGAATTTCAAAATTCGCGGCACACGTAGTGGGGCGGTCAGGTGGTAGTACCCATTCCCGCCGCTGGGAGGCGATATCAGGAACCATTCCCATTTTCTATTCATATTTATTCATGACCCTTGTCTCCTGAGGGGAGGAGGGTGGGCACTCTAATTATATATATCTGCCAGGTAAGTATGAACAAACTTAATTGTATTATAACAATAACATTTTGTTCATGAAAACTACTGTCAGATATATATAGCTGAATCACACCTTCGGATGGTGGGTAGAGACAGACTAGGATTTTTTAGGAAATTTAAATTAAAATAAAAGATTAACTTATTGGTTCCTTACCTGATAGCAAAGTAGACTATGTGATTACTGTCACCTAAAGCCTGCTTATGCTTTATCAGAGGTGCCAGCCAGGTTTTGACCTGTAGTGCTGGTGCTCTCTGGATGCTCTGTCAACGGGGACGTGACCACAATGCGACAAGAAACCATCTAGCCAAACATATGGCAGTAACACAGCAACCGACCACCACCTGACCAACTAACCAAAAAACCCCTGATTAACACTATGGAATGGGAGATTTCACAGAAGATATCACCATCAACCAAAAACACAATAAACTAAGCCTAACTAAGCTAAGGGATAGGGGAGAGAGCTACCTTCACCCGCCCCCAAAACTGTGTCTGCCGAAATGTAAGGTCCCAAAGAACTACGTTCTCGTAAATCGTTCTCACATCCCGGAGGTAATGTGAGGCGAATACGGAATTGCTCCTCCAGAAGGTGCTATCAAGAATATCTCTGATAGACATGTTCCTTGGAAGGCAAGAGAAGTAGCTACGGCTCTGACCTCGTGAGCTTTCACTTTAAAGAGGCTCATATCAGTCTTCTGGCAAGATGAGCGCCTCTTTAATGACGTCCCTCAAGAAGAAAGCAACAGCATTCTTCGACAACGGCAAATCTGGGTCTCTTCACCGAGCACCAGAGATTACCTGAGGGACCTCTTATCTCTCTAGTCCTATTCACATAGAACTTGAGAGCCCTGACAGGGCACAGGGCTCTCTCTGGTTCTTGACCCACGAGACTCGATATTCCTTTGATTTCAAAGCTCTTTGGCCCAAGGATTAGACGGGTTTCTCGTTCTTAGCCAAGAAAGAAGGGTTCAACGAGCAGACAGCGCTGTCTCCCTTGAAACCCACTAGGCTACTGAACGCTTGGATTTTCACTAACTCCTCTTCGCCGTCGCCAGAGAAGCTAGGAAAAGCGTTTTTCCTCGTTAAGTCCCTTAGAGAAGCTTCATGGAGAGGCTCAAAGGGACTTAGCATCAGATGTTTCAACACCACCACTAAATTCCATGAGGGCGGGCGGTCTTGCTTGTGGAATTTTGGTGGTTTCGAACGACCTTAAGAGATCGTGCAGATCCTTATTGTCGGAGAGGTCCATTCCTCTGTGGCGAAAAACGGCAGACAACATACTCCTATAACCTTGATTGTAGGAACTGCCAATTTCTGCACATTTCTAGATAGAGTAAGAAATCTGCTATCTGATTCACAGAGGTCGTGGAAGAGGAAATTCCTTCCTTCTTGCACCATGCCCTGAAGGAGGACCACTTAGGACTGGTAGACAGCTCTTGAAGAGGCTCTTCGAGCATTAGCGATTGCTCTCGCAGCTGCCTTTGAAAAGCCTCTCGCTCTGGCCAACTTTTTCGATAGTCTGAACGCAGTCAGGGCCAGAGCGGAGAGGTTTGGTGAAACCTTTTGAAGTGAGGCTGTCTGAGTAGATCTCTCCTCAGGGCAACGTTCTTGGGAAGTCCACAAGGAACGTCATGACCTCTGTGAACCACTCTCCTTGCTGGCCACATTGGGCAATCAGAGTCAACCTTGTCCCTTCTGAAGCTGCGAACTTCCTCATTACGTCCCCCATGATCTTTGAATGGGGGAAAGGGGAAAGGCGTAAAGATCCAGGTCTGTCCAGTTCCAGAGCAACGCGTCCACTGCAATTTGCCCCTGGGTCCAGAACCGGGGAGCAATACAGAGGAAGCCTCTTCGTCCTTGATGTAGCGAACAGGTCTACTAGAGGACGTCCCCCACAATCTCCATAACTGTTGACAGATTCCTGGTGCAAGGTCCATTCTGTTGGTAGAATCTGATTCGGCGGCTGAGAAGGTCCGCCCTGACATTCTGAACCCTGCCACGAATCTTGTCAGGATCTTGATGCGCCTTGCGTCTGCCCATAGCAGAACTTCCTTCGCCAAGAGAAAAAGGGATCTGGAGCGAGTCCCTCCCTGATTCTTTAGATACGCAAGGGCTGTGGTACTGTCCGAGTTGACTTGAACAACCTTGCTTGACAGTTTTTTCTTCGAAGAAAACTGCAGCGACCGGAAGGAATTCGCTGCCAGTGTTCCTTTACATTGATGTGCCAGGCTACCTGTTCCCCTCTCCAGGAGCCTGACACTTCCTCCCCCCCTAGTGTTGCTCCCCAACCGGAAATGGAAGCGTCTGAGAACAACACTAGGTCGGGGCTCAGAAGATTTAAGGAGAGGCCCTCTCGTAACTTCTGAGGGTCGAGCCACCATCTTAAGTGTACTTTTACTTCGTTGGAGATCCCTAGGATCGCATTTCAGGTCCTCTTTCGACGTCCATTCTTCCAGCAAGGAAAAATTGACAAGAGGCCTGAGGTGCAGTCTTCCCAGCGAGACAAACTTTTCTAGCGAGGAAATGGTGCCCAGCAGACTCATCCACTCCCTCACCGAACAAGCTTCTCTCTCTAGGAAGGCTGTGACTTTCTCTAAATAACCCCAGTCGCTGACGTTCCTGGGATGGAAACGCCCGAAAAGCCACTGAATCCATCTGAATCCCCAGAATACACGATGGACTGTGTCGGGGTCAGATGCGACTTTTCGGTGTGACCAAAAGACCCAGAGACTTTGCTAGGGCTAACGTAACAGAAGGTCCTTCAGACACTTCTGCCTCGACGACGCTCTGATCAGCCAAGTCGTCGAGGTAGAGGGATATCCTGATTCCTGACGAATGGAGCCACTTCGCTACATTCCTCATAATCATTGTGAAAACCATCGGGGCCGTGCTGAGACCGAAACAAAGGGCTCTGAACTGTCAAACCCTGTTGTCCAAGACGAATCTCAGGTACTTCCTTGAAAGAGGGTGGACTGGGACGTGGAAGTACGCGTCCTGCAGGTCCAGAGACACCATCCAGTCGCCAGGTCTCAATGCTCCCAGCACCGACTGAGGCGTCTCCATTTTGAACTTTATCTTTTCTCTACAAAAAAAGATTGAGCCTGCTCACATCCAGGACCGGGCGCCAACCTGACGACTGCTTCGGCACTAGGAAAATCCTGTTGTAGAAGCCCGGTGACTCTAGGTCCAAGACTTGTTCCACCGCTCTTTTTTCGACCATCTGGTCTAATAGATCGAAAAGAACACTTTTCTTCTCTCCCTGATAGGATGGAGAGAGGTCTCTGGGAGTTGATGTCAAAGGAGGAGGATGTAGAAAGGGATCTTGTACCCCCGCTCTACTATCTTGAGGGTCCAAGGATCCGCCCCTCTCTGCCTCCAAGCCTCCGCAAAGAATTCCAGTCTGGCCCCGACTGGCGTCTGAAGGACGAGATCTTCATTTGCTGTTTTTGGGTTTGAATGAAGCTCTTCCTCTTGAAAACCCTCTCCCTCGCCCTCGGAGCTGCTCTCGAGGGGGGTGCCCCGCGAAAGGGTTTGACTTTCTTCGGGGTTTGCTGAATGTCGAAGTGGAAGGAACCGCTGGACGTCTTGAAGACTGAACCAAGAGGTTCCTGGGTCGCCTTTTCTTGCAACTCTGTGCAAGATCCTTTACCATAGCCTGGGGGAAGAGATGGTCCGAAAGAGGCGCAAAGAGCAATTCCGCTTTCTGAGCGGGAGATACCGACTTAGCAGTAAAATTGCACAGCAGTGCTCTTTCTTCAGGAAGGCAGTTCCAAAATGCGAAAACTATCTCCTCCGAACCATCCCTGACGGCCTTGTCCATACATGACAACACGCTGGACAGCTCCCCCAGACTGAGAGAATCAGGACTCCTAGACTGAAGGTCCAAAACTCCCAGACACCAATCTAGGAAATTAAACACATTAAGGGTACGAAGCAGTCCCTTCAAGTGGTGGTCAGTCTCCACCGGAGTCCAGGACACCTTAGCAGACGCTAAGAGAGACCTCCTCTGAGCGTCCACTAAACTGGAGAAGTCACCCAGAGCGGACGAAGGGACCTTTACTCCCACATCCTCCTTGGTCTCATACCAAACTCCTCCTTTCCCGGCGAGTCTAGAGGGTGGATGGGCGAAAGTGGTCTTGCCCTGATCCTTTCTTTTCTTCTGGACATACAAAGTCTTGAAGTTTCTTAAACGCCCTCTTGGTCGACAGCGATGTCTTCATTTCGACGAATTCAGGGGTCTTAACGTTCCTTGGAAGACGAAAGTTGAGAGGGAGGAGACCTAGGGGCTGTCGGCTGGAACTTCTCCCCGAAGGCTGAACGTAACAGCCTAACAAGAACCTTGTAGTCCGAGACAGCTGAAGCTTACGGCTGTTTCTTCTTCGACGGAACTCCCTGGACTACTAAGTTCCCCTTCCTCCCTAAGAGGAACTGGAGAACGCCCATCAGAGAGGGAGATACGTCCGCAGTTCTCAATCCTGAACAAAGACTTCCGTTGGTTGGAAGTATCCGCTACAGGTACGGAAGCGGCCTTACGTCGATCTTTAGAGGTACGGACATCTTGCGAAAGAGGAGCGTCCTTAGAAGCCACGTGAAACTGTCTTAACAGAAAACGTCTCTACGAAAGGAAGCGCGAGCTTCCTGACGAGCGGCGCCAAAAGCGTCCTGCTTAGCCAAGCGAGCGTCCTGCCTTTGCGTCCTCAAAAGCGTCCCTGCTTCGCTCGAAAAAGCGTCCTGCTTCACACGGCGAGCGTCCTGCGGAGCGTCCTCAAAGGTGTCCTGTCTATAACTAGAAGCGTCCTGCTTCGTGCGCCGAGCGTCCTGCCGAGCGTCCTTAAAAGTGTCTTGAAGAGAGCGCAAAGCGTCCTGTCTAGAACGCCGAGCGTCCTGCCGAGCGTCCTCAACCGCTACCTGCCGAGAGCGCAAAGCGTCCTGCTTCGAACGCCGAGCGTCCTGACGAGCGTCCTCTCCTGAGAGAGTAAAAGATCTGCTAGAGAACGAGAACGTTGACGATCCGGAGGCGGAGAGAGAGACGAGCGAGCCGAGAGAGAATGAGGCCGCTTCGTCCTCTTGACGGGCAGCCGACGTCCTTCCTACGCTTAGGCTCGACTGCTGCTGGGCAAGTCCTCTGAGCCATCAGCGACGTAATCTGGTCCTGAAGGGACACTAGGATATCCTTCGTAGGTGACGAAGGAGCAAAAGAAGGGGCAGGACTGAGACTGCGAGAAGGCGAGGGGCGAGGGGACGCCTCCTTCCTTCTAGCAGGTACAGCTATCTGCCTCTCAGGTGAACACGCCTGTGCGTGGAAACGAACGTCCTCTTCGGTAGAAAGAAAGCCTCTCCTTCTGCGGAGGAAAGGCGTCATAAGCGTCCTCTGACGAAAGAGGAGACATAGGACGTGAAGCGTCCTCAAAGCGAAAGGTCCTTTTCAACGGACGCGAGTCTCTCCGAGCGCTCCACCCCCTTCTTGCGTGGGGAGGAGTTCGGAGGAACGAAAAAGCAATCTTTCAGGACACGCGCTCGTGCGCGCTCCTGGCAGCCTGGGATTTAGCAACAAGGCCTGCCGAAGGGACGCCAGATCGGTGGGGAGCCCCCGTAACCCTCTTGCGGCTTTCGACATACCCACTCCCTGAGTCCTGGGAGTCCGATAGAGGTCTAGGCCTAGAGGCATTATGGGGCCGATCTGACGCCCCCTCCACAACACTAGGGGCACTAACACAAACTTTCACAGGGCCGGTTTCTAGGGCCAATACTTTAGATTCGAGAGCACGAATAGACTCTAGAATCAGAGAAAGGGTGTTACCTTCTCCAGACACAGCACTGGGGGCCCGAAGGCAACAAAACAGGATTAGGTTGGGCAAAATCTACTGGTGTTAGAGGAGGGAAGAAATGTTTACTATCCTTACCTTTAGTAGAGCTGCCCTTGGAGGAAGACCTCCTGACTCTATCGCGCTCCAATTTACGTCGATAGGTCTCATACATCCTCCATTTATCATCATCCATCCTTACATTCATTGCACCGATCATCAACCACGCAAACATGCCCCCTGCAATCCATACAAACTGTGTGAGGATCAACTGAAGGTTTAAGAAGCCTCACCTTACATTCAAAACCCTCCAACACACACTCTGAAAACTTCCAGTACTTGATCCAGACATCATGTATCCAGAAAAGCCAATCCCAAAATCAAAAACCAATCCACTATTACGCGTGCCAATCCAACAATCCAGAAGTCGATACCAAAAGTCATCCAGATAATATTAAGCGAGATAATCAAAAAATCCTATAGACGGAGGTACTGTAAACAGATGTTTGCAGCACCGGCGACAGAAAAAATATGAATAGAAAATGGAATGGTTCCTGATATCCGCCTCCCAGCGGCGGGAATGGGTACTACCACCTGACCGCCCCACTACGTGTGCCGCGAATTTTGAAATTCTGTCGGACGTCAGAAATACAGCTATATAGTATATCTGACAGGTAAGTTTCATGAACAAAACTAAAAGTAGTACTAAGACAAACTGGCAAAGATACTTAAAAACTGAAAGCAGTACAAAGACAAAAATGGCAAAAGATACTTATAAAACTGAAAGTAGCACTAAGACAAAAATTGCAATAGATACTTACACAAAAATATATGAAAGTAGGATTACCCAATCTTCGCGACGGAGGACCAACAAAATAATGCAGTCCCAACCAGAATTCCGACTGTCACGAGAGTTATGGCGAGCAATGAAGAGGACTTCCTTCCAGGGCCATAGTTACTGGAAAAGAGAGAACACTGCTGTTCATTTTTCTTGTAATTGATCTAGTAACGTCTTCGGAATTCTTAGCTCCCCTGAACTGGCATCGAGGCAAATTTAAATGGAAAAAAATTGTTCTTAAACACTCTAATACCGGTAGAGTTGCAAACTATAACCAAACTTGTATCATATATAAATCGGTTAGCGAACCTTCAGCTAGTATGTAGTCCCAGCCTACACAATCATGGAGGTGAATGAAAGTATAGACTGGAGAATTGAATCATCAACAAAAGCATGCAGAGGAAAAGATAAAGACCGGAAAATAACATAAAATTTAGGCCAAAAGCCAACCACTAGGGCCTATGAGGCCATTCAACGCTGCAACGGAAATTGACGGTAAAAAAGGTCTGAAAGGTGTAACCGGAGTAAAACCTCGCAGTTGCGCTATGAATCAATTTTCTAAGAGAGGGTGGAAAGTAAGATGGAAGAAAGAGAATATGAACAGAGGCACAGAGAAAGGAATGAAAGGAGTTACAGCTCTGGGCCGAGGCCAACAGTCTCCTTGAAAAACCATGCAAAAATAAATTTTGGTTTTTTATTTATCTGGCTGGTTTAATCATGCGCATTATTTCTTTGCAATACCCTCTTGTTGAATATGTAGTCGCCTACGGCAGCTCGATGAGGTAGATCGAAGCATAGCCGGCAAGTGCACGACCCATTCTCGGTTTGCGGACAACAACGTATCCCTGGGTGCATCGCTCAATGTCCAAGCAGCTCCATTTCCATAGACGAGGTAGACTTGATGGCAAACACTTATGAGGATGCTACATAGCATGCTCTGGATGCAAGACAGTCTCCAAATCCACCAAGAACACGTAAGCTACAAGATAATGAGGAATAGAGTACAATATAATAGGGGATCTTTCTCAAGAGCAGTAAAAATAATATAGTACTGTATTCACATGAATTTTTTCTCCTGTCATGTGTCACTCTTGCTTCTTGCAAGAGATAAAGGGTTTGTCAAACTTTAGACACCCAGTAAGCTTGTAACTAGGTGACGATAAAAAAATTGATGCTTTCGTTTATCATTATTCAAATTCACAAATGTCACTATTCCTTCCATCTACATGAGAGAATTATTGTTAAACTGATATCTTTTCTGTCTACATACAACTGTACTCTAATTTGACAAGGAAAAATAGGTCTTACCTTTACAAAAGCTAAGGTGAAGAAAAAGAATTTGCGTGCACCCCATACTCCGTCACATGGTGGTTTGTTAATCAGAGCGGCTCTGATTAACAGCAACCTTACAAACCTAACAGACAGTCAGAATAGCGCCATCTCTCACTACAGCCCTGGAAGAAATGTATGAGGTAAGTGCATCTGAAATACATGTTTGCTTCAAGGTATAGCTAAAATGTGACTTGCGCCACAAACTGTAGATGGAACTTACGGTTTTATTTTGTCTCTTCAGTCCTCAGCCAAATGGCTTTCTATATTTTACTTTGCATCTATTCTCTTTAGTATTTTTTCCTTATAGTTGCCCAACATTAACTTTACTTTGCCATGTACTAATCTTTACCTCTCTCTCAAGAACAAATCCTTTGGAGAAATCAGACAAACAACAACATGAATAAGGTCTGAATTCCCATGAACCTATAGCTGTCTAACTTTGACCTTACTTTACCATCCTTTAATATTCCCTTTTTACTCAAGAATAAACTCTTTGGACAAATCAGATAAACAGCAGTACAATATGACTATAATAATAGTGCGTCTGCATTCAAATAAATACAGAGCATAAAGAGAAAAAATCAAATTGCATCCCAAGGACAACCTGCTTAAAACAAACCATTTAAACTGGAAAATTACACTTACTTATAGCACGGCCGCTTTCTCCCCTCGACAATGCCGTTGTTGATGACAAATCCTGCCGCACCAACATCCATGAGGCTGTATCCATATTCTTCAGTCTTGACAAACCTTGAAATGAAGTTTACAATAACATTTTACTTTATAAACCCAAGACTTTTACCTTATTCATGCTTTTTCCTCACTGTGATGTTGCAAACAGTTGGAAAAACTACTCTCTCAAGAAGCAACAGCACTATGTAGTGATCAATAGTATGAGAAAAATAAAAGGTTCACTGCCACAAACACATTTCCATTTACAACTGTCTCAGTCTGAGATGTGTCGACAGAATAACTTCAACATAATTTTCCTTTTATCCTCTAAGAAATGAAAATGCAACCTGAAAAAGTTACCAAAAACATGTAGTGAGCTTTGAAGAGTTTTAACTAATGAAACTCTAGGCAAATATTTCCAAGAATTTAAATATGACAATTTGTCGAAAATTGCATTTTTCCTAACTATACAAACCTGAGGTCCTTTAACAATAGGAAGTAGCTAGCGGCAGCTGGACGGTCGTAAGCTTCGAACAAGGGAGAACGGTAGTTAGCTGCTTGTCCGACAGTCGCGCGCCGCGCGACTGGGAGGTAAACAAATCACTTTTGCTTTTGGCCCATGCAAAATACACAGAGTGAGGGGTGGCATGAGGAGGGACTTTATGTAAAGGACCTCAGGTTTGTATAGTTAGGAAAAATGCAATTTTCGACAAATTGTCATTTGTTTCCGATACGTAATACAAACCATCGGTCCTTTAACAATAGGAAGACTCACTTCTTGGTGGGAGGAATCTGAGTCTTTTGATGAACAGAACTGGTGTCGTCCATCCCTGGAATGCCTCCCTGGTCGTAAGAGCGAGGGAGGGATCCAAGCCTCTGTCCGATTGATCGGGGTGTGCACCGCAGGATCAATGGTCAGACCTCTGGGCCGAGTACTAAGAGAGAGGCAAGCGTATCTCTTCGTACCAGCAAGCAAGAACTTGTTCCTGTTTGCAAGAGGCAACATAAAGTATGGGTTGTCTCAAGCTGGCATCCACTTCCTCCCCCTTGTTGAGGAAGTGGTGGATATACCGCTCCTATCCCTAGTGAAAGGATAGGATGGGGCTCTGTTGAGTAGCTCACCTGCATCTTGTCCTTATCCAGCAGGGTGACGACCGTGTCCCTCTAACCACAGGTAGAGGGGAAGAAAGATGGGAAAGAGGACCAGTCACACTCTCATTCACCATCCATTCTTACGGTCACACCAGGACTCGATGCTGTTCAGCCTGCAGGGTCTGGGTTCGCTACACAACGTTTGAGCAAGCCCACCACGGGTCCCCAAGAAAAAGATCCAAGGACCTGTGGGCAATATCCCGAAGGTAGAAGGAGGGCATGTGTCTGGTTGGACCAACCCCTGCCTTCAGTACCTGCGCTAAGGAGAAGTTCTTGCGGACAAGGCAGCATCTCCTTCGCATCGAAGGCGGTGAAGTCCATTAGGGAGGGTATTGTGAAGGACTCGAACCCATCGTCAGTTACCGAAGGGTTCTGAGTCTTCGCTACGAAGATCGGTACGAAATCGAGCGTCACAAATCCCCATCCCTTGTGCTTGACTTCTCAAGAGAAGTCATGCAGTTACCTAAGACGAAAAGAAGGGAATAGTCATATGACCTATCCCTCTTCTCGACTTTGGTTATGTACAGTACTCATACTGACAAGCTATTAAGACGAAGTAATGATTGCTCTGGAACAACCGAACTAAGTCCACAGCATAGTTCGTAACTGACTCGGGCGCTCTGACAGCTGCCGACTGACTGGTTCGGAATCAGTAGAGGCAAGTTGTCCAAGCATCCGGGTAAGTCACGTGACCTTCGCCCTTTAAAGAGTTATGCTGAGAGACCAAACAAATAAAATATTTGTTAGTCACCGATGCCGGACGGCACGGCGATGATTCTCTTAATGCATAAGCTCAAAAGGCGAAAGTCAATTGCCTTCAAAAGACCGAGGTCCCTGATGGCAAGAAAATCTCATAGACGTTGGATCTCAGCTTAGGAGAAACACACTATGTACGTTGAAGACGAAGGTAGGCAATGAATGCAACCTACGTCTTCCAGCTTGAATCGAGAGAAGGAATCTCAAGATTCTAAACCTGTGCTTACAAATGACTGAAAACGCTAACCGCCATTTCATTGCTGTCCGTTGTGCAATGAAAGCGGGGCGTTCTTCAGTAATGAAACACAGGGGAGTGCCGCTTGAAGAACTGCTTCTCATGGGCTGAACGTTTGGAAGTAGAGCTGGCAGGTGTGGGAGTAGGCGATGTCTTTCATACATCTGCTAATCCGGGGTGAACAATGAACAATTGTACACCTCCGAATATAAGATATTTTGAGGACAAACTCAGATTCCGCAAAAATCATTCGCATTATCGGGATACGATGCAGCAAGAGACTATTACAGAATTCTGTTACCGTGCGGTAACAGAAAGATGAGAGTCGAATAGATATCTCTGTTTAAAATTCTCGCAATACCGAAGACGATGAATACTAGCGTTTCACAGCAGTAGATAGTCATTCATGTATGAGAGAATCCCCGTTAATCAGAGACTTAAGTCCGTGATTGTTGGGCAGAGATACGGTTGTTATTCAATCCAAGCAGGTGAGAAAGATATAAACAACCGTCTATCTCAAAGCGGCAGCTGATACTGAAATGCCTCGGGCAATTCAATACGCAGTAGCTGTCGCTGACTCGTCATCCTGAGTTGCCAAGTAATCCTTTCCACGAAGGAATGCGTTCGGCTAGAACCACAGAGCATAAAAGATATGCTCGAGCAATCTTATATTTAAGCGAAACGAATTTCGGTAAATATAAAAGCTTAAATGGTGTTGTTGTGACAACACCATAAGTATATAAAATTGAAACTGGAAACTCCTGGGAGGTTGCAGGCAACCCGGGTTGCAGTTCAATTAGAATACTTTTCGTCTAAGTCGCAATCCGTAGAATAACCGGATATGCGCCTATCCCCTCGGACCATTCAACTGCTTAGCAGAATCATGTCGCGAGGTTAATATACGTAGTATATTTGTAGGATTCTGAAACAACGATCTCCATCCTAAATTCTTTCCTTCAAGAAAACAAAATAAGGATTGGAGATTGACCACCTTCGTTCTCTATTAAAGAGAGTGAAGGAGAAGTCTTCCTCGAAGGAAGCTTCAATGGTGAAACAGATACTAAGACGATAGTTCCAGCCAAACTGGATATTCCCGTCCGTTCTTCTCTATTCCAGGTTGGTCGCCTACTGTGAGATAGTCTTCTTTCAGCAGCAGTCTTCTTCCTAATGCTAGAAATTCCAGGGAATTCGAGCATAGGAGAGGTTCCCGATTATCGTGTAACATATCGGGGATTCTCGCTCGCTCACTTTGGACCGTGGTCTCGCCTAAGTGTTTGGAGATCGTAAGAAACTCTAACACTCTGAATGCGCTAGAAATTCCGTAGAATTCTAAGCAGTCTGCGAAACCCCCACCGCCAATTCGTCAAACGATATCGGCTGGTGGTCCTCTCGATTCCCGTAGAAATCGAGAATGGGGCAGGATCCCTCCTCAACGACCGGGGCTTACGTCAGGTAGGACCCGAAGGTCCCCCCTGGTAGCGCAGTCCCCAACGTGGGATCCTACAGAGAAATCTCTGTAGGATCCTTCCCCTTTCCCTCGTAGCCGTAAGGAGAGAGGGAATGGGGAGGAATTGGATACTCGCTCGCCTTCCCAGTGGAACTAGCAGTTGGAGAAGAGTAGGAGCAGCCATCGCCTTGCGGCGATGGCCTCTCAGAGTCTGGGAAAACGTATCGTCAGGAGAAAACGTTTTCCCGAGGAGGGTTACGAACTCTCACTGTAGGTAAGGGTCTGCCGCCACTGTGAACGTCGTCTGGGTGGGGCTGATTGACACCTGACAGGAGAGAGCCGATACCGTCCTCCGACTCATTCCAGTCCTCGTCGAGGTCGAAACCTCTCAGGAGGACCGAAGGAGTATTTAAATACGGTGTCCGAAGACACGTAGAAACGCCGCTGTCGCAGTAGAGGAGGTGGAAGTAGCTTGATCGACCGGCCAGAACTGAGAGAGCCTTCTTGTCCGGAGACGAGAGACTCTGGTTCAAGACAGAATCGGCAAGCTCCGATCGCGGCAAACCCACCGTCGGTTTGGGTTCCCTCTCGGGCCCCAAAACGACTCGAGCAGAGACATGGGCTCTGCTGGTGGGAGCGGCGATCCTTCCCCCCGGTCGTTGTGCTGACGAATCAGTGCAATAACCTGGGTAAAGTTACTCTGAATCTCGGAAGTTACAGCGTCTTGAGGAGTAGGACCGTCCAGTCCCTCCAACAAGAGCAGCTCCCAGGACCCTCCTCCTTCAGAAGAAGGGCCAGCAAACAGATCCCTGACGGTTGCCTCCAATCACTTGCGCGTTACGTCCTGGTTGGTCCTAAGACCAACCTGGCACGTGCGCGTCGTGACGGGATCGTGAGCGGCGCATCTCTCAACGATCACTCCTATATACCTCGCTCTTCCTGGCGTATGCCGAGGAAGTTGAAGGTATCGGAGAGACAGAACTGAACGCTACCCCCTCTCCCCCCTGACGGTCCGCCTACCAAATCACTTGCGAGTACGGTCCTGGTTGGTCCTTAAGACCATACGTGGCACGTGCGGCGTCGTGACGGGATCGTGAGCGGCGCACCCTCTCCACGGATCACTCCTAGCTACCTCGCTCTTTCCCGGTGTAGCCCGAGGAAGTTGAAGGTAGTGGAGAGACAGACCTGACGCTCCCCCCGCTCGCTGGCAGGACCAGCGTACGTGGGGGCTGCAGCCGATCACCAACCCGCGGTGGGGATCGATCTGCAGGCCTGGCCGTGCCGCTCACTATGGCGAGCGGCTCGACTGAGAACGTCGACGCTGATGTCTAGCGTCAGGCGAGCTGTTGCTGGTTACCGTCTCCGCCCGGTCCCGATAGGAGCGGCGTCAGGTGACCTGCTAGGCTCGTTGTCGCGGTGAGACCGGCGAGCGTACCTCTCGGCGCGTTCGAGCCGCTGGTACCAGCCGTGGCTGGTACCAGACGACCGCGGGGACCCCTTCCTCGCCTCAACCCGTGGCTGGTCAGCGACCGTCACGTCAACCCGAGCAGCCAGCTGGTCGCTGCGAGAGCGTCCACTGGCCTAGCGAGAGTCGTCTGCACGACACTCGACCAGTCTTCTGCTCCGCGCTTCGGTCTTGGCGGCGAGCGAGCTCGAGTGTCAAGACTTTGGCTGGACGGTCTCCCGCGGGAGACCGTCCACTCGGTACTTCTCGCTAACGAGAAGCCGAGGCGGATCCTGGTTTAGCGGCAGAACCGCTAAAACCAGGCGAGGAAGTGCCAGCCGAAGCTGGTACTCCTCTGGTCCCCGTCTTCTTCTCCTTGGTAGACGAAAAGACGGGGCCCTGTTCCCGAGGGAGCAGGAGGACCAGCAGAAGAGCTCCCCGAATCGCCGGCGGAGCGAGACGGGCCCTTAGAAGGTCCCGAAGGAGCCTTCTTAGGGGGGAAAACCCGGGTTTACCAGCTGGTCGCTGCAAGAGCGGCCGCTGGCCTGGCAAGAGTCACCTGAGCGTCTCTCACCCGCCTTCTGCTCCGTGCCGCGTCTTGGCGCCGAGCGAACTCTGGCGCCGAAACTTGGCTGCACGGTCTCCCGAGGGAGAACGTACACTCGGGATCTCTCGCGAACGAGAGGACCGAGCCGGAACCTGGCGTAGCGGCATCGCCGCTAGCACCAGGCGAGGAAGTACCAGAGCTAACCGATACTCCTCTGGTCCCCGACTATCTCTTCCTTACGGAGGGGAGACGGGCCCGCTCCCGAAGGAGCAGGAGGACCAGCAGAAGGACCCCCCGTCCCACCGAGGTGGGACGGGCCCTTAGAAGTTCCCGAAGGAGACTTCTTAGGGGGGAAGGCAGCCTTCTTCTTCTTCGGCTTATGGGCCTTAGAAGTCGAAGGGGAAGAGGCAGCAGCAGACGATGAAGACGAAGATGCCAGCTTCCTCTTCTCCTCTTCCTCGTCAGCTCTCGCAGGACAGTCGTCAGGTCCTCCATCCAGGAGGGAGCCGGGGCAGTTGCCGAAGCAAACAGGGCCGACTGCACCTGTCCGGAAGGACCTGGGACTGGGAAGACACACCGTGGGGCAAAAGGCCCAGGCCATGGAACAGGCACCAGCCAAACCAGCTCAAGGAGCCGGGCAAGAACAGCACCAGCTCAGGAGCGGCAGGTACGCGAGCAGCCCGAATGCAGGCAGCGATAGCCTCGTAGAATCATCGGCAGCCAGCGGAACCTGGGTCCTGGCGGCCGGTCCCAGGGGCGAGCTGCTGGAACAGCGGAAGTCTGGGGCAGGCAACACGAAGAAAACAGGCGGCGGCGGCAACCCACCTCGGTACGGCTGCGGCCCTAGTAGCGGCAGACGGCGTCATCGACACAGCATGGGGAGTGTAGACCAGGAGGGGGGGAAGCGATCAGCATAAGCGGCCGTGGTAGTAGTGGAGACCGCCCCAGACCTCGCTAGACGCTGCAGCAGCCACCCGTGGATGCTAGGCACGCCCTGCCTCCGCGGTGGTCCATACCTGTCCAAGGTCGTCTAACCCACTGGATGTAGCACCTGCGGTAACATAGATAGATTAGTAAGAGGGGTTCCCTCACGCACGGGGGGAAGACATGCCCCACCCCGAACGCAAGGAAGACCCCAAATACAAAATACAACGAAGAAGCTGAGCGGGGGGCAGGAAGGAAGACGAAGAATCGGATACCAAGGGAGTCGCGGGAGAGCTTTCCGACGACTTCCTGGCAGACCTTCGCTTCCCTACCCCCGCACAGCAGTGAAAAAGTAATATGAAAATGAAACAGAATACTGCCCTTGCGATTCTTCATAGAACTTAAAGGGGAAAAGATCAATTCCCGGGTAAGAACGGAAACTTGATCCAATAATATGATGCTATCATAAAATATATATGAAAATGAAACAGAATACTGCACTTGCGATTTCATTTCACATAAAAAAATCGTAAGGATCAATTCCCGGGTAAGAACGAAAATTGATCCAAATTAAATTCATGCAAATAAATAAATGAAAATGAAAAGAATATTGCAATTGCGAATCCACTTTCATTGCATTCTATTATACAAAATTAAAAGGCTCGTGCCGAGCGCAAACACACACTCGGTAACGAACGCACAGGGCAAACATATAATGAAAAGAGTACTTACATTTTTCAATTACACACTTTCGCCCAAATACATGACTCGGCGCGAGCGCGCCCCCAGCCCTCGGCACCGAGGCATAATTCAAGGGTTCAATTCATGAAAAGAGAGGAAATCGCCGCATCTACGGCGATAACTCCATGTTGGTTCATAATTAATTAATGAAAATTAAAACAGTGTACTTACAGTTTCATTTTCAAGTCAAAACAAACCATTAGTAGAAAACACAATATAAACAAAGCATACGACGATGAAGCGGGCAGGAGAGCGATGACGAACACGTCCTTCACACCCGCGGCTGAAAGCAAAAGTGATTTGTTTACCTCCCAGTCGCGCGGCGCGCGACTGTCAGGACAAGCAGTTAACTACCGTTCTCCCCTGTTCGAAGCTTACGACCGTTCCAGCTGCCGCTAGCTACTTCCTATTGTTAAAGGACCGATGGTTTGTATTACGTATCGGAACAAAGAATAATTCAGCTTATGATTATATCTGCCATATTCCAGCATTTTTTCTAACATTCTTGACATTTAAATAAAGATCACTTTACGTATACTGTACTGATATGCAAATCTCAAAATAACTTGTTAATCACTATATTCATGATACAAACTTACCTTCTGGGAAAGGAACGGAAGTCGATGGCCAGGATGGCGATAACGGTCACAAGGTTTAGCTGTCCTCGTAGAGAAGTTAAATATTTGAGTCGCTGGAAGACAAAGGGCCAAAATTACTCCTTGAGAAACTGTCTACAGCACTTTCTTGACATGAGAAGTGATGAAACCAACTTTTGCATCAAAACTAGCAACCTGTAGTGTTTATCGTATACGTATGCAATAAGTCAAGAAATCCTTTGTGAGGTCCCACAAAGCCATTTAGCTGAAAAAGTCTGGGATCCTTAATAAAACAACCTTAGCCATCTTCTGGATTCTTGCAGATATTCTACTATTTTATAAATTTTTCATTTTTTTTTGTGTACACACTGAAGCAATTAGACAATCCACTCTCTCTCTCAGGTGAATTTACATTTCATTTCATCTTAGGCGAGATGTGATCTTAATATTACAAAGTCCATGGTTATGTGATTCAATTCTCCAAATCTAATTACGTATTGCAATTACAGTACTATACAGTATAGAAGCCTAGCGTAGTTAGGCCTATTGAAAAACAATTCCTATAAATAAGTTAACTTGACAGTCACCTGTGTACATACCCTCTGATTATTGTCGATGGTGCGTGAAATATTCGGACTGATAAAACAGACAGCCACGCCAGCAGTTGCTAGCATGAGCGCACTCAGCTCAAGCGTGTAATTGGCGAGATGGGTGAAGCTTAGAGTGAGAGGGACCACTAAAAGAATACACTCCAAAAAGAGTCCAAACCTGTAATGAAAAACCAATTTAGTAATTTCTCAGCTGGATGGAAAGATTTTATATGAAAATTGGGACAAAAAGATCAATACATTAGATAACTTGATAGGTCAATAACCAAGGAAAGGCAAAGGACCTTAAGTTGTGACTACAGAAAAAGACTGTGCCATAAGAATGTGGTAAAAGTATGTACCTTTAGTGAATAAAATGATTACAGTGAAACCCCCGTATTCGCGTTCTCTGGATTCGCGGATTCATGCATTCGCAGATTGCTCTCAGGAACATGTCCACCCATTAGTCATGGATATTCGCATATTTGTGGTATTTTTCTTTGATATTCATAAAACCCTGTTGTTTTTTAATCAATTTCATCATGTAATGCACTTTTTGTGATAAAAATATATATAAAAAAACAGGTATAAACATTTTTAGTGAGGTTTTCTTGAGTTGTAACTAAGAAAGTAGGCCATTTTAAGCATTTTTATAGGGGTTCTAACTACAGGCAGTCTCCGGGTTACGACGTTCCGAGGTTTACGATGCTTTTCAATTATATTCATCAGACATTATTTCCAGGGTTACGACGCCTACAAACACTGATCTGGCAGATGAAATATGACACCAAAAATGCACAATAATCAATATTTAGAGGTTTTTTTATGAAAAATGCAATAGCAATGCAGTTTACATAGTTTTCCATGCACCCAAAGCATTAAAAGTAAGGTTTTCTAAGGATTTTTGATGATGTTCCGGCTTACGACGATTTTGACTTATGACGCATCTCAAGAACGGAACCCTGTCGTAACCCGGGGACTGCCTGTATTCGCAGTTTCTAGCTTCTCACTGGGGCCGTCTGGGACGCATCTTCTGCGAATACGGGGGGGACCACTGCAAAGAGAAATTTAACATTTAAGAATTAAACGGCCATCACTTACAATCCTGGAAATCTCTGTCCAGCTACCGCTGCAGTTATGGAAGCTGGAATTGCTGGGTAAACGGCCAGTATGATGTCGTGAGGTGCCGAGCCATTATGTCCGGTGACGAAGGCCTCGTGAGCTTCCCTCACTAATGTAGAATTGTTCATCATCTTCTATACTGAAAGAATCAAAGAACGTGATGATGAAGCTTTGCTTCTCAAGAATATTTAACCAGTGCCCAGTCGCATTAACTCGACGGATATTGATAGCCTAAAATGATAAATATTGATGATGGTATCGTACCAAATGATGCATACATCACAGGAAATAGCCAATGCCTAATTTAGGATGAGAATTAAATGTAGTTTTAAATCATTCTTGTTCCGTCGAAACACATCAATGAAACGACGTTTGCTGAGTCATTAGGGTGGTAACTTTAGCATAGGCTACAGGTAGCCAGCCAGAACAAGAGAACAATCACCTGAAAAAACAAGAAAAAAAGAAAACAGGTATTTTTACACATGAACCCACTGTCAGAAATCTCCTGCCACTATGCAGAAGGGCTGACATATAGCCTACCCTCTTTCTACAGGGTGTCCATAAAGTCCCAGTACCATTACAAGCATTTATGACCTATAATGGTCCTGGGACTTTATGGACACCCTGTATAGTAGGTACGTTAGGTTAGGTTATCAAAAGGACTGCAATAAATGCTAAAAATTATTTTTAACTACGAGTTAAATTAACTTTAATTTCATCCTCAAGAGCAAAATTAAAGCTTTAAAATTAATTTTTGCTAATTCTAAAGATTAGGTATTAGGTAGGTACCTAAATTTTGGCGTAGGTATAGCTAGTTCCGGCCACATTTAACGTATTTACTTAATAAAAAAAACTTTCAGTATCAATAAAATCCAATAAATTACTCTATTGTAATAAACAATTTATCATTAAATAATTCTTAAAAATGTATTAAGTAAACTTACAGTTTATTTAAGTAAATTAAGCCATGGAGGAGGCCAAATTCACCAAATGTCAAACGCCTATAAGGTAAAAGTAGTAATAGAATGCTCATACCTACGTAACGGCTCACCATTTTCTAAGTAAATATCATTAGTATTCATAAAATAAGAGGCAGGGAGGACAATAGAAGGTTTAAACCTCTATTATATGAAGGAATACACAAAATAATGGTATGTTTAGCCGTAGAATTAGATAACAGAAGATAGAAAAGTTTAGAATACGCGAAATAAAGTGATTCGGAATGTTCTAATATCATAAAATAAGAGGCAGGAAGAACAACAGAAAGGTTTAAACCTCTATTATATAAAGAAATAGATAGAATAATGTTAGATTTAAACATAGAATTATTAGAGAATA